>NW_025727487.1:0-300000 GCF_021461385.2 Schistocerca piceifrons | reverse complement strand
CTGTGTTTCATCGTCAATACGAAGGTCCAAGGGATACAGTAAACCTGGAGTGAGGCATCGGAATCCATTACTAGTGTCACAGGAATGATTCAAAACATAGACAGTTAGAAGAGTCAGTCTTCTTGTACTTAAGTTGGCATTGTGCCTTATCTATTTAATTCCGATGCAATTTCTGTGTTTCATCGTCAAGAAAAAGGTCAGAGGGATA
Source organism: Schistocerca piceifrons (assembly GCF_021461385.2). Taxonomy (NCBI): domain Eukaryota; kingdom Metazoa; phylum Arthropoda; class Insecta; order Orthoptera; family Acrididae; genus Schistocerca; species Schistocerca piceifrons. The sequence continues at coordinate 299,792 of NW_025727487.1, read as the reverse complement.
CAATAAACCTGAAGTGAAGCATCGGAATCTATAACTAGTGACACAGGAATGGTTCAAAGCATAGTCAGTAAGAAGAGTCAGTCTTCTTGTCCTGAAGTCTTCATTGTGCCTTTTGTATTGAAATCCGATGCAATTACTGTGTTTCATCGTCAATACGAAGGTCCAAGGGAACCTGGAGTGAAGCATCAGAATCTATAACTAGTGTTACAGGAATGGTACAAAACATAGACAGTAGAAAGAGTCAGTCTTCTTGTACTTAGGTCGGCATTGTGCCTTTTGTATTTAATTCCGATGCAATATCTCTGTTTCATCGTCAATAAGATGGTCCAAAGGATACAGTAAACATGAAGTGAAGCATCGGAATCCTTAACTAGTGTCACAGGAATGGTTCAAAACATAGTCAGTAGGAAGAGTCGGTCTTCATGTACTTAAGTCGACATTGTGCCTTTGTATTTAATTCCGATGCCATTTCTGTGTTTCATCGTCAATAAGAAGGTCAGAGGGACACAGTAAACCTGAAGTGAAGCATCGCAATCTATAACTAGTGCCACAGGAATGTTTCAAAACATAGTCAGTAAGAAGAGTCAATCTTCTTGTACTTAAGTCGGCATTGTGTCTTTTCTATTTAATTCCGATCCAATTGCTGTGTTTCATCGTCAATGACAAGGTCAGAGGGATACAATAAACCTGAACTAAAGCATCGGAATCTATAACTAGTGTCACAGGAATGGTTCAAAACATAGTCAGTAAGAACAGTCAGTCTTCTTTTCCTTAAGTCGGCATTGCGCCTTTTGTATTTAATTCCGATGCAATTTCTGTGTTTCATCGTCAATAACAAGGTCCAAGGGATACAGTAAACCTGGAGTGTAGCATCGGAATCTATAACTAGTGTCACAGGAATGGTTCAAAACATAGACAGTAAGAAGACTCAGTCTTCGTGTACTTAAGTCGGCATTTTGCCTTTTGTATTTAATTCCCATCCAATTTCTGTGTTTCATCGTCAATAAGAAGGTCCAAGGGATACAGTAAACCTGAAGTGAAGCATCGGAGTCTACAACTAGTGTCACAGGAATGGTTAAAAACATAGTCAGTAAGAACAGTCAGTCTTCTTCTCTTTAAGTCGGCATTGTGCCTTTTGTATTTAATTCCGATGCAATTTCTGTGTTTCATCGCCAAAAAGAACGTCCAAGGGATACAGGAAAACCTGGAGTGAAGCATCGGAATCTATAACTAGTGTCAATGGAATGGTTCAAAACATAGACAGTAAGAAGAGTCAATCTTCTTGTACTTAAATCGGCATTGTGCCTTTTGTATTTAATTCCGATGCAATTTCTGTGTTTCATCGTCAATAAGAAGTTCAGAGGGATACAGTAAACATGAAGCGAAGCATCGGAATCTATAGCTAGTGTCACAGGAATAGTTCAAAAGCATAGTCAGTAAGAAGAGTCAGTCTTCTTGTCCTTAAGTCCACATTGTGCCTTTTGTATTTAATTCCGATGCAATTTCTGTGTTTCATCGTCAATAAGAAGGTCCAAGGGATACAGAAAACCTGGAGTGAAGCATCGGAATCTATAACTAGTGTCACAGGAATGGTTCAAAACATAGAAAGTACGAAGAGTCAGTCTTCTTGTACATAAGTGAGCATTTTGCCTATTGTATTTAATTCCGATGTAATTTCTGAGTTTCATCGTCAATATGAAGGTCCAAGGGATACAGTAAACCTGGAGTGAAGCATCGAAATCTATAACTAGTGTCAATGGAATGGTTCAAAACATAGACAGTAAGAAGAGTCAGTATTCTTGTACTTAAGTCGGCACTGTGCTTTTTTTTTAAATGCCGATGCAATTTCTTTGTATCATCGTCAATAAGAAGGTCAGAGGGATACAGTAAACCTGAAGTGAAGCATCGGAATCCAAAACTATTGTCACGAGAATGGTTCAAACATAGACAGTAGAAGAGTCAGTCTTCTTGTACTTAAGTCAACATTGTGCCATTTCTATTTAATTCCGATGCAATTTCTGCGTTTCATCGTCAAAAAGAAGGTCCAAGGTATACAGTAAACCTGAAGTGAACCATCGGAATCAATAACTAGTGTCACAGGAATGGTTCAAGGTATAGTCAGTAAGAAGAGTCAGTCTTCTTGTACTTAAGTCAGCATTGTACCTTTTGTATTAAATTCCGATGCAATTTCTGTGTTTCATCGTCAATAAGAATGACCAAAGGAAACAGTAAACCTGGAGTGAAGCATCGGAATCTATACCTAGTGTCACAGGGATGGTTCAAAACATAGACAGTAAGAAGAGTCAGTCTTTTTGTACTTAAGTCGGCATTGTGCCTTTTGTATTTAATTCCGATGCAATTTCTGTGTTTCATCGCCAATAAGAAGGTACAGAGGGATACAGTAATCCTGAAATGAAGCTTCGGAATCTATAACTAGTGTCACAGGGTTGGTTCAAAACATAGACAGTAAGAAGTGTCAGTCTTCTTGTACTTAAGTCGGCATTGTGCCTTTTCTATTTAATTCCGATGCAATTTCTGTGTTTCATCGTCAATAAGAAGGTCAGAGGGATACAGTAAACCTGGAGTGTAGCATCGGAATCTATAACTAGTGTCACAGGAATGGTTCAAATCATAGACAGTAACAAGAGTCAGACTTCTTTTACTTATGTCGGCATTGTGCCTTTTGTATTTTTTTCCGAGGCAAATGTCTGCGTTTCATCGTCAATAAGATGGTCCAAAGGATACAGCAAACCTGGAGTGAAGCATCGGAGTCTATAACTAGTGTCACAGGACTGGTTCAAATACAGACAGTAAGAAGAGTCAGTCTTCTTGTACTTAATTAGGCATTGTGCCTATTGTATATAATTCCGATGCAATTTCTGTGTTTCATCGTCAATAAGAAGGTCAGAGGGATAGAGTAACCCTGAAGTGAAGCATCGTAATCGATAACTAGAGTCACAGGAATGGTTCAAAACATAGTCAGTAAGAAGAGTCAGTCTCCTTGTACTTAAGTCGGCATTGTGCCTTTTGTATTTAATTCCGATACAATTTCTGTGTTTCATCGTCAATAAGAAGGTCCAAGGGATACAGTAAACCTGGAGTAAAGCATCGGAATCAATAACTAGTATCACAGGGACGGTTCAAAACATAGACAGTAAGATGAGTCAGTATTCTTGTACTTAAGTCGGCATTGTCTTTTTGTATTTATTTCCGATGCAATTTCTGTGTTTCATCGTCAATAAGAAGGTCAGAGGGATACAGAAAACCTGAAGTGAAGCATCGGAATCTGTAACTAGTGTCACAGGAATGGTTCAAAACATAGTCAGTAAGAAGAGTCAGTCTTCTTGTACTTAAGTTGGCATTGTGCCTTTCGTATTAAATTCCGATGCAATTTCTGTGTTTCACCGGCAATAAGATGGTCAGAGGGATACAGTAAACCTGAAGTGAAGCATCGGTATCTATAACTAGTGTCACAGGAATGGTTCAAACATAGACAGTAAGAAGAGTCAGTCTTGTTGTACTTAAGTCGGCATTGTGCCTTTTGTATTTATTTCCCATGCAATTTCTGTGTTTCATCGTCAATAAGATTATCCAAGGGAAACAGAAAACCTGAAGTGAAGCATCGGAATCCATATCTAGTGTCACTGGACTGGTTCAAAATATAGACAGTAAGAAGAGTCAGTCTTCTTGTTCCTAAGTCGGCATTGTGCCTTTTGTATTTAATTCCGATGCATATTCTGTGATTCATCGTCAATAAGAAGGCCCAAGGGATACAGTAAACCTGAAGTGAAGCATCGGACTCTATAACTAGTGTCACAGAAATGGTTAAAAACATAGACAGTAGAAGAGTCAGTCTTCTTGTACTTAAGTCGGCATTGTGCCTTTTGTATTTATTTCCCATGCAATTTCTGTATTTCATCGTCAATAAGATTATCCAAGGGAAACAGAAAACCTGAAGTGAAGCATCGGAATCTATAACTAGTGTCACAGGAATGGTTCAAAACATGGTCTGTAAGAAGAGTCAGTCTTCTTGTCCGTAAGTCGGCATTGTGCCTTTTGTATTTAATTCCGATGTAATTTCTGTGTTTCATCGGCAAGAAGGTCAGAGGGAGACACTAAACCTGAAGTGAAGCATCGGAATCCAAAACTAGTGTCACAGGAATGGTTCAAAACATAGTCAGTAAGAAGAGTCAGTCTTCTTGTACATAAGTCTTCATTGTGCCTTTTCTATTTAATTCCGATGCAAATTCTGTGATTCATCGTCAATAAGAAGGTCCAAGGGATACAGTAAACCTGGAGGGAAGCATCGGAATCTATAACTAGTGTCAGAGGAATGGTTCAAAGCATAGACAGTAAGAAGAGTCAGTCTTCGTGTAATTAAGTCGGCATATTGCCTTTTGTATTTAATTCTGATGCAATTTCTGTGTTGCATCGTCATTAAGAAGGTCCAAGGGATACAGTAAACCTGAAGCATCGGAATCTATAATTAGCGTCACAGAAATGGTTCAAACCATAGTCAGTAAGAAGAGTCAGTCTTCTTGTACTTAAGTTATCATTGTGCCATTTCTATTTAATTCGGATGCAATTTCTGTGTTTCATCGTCAATAAGAAGGTCAGAGGGATAGAGTAAACCTGAAGTGAAGCATCGGAATCGATAACTAGTGTCACAGGAATGGTTCAAAACATAGTCAGTAATAAGAGTCAGTCTCCTTGTACTTAAGTCGGCATTGTGCCTTTTGTATTTAATTCCGATACAATTTCTGTGTTTCATCGTCAATAAGAAGGTCCAAGGGATACAGTAAACCTGGAGTGAAGCATCGGAATCTATAACTAGTATCACAGGGACGGTTCAAAACATAGACAGTAAGATGAGTCAGTATTCTTGTACTTAAGTCGGCATTGTCTTTTTGTATTTATTTCCGATGCAATTTCTGTGTTTCATCGTCAATAAGAAGGTCCAAGGTATACAGTAAACCTGAAGTGATGCATCGGAATCTATAACTAGCGTCACAGGAATGGTTCAATACACACTCAGTAAGAAGAGTCAGTCTTCTTTTACTTAAGTCGGCATTGTGCTTTTCTATTTAATTCCGATGCAATTTCTGTGTTTCATCGGCAATAGGAAGGTCCAAGGGATACAGTAAACCTGGAGTGAAGCATCGGAATCTATAACTAGTATCACAGGGACGGTTCAAAACATAGACAGTAAGATGAGTCAGTATTCTTGTACTTAAGTCGGCATTGTCTTTTTGTATTTATTTCCGATGCAATTTCTGTGTTTCATCGTCAATAAGAAGGTCAGAGGGATACAGTAAACCTGAAGTGAAGCATCGGAATCTGTAACTAGTGTCACAGGAATGGTTCAAAACATAGTCAGTAAGAAGAGTCAGTCTTCTTGTACTTAAGTTGGCATTGTGCCTTTCGTATTAAATTCCGATGCAATTTCTGTGTTTCACCGGCAATAAGATGGTCAGAGGGATACAGTAAACATGAAGTGAAGCATCGGTATCTATAACTAGGGTCACAGGAATGGTTCAAACATAGACAGTAAGAAGAGTCAGTCTTGTTGTACTTAAGTCGGCATTGTGCCTTTTGTATTTAATTCCTATGCAATATCTGTGTTTCATTGTCAATACGAAGGTCAGAGGGATACAGTAAACATAAAGTGATGCATCGGAATCTATAACTAGTGTCACAGGAATGGTTCAAAACGTAGACAGTAAGAAGAGTCAGTCTTCTTGTACTTAAGTCGGCATTGTGCATTTTGTATTTAATTCCGATGCAATTTCTGTGTTTCATCGTCAATAAGAAGGCCCAAGGGATACACTAAACCTGAAGTGAAGCATCGGAATCTATAACTAGTGTCACTGGACTGGTTCAAAATATAGACAGTAAGAAGAGTCAGTCTTCTTGTTCCTAAGTCGGCATTGTGCCTTTTGTATTTAATTCCGATGCATATTCTGTGATTCATCGTCAATAAGAAGGCCCAAGGGATACAGTAAACCTGAAGTGAAGCATCGGACTCTATAACTAGTGTCACAGAAATGGTTAAAAACATAGACAGTAGAAGAGTCAGTCTTCTTGTACTTAAGTCGGCATTGTGCCTTTTGTATTTATTTCCCATGCAATTTCTGTGTTTCATCGTCAATAAGATTATCCAAGGGAAACAGAAAACCTGAAGTGAAGCATCGGAATCTATAACTAGTGTCACAGGAATGGTTCTAAACATGGTCTGTAAGAAGAGTCAGTCTTCTTGTCCGTAAGTCGGCATTGTGCCTTTTGTATTTAATTCCGATGCAATTTCTGTGTTTCATCGGCAAGAAGGTCAGAGGGAGACACTAAACCTGAAGTGAAGCATCGGAATCCAAAACTAGTGTCACAGGAATGGTTCAAAACATAGTCAGTAAGAAGAGTCAGTCTTCTTGTACATAAGTCTTCATTGTGCCTTTTCTATTTAATTCCGATGCAATTTCTGTGATTCATCGTCAATAAGAAGGTCCAAGGGATACAGTAAACCTGGAGGGAAGCATCGGAATCTATAACTAGTGTCAGAGGAATGGTTCAAAGCATAGACAGTAAGAAGAGTCAGTCTTCGTGTAATTAAGTCGGCATATTGCCTTTTGTATTTAATTCTGATGCAATTTCTGTGTTGCATCGTCATTAAGAAGGTCCGAGGGATACAGTAAACCTGAAGCATCGGAATCTATAATTAGCGTCACAGAAATGGTTCAAACCATAGTCAGTAAGAAGATTCAGTCTTCTTGTACTTAAGTTATCATTGTGCCATTTCTATTTAATTCGGATGCAATTTCTGTGTTTCATCGTCAATAAGAAGGTCAGAGGGATAGAGTAAACCTGAAGTGAAGCAACGGAATCGATAACTAGTGTCACAGGAATGGTTCAAAACATAGTCAGTAATAAGAGTCAGTCTCCTTGTACTTAAGTCGGCATTGTGCCTTTTGTAATTAATTCCGATACAATTTCTGTGTTTCATCGTCAATAAGAAGGTCCAAGGGATACAGTAAACCTGGAGTGAAGCATCGGAATTTATAACTAGTATCACAGGGACGGTTCAAAGCATAGACAGTAAGATGAGTCAGTATTCTTGTACTTAAGTCGGCATTGTCTTTTTGTATTTATTTCCGATGCAATTTCTGTGTTTCATCGTCAATAAGAAGGTCCAAGGTATACAGTAAACCTGAAGTGATGCATCGGAATCTATAACTAGTGTCACAGGAATGGTTCAAAACATACTCAGTAAGAAGAGTCAGTCTTCTTTTACTTAAGTCGGCATTGTGCTTTTCTATTTAATTCCGATGCAATTTCTGTGTTTCATCGTCAATAGGAAGGTCCAAGGGATACAGTAAACCTGGAGTGAAGCATCGGAATCTATAACTAGTGTCACAGGAATGGTTCAAACATAGAGAGTAAGAAAGGTCAGTCTTCTTGTACTTAAGTTGGCATTGTGCCTTTTCTATTTAATTCAGTTGCAATTTCTGTGTTTCATCGTCAATAAGAAGGTCAGAGGGATACAATAAACCTGATGTGAAGGATCGGAATCTATAACTAGTGACACAGGAATGGTTTAAAACATAGTCAGTAAGAAGAGACAGTCTTCTTGTCCTGAAGTCGGCATTGTGCCTTTTGTATTGTATTCCGATGCCATTACTGCGTTTCATCGTCAATAAGAAGGTCCAAGGGAACCTGGAGTGAAGCATCGGAATCTATAACTAGTGTTACAGGAATGGCACAAAACATAGACAGTAAAAAGGGTCAGTCTTCTTGTACTTAAGTCGGCATTGTGTCTTTTCTATTTAATTCCGATCCAATTTCTGTGTTTCATCGTCAATAACAAAGTCAGAGGGATACAATAAACCTGAACTGAAGCATCGGAATTCATAACTAGTGTCACAGGAGTGGTTCAAAACATAGTCAGTAAGAACAGTCAGTCTTCTTCTCCTTATGTCGGCATTGTGCCTTTTGTATTTAATTCCGATGCAATTTCTGTGTTTCATCGTCAATAAGAACGTCCAAGGGATACAGTAAACCTGGAGTGAAGCATCGGAATCTATAACTAGTGTCAATGGAATCGTTCAAAGCATGGACAGTAAGAAGAGTCAATCTTCTTGTACTTAAGTCGGCATTGTGCCTTTTGTATTTAATTCCGATGCAATTTCTGTGTTTCATCGTCAATAAGAAGGACAGGGGGATACAGTAAACATGAAGTGAAGCATCGGAATCTATAGCTAGTGTCACAGGAATAGCTCAAAAGCATAGTCTGTAACAAGAGTCAGTCTTCTTGTCCTTAAGTCGGCATTGTGCCTTTTCTATTTAATTCCGATGCAATTTCTTTGTTTCATCGTCAATAAGAAGGTCCAAGGGACACAGAAAACCTGGAGTGAAGCATCAGAATCTATAACTAGTGTCACAGGAATGGTTCAAAACATAGAAAGTAAGAAGAGTCAGTCTTCTTGTACTTAAGACGGCAATTGTATTTAATTCCGATGAAATTTCTGTGTTTCATCGTCAATATGAAATTCCAAGGGATACGGTAAACCTGGAGTGAAGCATCGGAATCAATAACTAGTGTCACAGGAATGGTTCAAAACATAGAAAGTAAGAAGAATCAGTCTTCATGTACTTAAGTCGGCATTGTGCCTTTTCTATTTAATTCCGAGGTTATTTCTGTGTTTCATCGTCAATAAGGAGGTCAGTGGGATACAGTAAACCTGAAGTGAACCATCGGAATCCATAACTAGTGTCACAGGAATTGTTCAAAACATAGTCAGTACGAAGGGTCAGTCTTCTTGTACTTAAGTTGGCATTGTGCCTTTCGTATTTAATTCCGATGCAATTTCTGTGTTTCAACGTCAGTAAGAAAGTCAGAGGGATACAGTAAACCTGAAGTGAAGCATCGGAATCTATAACTAGTGTCACAGGAAAGGTTCAAACATAGACAGTAAGAAGAGTCAGACGTCTTGTACTTAATTCGGCATTGTGCCTTTTTTATTTAATTCCGATGCAATTTCTGTGTTTCATCGTCAATAAGATGGTCCAAGGGATACAGTAATCCTGAAGTGAAGCATCGGAAACTATAACTAGTGTCACAGGAATGGTTCAAATCATAGACAGGAAGAAGAGTCGGTCATCTTTTACTTAAGTCGGCATTGTGCCCGTTGCATTTTATTCCGATGCAATTTCTGTGTTTCATCGTCAATAAGAAGGTCCAAGTGATACAATAAACCTGGAGTGAAGCATCGGAGTCTATAACTAGTGTCACAGGACTGGTTCAAAAATAGACAGTAAGAAGAGTCAGTCTTCTTGTGCTTATTTCGGCATTGTGCCTTTTGTATTTAATTCCGATATAATTTCTGTGTTTCATCGTCACGAAGTATATCAGAGGGATACAGTAACCCTGAAGTTAACCATCGGAATCTGTAACTAGTGTCAATGGAATGGTTCAAAGCATAGAGAGTTGGAAGGGTAAGTCTTCGTGTACTTAAGTCGGCATTGTGTCTCTTGTATTTAATTCCGATGCAATTTCTGTGATTCATCGTCAATAAGAAGGTCCAAGGGATACAGTTAACCTGGAGTGAAGCATCGGCATCAATAACTAGTGTCACAGGTATGGTTCAAAACATAGAAAGTAAGAAGAGTCAGTCTTCTTGTGCTTAAGTCGGCATTGTGCCTTTTGTATTTAATTCCGATGCAATATCTGTGTTTCATCGTCAATAAGAAGGTCAGAGTTATACAGTACACCTGAAGTGAAGCATCGGAATCTATAGCTAGGGTCACAGGACTGGTTCAAAAATAGACGGTAAGAAGAGTCAGTCTTCTTGTACTTAATTCGGCATTGTGCCTTTTGTATTTAATTCCGATGCAATTTCTGTGTTTCATCGTCAATAACAAGGTACAAGGGATACAGTAAAACTGAAGTGAAGCATCGGAATCTACAACTAGTGTCACAGGAATGGTTCAAAATATAGACAGTAAGAAGAGTCAACCCTCATGTACTTAAGACGGCATTGTGCCTTTTCTATTTAATTCCGATGCTATTTCTGTGATTCATCGTCAATAAGAAGGTCAGAGGGATACAGTAAGCCTGAAGTGAAGCATCGGAATCTATAACTAGTGTCACAGGAATGGTTCAAATCATAGTCAGTAAGAATAGACAGTCTTCTTGTACTTAAGTTGGCATTGTGCCTTTCGTATTTAATTCCGATGCAATTTCTGTGTTTCAGCGGTAATAAGAAGGTCAGAGGGATACAGTAAACCTGAAGTGAAGCATCGGAATCTATAACTAGTGTCACAGGAATGGTTCAAAACATAGTCAGTGGGAATGGTCAGTCTCCTTGTCCTTAAGTCGGCATTGTGTCTCTTGTATTTTATTCCGATGCAATTTCTGTGTTTCATCGTCAATAAGAAGGTCCAAGGTATACAGTAAACCTGGAGTGAAGCATCGGAATGTATGACTAGTGTCACAGGAATGGTTCAAACATAGACAGTAGGAAGAGTCAGTCTTCTAGTCCTGAAGTCGGCATTGTACATTTTCAATTTAATTCCGATGCAATTTCTGTGTTTCATTGTCAATAAGACGATCAGAGGGATACAGTAAACCGGAAGTGAAGCATGGGAATCTATAACTAGTGTCACATGAGTGGTTCAAAGCAAAGAGATTTGGAAGGGTCAGTCTTCATGTACATAAGTCGGCATTGTGTCTTTTGTATTTAATTCCGATGCAATTTCTGTGTTTCATCGTCAATAAGAAGGTCCAAGGGATACAGTAAACCTGAAGTGAAGTATCGGATTCTACAACTAGTGTCACAGGAATGGTTCAAAACATAGACAGTAAGAAGAATAAGTCTTCATGTACTTAAGTCGGCATTGTGCCTTTTCTATTTAATTCCGAGGTTATTTCTGTGTTTCATCGTCAATAAGGAGGTCAGTGGGATACAGTAAACCTGAAGTGAAGCATCGGAATCCATAACTAGTGTCACAGGAATGGTTCAAAACATAGTCAGTAAGAAGAGTCAGTCTTCTTGTACTTAAGTTGGCATTGTGCCTTTCGTATTTAATTCCGATGCAATTTCTGTGTTTCATCGTCAATAAGAAGGTCCAAGGGATACAGTAATTCTGAAGGGAAGCTTCGGAAACTATAACTAGTGTCACAGGAATGGTTCAAATCATAGACAGTAAGAAGTGTCAGTCATCTTTTACTTAAGTCGGCATTGTGCCCGTTGCATTTTATTCCGATGCAATTTCTGTGTTTCATCGTCAATAAGAAGGTCCAAGGGATACAGTAAACGTGGAGTGAAGCATCGGAGTCTATAACTAGTGTCACAGGACTGGTTCAAAAATAGACAGTAAGAAGAGTTAGTCTACTTGTACTTATTTCGGCATTGTGCATTTTTATTTAATTCCGATGCAATTTCTGTGTTTCATCGTCAATAAGAAGGTCAGAGGGATACAGTTAACCTGAAGTGTAGCATCGGAATCCATAAGTAGTGTCACAGGAATGGTCCAAAACATAGTCAGTAAGAAGAGTCAGTCTTATTCTACTTAAGTCGGCATTGTGCCTTTTTATTTAATTCCGATGCAATTTCAGTGTTTCATCGTCAATAAGAAGGTCCAAGTGATACAGTAAACCTGGAGTGAAGTATCGGAATCTATAACTAGTGCCACAGGGACGGTTCAAAACATAGGCAGTAAGATGAGTTTCTATTCTTGTACTTAAGTCGGCATTGTGTTTTTCTATTTATTTCCGATGGAATTTCTGTGTTTCATCGTCACGAAGAATATCAGAGGGATACAGTAACCCTGAAGTTACGCATCGGAATCTGTAACTAGTGTCAATGGAATGGTTCAAAGCATAGAGAGTTGGAAGTGTCAGTCTTCGTGTACTTAAGTCGGCATTGTGCCTTTTGTATTTAATTCCGATGCAATTTCTGTGATTCATCGTCAATAAGAAGGTCCAAGGGATACAGTAAACCTGAAGTGAAGCATCTTAGTCTATAACTAGTGTCACAGGACTGGTTCAAAAATAGACAGTAAGAAGAGTTAGTCTTCTTGTATTTATTTCGGCATTGTGCCTTTTGTATTTAATTCCGATGCAATTTCTGTGATTCATCGTCAATAAGAAGGCCCAAGGGATACAGTAAACCTGAAGTCAAGCATCGGACTCTATAACTATTGTCACAGAAATGGTTCAAACATAGACAGTATTTGGGTCAGTCTTCTTGTACTTAAGTCGGCATTGTGCCTTTTGTATTAAAATTCCGATGCAATTTCTGTGTTTCATCGTCAATAAGAATGTCCAAGGCAAACAGTAAACCTGAAGTGAAGCATCGGAATCTGTAACTAGTGTGACAGGAATGGTTCAAATCATAGTCAGTAAGAAGAGTCAGTCTTCTTGTCCTTAAGTCGGCATTGTCCCTTTTGTATTTAATTCCGATGCAATTTCTGTGTTTCATCAGCAATAAGGTCAGAGGGATACAGTAAACCTTTAGTGAAGCATCGGAATCTATAACTAGTGTCACAGGAATGGTTCAAATCATAGACAGTAAGAAGAGTCAGTCTTCTTGTACTTAAGTCGGCATTGTGCATTTTGTATTTAATTCCGATGCAATTTCTGTGTTTCAACGTCAATAAGAAGGTACAAGGAATACAGTAAACCTCAAGTGAAGCATCGGAATCTATAACTAGTGTCACAGGAATGGTTCAAAGCATAGTCAGTAATAAGAGTCGGTCTTCATGTACTTATGTCGGCATTGTGCCTTTTGTATTTAATTCCGATGCAATTTCTGTGTTTCATCGTCAATTTGAAGGTCCAAGGGATACAGTAAATCTGAAGTGAAGCATCGGAATCTATAACTAGTGTCACAGGAATGGTTCTAAGCATAGACAGTAAGAAGAGTCAGTCTTCTTGTACTTAAGTCGGCATTGTGCCTTTTGTATTTAATTCCGATGCAATTTCTGTGTTGCATCGTCAATAAGAAGGTCAGAGGGATACAGTAAACCTGAAGTAAAGCATCGCGATCTATAACTAGTGTCACAGGAATGGTTCAAAACAAAGTCAGTAAGAAGAGTCAGTCTTCTTGTACTTAAGTCGGCATTGTGCCTTTTGTATTTACTTCCAATGCAATTTCTGTGTTTCATCGTCAATATGAAGGTCAGAGGATTACAGTAAACCTGAAGTGAAGCATCGGAATCTATAACTAGTGTCACAGGAATAGTTCAAAACATAGACAGTAAGAAAAGTCAGTCGTCTTGTACTTAAGTCGGCATTGTGTCTTTTCTATTTAATTCTGATGCAATTTCAGTGTTTCATCGTCAATAAGAAGGTCAGAGGGATACAGTAAACCTGAAGTGAAGCATCCGAATCTATAACTAGTGTCACAGGAATGGTTCAAAACATAGTCAGGAAAAAGAGTCTGTCTTCTTGTACTTAAGTCGGCATTGTGCCTTTTGTATTTAATTCCGATGCTATTTCTGTGTTTCATCGTCAATAAGAAGGTCAGAGGGTTACAGTAAACCTGAAGTGAAGCATCGGAATCTATAACTAGTGTCACAGGAATGGTTCAAAACACAGTCAGTAGGAAGTGTCGGTCTTCATGTACTTAAGTCGGCATTGTGCCATTTGTATTTAATTCCGATGCAATTTCTTTGATTCATCGTCAATAAGAAGGCCCAAGGGATACATTAAACCTGAAGTGAATCATCGGACGCTACAACTAGTGTCACACAAATGGTTCAAAACATAGACAGTAGATGAGTCAGTCTTTTTGTACTTAAGTCGGCATTTTGCTTTTTGTATTTAATTCCGATGCAATTTCTGTGTTTCATCGTCAATAAGAAGGTCCAAGGGAAACAGTAACCCTGAAGTGAAGCATCGGAATCTATAACTAGTGTTACAGGAATGGTTCAAAACATAGTCAGTAATAAGAGTCAGTCTTCTTGTACTTATGTCGGCATTCTGCCTTTTCTATTTAATCCACTTGCAATTTCTGTGTTTCATCGTCAATAAGAAGGTCCAAGGGATACAGTAAACCTGGAGTGAAGCATCGGAATCTATAACTAGTATCACAGGAATGGTTCAAAACATAGACAGTAAAAAGAGTCAGTCTTCTTGTACCTTAGTTGACATTGTGCCTTTTCTATTAATTTCCGATGCAATTTCTGTGTTTCATCGTCAATAAGAAGGACAGAGGGATACAATAAACATGAAGTGAAGCATCGGAATCTATAACTAGTGTCACAGGAATGGTTCAATACGTAGGCAGTAAGAACAGTCAGTCTTCTTGTACTTATGTCGGCATTGTGCCTTTTTTATTTAATTCCGATGTAATTTCTGTGTTTCATCGTCAATAAGAAGGTCAAAGGGATACAGTAAACCTGGAGTGAAGCATCGGTATCTACAACTAGTGTCAATGGAACGGTTCATAACATAGACAATAAGAAGAGTCAGTCTTCTTGTCCTTAAGTCGGCATTGTGCATTTTGTATTTAATTCCGATGCAATTTCTGTTTTTCATCGTCAATAAGAATGTGCAAGTGAACAGTAAACCTGAAGTGAAGCATCGGAATCTATAACTAGTGTCACAGGAATGGTTCAAACATAGTCAGTAGGAAGAGTCGGTCTTCATGTACTTATGTCGGCATTGTGCCTTTTGTATTTGGTTCCGATGCAATTTCTGTGTTTCATCGTCAATAAGAAGGTCCAAGGGTTACAGTAAACCTGAAGTGAAGCATCGGAATCTATAACTAGTGTCACAGGAAGGGTTCTAAACATAGACAGTAAGAAGGGTCAGTCTTCTTGTACTTAAGTCGGTATTGTGCCTTTTGTATTTAATTCCGATGCAATTTCTGTGTTTCATCGTCAATATGAAGGTCAGAGGGATACAGTACACCTGAAGTGAAGCATCGGAATCTATAACTAGTGTCAATGGAACGGTTCAAAACATAGACAATAAGAAGAGTCAGTCTTCTTGTCCTTAAGTCGGCATTGTGCCTTTTGTATTTAATTCCGATGCAATTTCTGTGTTTCATCGTCAATAAGAATGTCCAAGGGTACAGTAAACCTGAAGTGAAGCATCGGAATCTATAACTAGTGTCACAAGAATGGTTCAAAACATAGTCAGTACGAAGAGTCAGTCTTCTTGTCCTTAAGTTGGCATTGTCCCTTTTGTATTTAATTCCGATGCAATTTCTGTGTTTCATCGGCAATAAGGTCAGAGGGATACAGTAAAACTGAAGTAAAGCATCGGAATCCAAAACTAGTGTCACAGGAATGGTTCAAAACATAGACAGTAAGAAGAGTCAGTCTTCTTGTACCTAAGTCGACATTGTGCCTTTTCTATTTAATTCCGATGCAATTTCAGTGTTTCATCGTCAATAAGAAGGTCAGAGGGATACAATAAACCTGAAGTGAAGCATCGGAATCTATAACTAGTGTCACAGGAATGGTTCAAAACATTGTCAGTAAGAACAGTCAGTCTTTCCTGTACTTAAGTCGGCATTGTGCCTTTTGTATTTAATTCCGTTGCAATTTCTGTGTTTCATCGTCAATACGAAGGTCCAAGGCATACAGTACACCTGGAGTGTAACATCGGAATCTATAACTAGTGTCACAGGAATGGTTCAAAACATAGACAGTAAGAAGAGTCACTCTTCGCGTACTTAAGTCGGCATTGTGCATTTTGTATTTAATTCCGATGCAATTTCTGTGTTTCATCGTCAATAAGAAGGTCCAAGGGATACAGTAATCCTGAAGTGAAGCATCAGAATCTATAACTAGTGTCACAGGAATGGTTCAAAACATAGTCAGTATGAAGAGTCAGTCTTCTTGTACTTAGGTCTTCATTGTGCTTTTTCTATTTAATTCCAATGCAATTTCTGTGTTTCATCGTCAATAAGTAGGTCAGAGGGATACGGTAAACCTGAAGCGAAGCATCGGAATCTATAGCTAGTGTCACAGGAATTGTTCAAATCATAGTCAGTAAGAAGAGCCAGTCTTCTTGTCCTTAAGTTGGCATTGTGCCTTTCGTATGTAATTCCGATGCAATATCTGTATTTCATCGTCACTAAGAAGGTCCAAGGGTTACAGTAAACCTGGAGTGAAGCATCGGATTCAATAACTAGTGTCACAGGAATGGTTCAAATCATACACAGTAAGAAGAGTCAGTCTTCTTGTACTTCAGTCGGCATTGTGCCTTTTTTATTTAATTCCGATGCAAATTCTGTGTTTCGTCGTCAATAAGAAAGTCCACGGAATACTGTAATCCTCAAGTGAAGCATCGGAATCTATAACTAGTGTCACAGGAATTGTTCAAAACATAGTCAGTAGGACGAGTCGGTCTTCATGTACTTAAGCCTGCATTGTGCCTTTTTTATTTAATTTCCATGCAATTTCTGTGTTTCATCGTCAATAAGAAGGTCCAAGGGATACAGTAAACCTGAAGTGAAGCAATGGAATCTATAACTAGTGTCACAGGAATGGTTCAAAACATAGACAGTAGGAAGAGTCAGTCTTCTTGTACTTAAGTCGGCAATGTGCCTTTTGTATTTAATTCCAATGCAATTTCTGTGTTTCATCGTCAATAAGAAGGTGCAAGGGATACAGTAAACCTGAAGTGAAGCATCGGAATCTATAAATAGTGTCACAGGAATGGTTCTAAACATAGACAGTAAGAAGAGTCAGTCTTCTTGTACTTAAGTCGGCATTGTGCCTTTTGTATTAAATTCCGATGCAATGTCTGTGTATCATCGTCAATAAGAAGGTCAGAGGGATACAGTAAACCTGAAGTGAAGCATCAGAATCTATAACTAGTGTCACAGGAATGGTTCAAAACATAGACAGTAAGAAAAGTCAGTCGTCTTGTAATTAAGTCGGCATTGTGCATTTTCTATTTAATTCAGTTGCAATTTCTGTGTTTTATCGACAATAAGAAGGTCCAAGGGATACAGTAAACCTGGAGGTAAGCATCGGAATCTATAACTAGTGTCACAGGAATGGTTCAAAGCATAGGCAGTAAGAAGAGTCAGTCTTCTTGTACTTAATTCGCCATTGTGCCTTTTCTATTTATTTCCGATGCAATTTCTGTGTTTCATCGTCAATAAGAAGGTCAGAGGGATACAATAAACCTGAAGTGAAGCATCGGAATCTATAACTAGTGTCTCAGGAATGGTTCAAAACTTAGTCAGTAAGAACAGTCAGTCTTCTTGTCCCTAAGTCGGCATTGTGCCTTTTTTATTTAATTCCGATGCAATTTATGTGTTTCATCGTCAGTAAGAAAGTCCAAGGGATACAGTT
This sequence comes from Schistocerca piceifrons, assembly GCF_021461385.2. Lineage (NCBI taxonomy): Eukaryota > Metazoa > Arthropoda > Insecta > Orthoptera > Acrididae > Schistocerca > Schistocerca piceifrons. Next base: position 282,485 of record NW_025727487.1, on the reverse strand, counting down.
AACCTGGAATGTAGCATCGGAATCTATAACTAGTGTCAGAGGAATGGTTCAAAACATAGACAGCAAGAAGAATCAGTCTTCGAGTACTTAAGTCGGCATTTTGCCCTTTGTATTTAATTCCGATGCAATTTCTGTGTTTCATCGTCAATAAGAAGGTCAGAGGGATACAGTAAACCTGAATTGAAGCATCGGGATCTATAACTAGTGTCACAGGAATGGTTCAAATCATAGTCAGTAAGAAGAGTCAGTCTTCTTGTACTTATGTCGGCATTGTGCCTTTTGTATTTAATTCCGATGCAATTTCTGTGTTTCATCGTCAATAATAAGGTCCAAGGGATACAGTAAACCTGAAGTGAAGCATCGGAATCTATAACTAGTGTCACAGGAATTGTTCAATACATAGACAGTAGGAAGAGCCAGTCTTTTTGTACTTAAGTCGGCATTGTGCCTTTTGTATTTAATTCCGATGCCATTTCTGTGTTTCGTCGTCAATAAGAACGTCAGAGGGATACAGTAAACCTGAAGTGAAGCATCGGAATCCATAGCTAGTGTCACCGGAAAAGTTCAAAACATAGTCTGTAAGAAGAGTCAGTCTTCTTGTCCTTAAGGCGGCATTGTGCCGTTTGTATTTAATTCCGATGAATTTTCTGTGTTTCATCGTCAATACGAAGGTCCAAGGGATACAGTATACCTGGAGTGAAGTATCGGATTCTGAAACTAGTGTCACAGGAATGGTTCAAAACATAGACAGTAAGAAGAGTCAGTCATCTTGTACTTAAGTCGGCATTGTGCCTTTTCTATTTAATTCCGATGCAATTTCTGTGTTTCATCGTCAATAAGAAGGTACAAGGGATACAGTAAAACTGGAGTGAAGCATCGGAATCTATGACTAGTGTCAATGGAATGGTTCAAAACATAGACAGTAAGAAGAGTCAGTCTTCTTGTTCTTAATTCGGCATTGTGCCTTTTGTATTTAATTCCGATGCAATTTCTGTATTTCATCGTCAATAAGAAGGTCAAAGGTATAAAGTAAACCTGATGTGAAGCATCGGAATCTATAACTAGTGTCACAGGCATGGTTCAAAACATAGTCAGTAGGAAGAGTCGGTCTTCATGTACTTATGTCGGCATTGCGCCTTTTGTATTTAATTGCGATGCAATTTCTGTGTTTCATCGTCAATAAGAAGGTCCAAGGGATACAGTAAACCTGAAGTGAAGCATGGGACTCTACAACTAGTGTCACAGTAATGGTTCAAAACATAGACAGTAGATGAGTCAGTCTTCTTGTACGTAAGTCGGCATTTTGCCTTTTGTATTTAATTCCGATGCAATTTCTGTGTTTCATCGTCAATAAGAAGGTCCAAGGGAAACAGTAAACCTGAAGTGAAGCATCGGAATATATAACTAGTGTCACAGGAATGGTTCAAATCATAGTCAGTAATAAGAGTCAGTCTTCTTGTACTTAAGTCGGCATTGCGCCTTTTCTATTTAATTCAGTTGTAATTTCTGTGTTTCATCGTCAATAAGAAGGTCGAAGGGATACAGTAAACCTGGAGTGAAGCATCGGAATTTATAACTAGTATCACAGGAATGGTTCAAAAAAGAGACAGTAAGAAGAGTCAGTCTTCCTGTACTTAAGTCGACATTGTGCCTTTTCTATTTATTTACGATGCAATTTCTGTGTTTCATCGTCAATAAGAAGGTCAGAGGGATACAATTAACCTGAAGTGAAGCATCGGAATCTATAACTAGTGTCACAGGAATGGTTCAATACATAGTCAGTAAGAACAGTCAGTCTTCTTGTCCCTAAGTCGGCATTGTGCCTTTTTTATTTAATTCCGATATAATTTCTGTATTTCATCGTCAATAAGAAGTTCAAAGGGATACAGTAAACCTGGAGTGTAGCATCGGAATCTATAACTAGTGTCACAGGAATGGTTCAAAGCATAGACAGTAGGAAGAGTCAGTGTTCGTGTACTTAAGTCGACATTTTGCCCTTTGGATTTAATTCCGAAGCAATTTCTGTGTTTCATCGTCAATAAGAAGGTCCAAGGGATACAGTATACCTGAAGTGAAGCATCGGAATTTATAACTAGTGTCACAGGAATGGTTAAAAACATAGTCGGTAAGAAGAGTCAGTCTTCGTGTACTGAAGTCTTCATTGTGCCTTTTCTATTTAATTCCGATGCAATTTCTTTGTCTCATCGTCAATAAAAGGTCCAAGGGATACAGTAAACCTGGAGTGAAGCATCGGAATCTATAACTAGTGTCGATGGAACGGTTCAAAACATAGACAATAAGATGAGTCAGTCTTCTTGTCCTTAAGTCGGCATTGTGCCTTTTGTATTTAATTCCGATGCAATTTCTGTGTTTCATCGTCAATAAAAATGTCCAAGGGTACAGTAAACCTGAAGTGAAGCATCGGAATCTATAACTAGTGTCACAGGAATGGTTCAAAACATAGTCAGTAAGAGGAGTCAGTCTTCTTGTCCTTAAGTTGGCATTGTCCCTTTTGAATTTAATTCCGATGCAATTTCTGTGTTTCATCGGCAATAAGGTCAGAGGGATACAGTAAAACTGAAGTGAAGCATCGGAATCCAAAACTAGTGTCACAGGAATGGTTCAAAACATAGACGGTAGGAAGAGTCAGTCCTCTTGTACTTAATCCGCATTGTGCCTTTTGTACGTAATTCCGATGCAATTTCTGTGTTTCATCGTCAATAAGAAGGTCCAAGGTATACAGTAAACCAGAAGTGAAGCATCGGAATATATAACTAGTGTCACAGGAATGGTTCAAAACATAGTCAGTAAGAAGAATCAGTCTTCTTGTACTTATGTCGGCATTGTGCCTTTTCTATTTAATTCCGATGCAATTTCTGTGTTTCATCGTCAATAAGAAGGTCCAAGGGATATAGTGAACTTGGAGTGAAGCATCGTAATCTATGACTAGTGTCACAGGAATGGTTCAAAACATAGACAGTAAGAAGAGTCAGTCTTCTTGTACCTAAGTCGACATTGTGCCTTTTCTATTTAATTCCGATGCAATTTCAGTGTTTCATCGTCAATAAGTAGGTCAGAGGGATACGGTAAACCTGAAGCGAAGCATCGGAATCTATAGCTAGTGTCACAGGAATGGTTCAAATCATTGTCAGTAAGAAGAGTCAGTCTTCTTGTCCTTAAGTTGGCATTGTGCCTTTCGTATTTCATTCCGATGCAATATCTGTGTTTCATCGTCACTAAGAAGGTCCAAGGGTTACAGTGAACCTACAGTGAAGCATCGGAATCAATAACTAGTGTCACAGGAATGGTTCAAATCATAGACAGTAAGAAGAGTCAGTCTTCTTGTACTTAAGTCGGCATTGTGCCTTTTTTATTTAATTCCGATGCAAATTCTGTGTTTCATCGTCAATAAGAAGGTCCACGGAATACTGTAATCCTCAAGTGAAGCATCGGAATCTATAACTAGTGTCACAGGAATTGTTCAAAACGTAGTCAGTAGGACGAGTCTGTCTTCATGTTCTTAAGTCTGCATTGTGCTTTTTGTATTTAATTTCGATGCAATTTCTGTGTTTCATCGTCAATAAGAAGGTCCAAGGGATACAGTAAACCTGAAGTGAAGCATCGGAATCAATAACTAGTGTCACAGGAATGGTTCAACGCATAGACAGTAGGAAGAGTCAGTCTTCTTGTACTTAAGTCGGCAATGTGCATTTTGTATTTAATTCCGATGCAATTTCTGTGTTTCATCGTCAATAAGAAGGTCCAAGGGATATAGTAAACCTGAAGTGAAGCATCGGAATCTATAAATAGTGTCACAGGAATGGTTCTAAACATAGACAGTAAGAAGAGTCAGTCTTCTTGTACTTAAGTCGGCATTGTGCCTTTTGTATTAAATTCCGATGCAATGTCTGTGTATCATCGTCAATAAGAAGGTCAGAGGGATACAGGAAACCTGAAGTGTCACAGGAATGGTTCAAAACATAGACAGTAAGAAAAGTCAGTCGTCTTGTACTTAAGTCGGCATTGTGCATTTTCTATTTAATTCAGTTGCAATTACTGTGTTTCATCGACAATAAGATGGTCCAAGGGATACAGTAAACCTGGAGTTAAGCATCGGAATCTATAACTAGTGTCACAGGAATGGTTCAAAACATAGACAGTAAGAAGAGTCAGTCTTCTTGTACTTAAGTCGACATTGTGCCTTTTCTATTTATTTCCGATGCAATTTCTGTGTTTCATCGTCAATAAGAAGGTCAGAGGGATACAATAAACCTGAAGTGAAGCATCGGAATCTATAACTAGTGTCACAGGAATGGTTCAAATCTTAGTCAGTAAGAACAGCCAGTCTTCTTGTCCCTAAGTCGGAATTGTGCCTTTTTTATTTAATTCCGATGCAATTTCTGTGTTTCATCCAAAATAAGAAGATCCAAGGGATACAGTAAACCTCAAGTGAAGCATCGGAATCTATAACTAGTGTCAGAGGAATGGTTCAAAACATAGACAGCAAGAAGAGTCAGTCTTCGAGTGCTTAAGTCGGCATTTTGCCCTTTGTATTTAATTCCGATGCAATTTCTGTGTTTCATCGTCAATAAGAAGGTCCAAGGGATACAGTAAAACTCAAGTCAAGCATCGTAATCTATAACTAGTGTCACAGGAATGGTTCAAATCATAGCCAGTAAGAAGAGTCAGTCTTCTTGTACTTAAGAAGGCTTTGTGGCGTTTCTATTTAATACCGATGCAATATCTGTGTTTCATCGTCAATAAGAAGGTCAGAGGGATACAGTAAACCTGAATTGAAGCATCGGGATCTATAACTAGTGTCACAGGAATGGTTCAAATCATAGTCAGTAAGAAGAGTCAGTCTGCTTGTACTTATGTCGGCATTGTCCCTTTTGTATTTAATTCCGATGCAATTTCTGTGTTTCATCGTCAATAAGAGGGTCCAAGGGATACAGTAAACCTGAAGTGAAGCATCGGAACCTATAACTAGTGTCACACGAATGGTTCAAAGCATAGACAGTAAGAAAAGTCAGTCGTCTTGTACTTAAGTCGGCTTTGTGCTTTTCTATTTAATTCCGATGCAATTTCTGTGTTTCATCGTAAATAAGAAGATCCAAGGGATACAGTAAACCTCAAGTGGAGCATCGGAATCTATAACTAGTGTCACAGGAATGGTTCAAAACATAGTCAGTAGGAAGAGTCGGTCTTCATGTACTTAAGTCGGCATTGTGCCTTTTGTATTAATTACCGATGCAATTTCTGTGTTTCATCGTCAATAATAAGGTCCAAGGGATACAGTAAACCTGAAGTGAAGCATCGGAATCTATAACTAGTGTCACAGGAATGGTTCAAAACATAGACAGTAAGAAGGGTCAGTCTTCTTGTACTTAAGTCGGCATTGTGCCTTTTCTATTTAATTCCGATGCAATTTCTGTGTTTCATCGTCAATAAGAAGGTACAAGGGATACAGTAAAATTGGAGTGAAGCATCGGAATCTATGACTAGTGTCAATGGAATGGTTCAAAACATAGACAGTAAGAAGAGTCGGTCTTCTTGTTCTTAATTCGGCATTGTGCCTTTTGTATTTAATTCCGATGCAATTTCTGTATTTCATCGTCAATAAGAAGGTCAAAGGTATACAGTAAACCTGAAGTGAAGCATCGGAATCTATAACTAGTGTCACAGGAATGGTTCAAAACATAGTCAGTAGGAAGAGTCGGTCTTCATGTACTTATGTCGGCATTGTGCCTTTTGTATTTATTTCCGATGCAATTTCTGTGTTTCATCGTCAATAAGAAGGTCCAAGGTATACAGTAAACCAGAAGTGAAGCATCGGAATATATAACTAGTGTCACAGGAATGGTTCAAAGCATAGACAGTAGGAAGAGTCAGTGTTCGTGTACTTAAGTCGACATTTTGCCCTTTGGATTTAATTCCGAAGCAATTTCTGTGTTTCATCGTCAATAAGAAGGTCCAAGGGATACAGTATACCTGAAGTGAAGCATCGGAATTTATAACTAGTGTCACAGGAATGGTTAAAAACATAGTCGGTAAGAAGAGTCAGTCTTCGTGTACTGAAGTCTTCATTGTGCCTTTTCTATTTAATTCCGATGCAATTTCTTTGTCTCATCGTCAATAAAAGGTCCAAGGGATACAGTAAACCTGGAGTGAAGCATCGGAATCTATAACTAGTGTCGATGGAACGGTTCAAAACATAGACAATAAGATGAGTCAGTCTTCTTGTCCTTAAGTCGGCATTGTGCCTTTTGTATTTAATTCCGATGCAATTTCTGTGTTTCATCGTCAATAAAAATGTCCAAGGGTACAGTAAACCTGAAGTGAAGCATCGGAATCTATAACTAGTGTCACAGGAATGGTTCAAAACATAGTCAGTAAGAGGAGTCAGTCTTCTTGTCCTTAAGTTGGCATTGTCCCTTTTGAATTTAATTCCGATGCAATTTCTGTGTTTCATCGGCAATAAGGTCAGAGGGATACAGTAAAACTGAAGTGAAGCATCGGAATCCAAAACTAGTGTCACAGGAATGGTTCAAAACATAGACGGTAGGAAGAGTCAGTCCTCTTGTACTTAATCCGCATTGTGCCTTTTGTACGTAATTCCGATGCAATTTCTGTGTTTCATCGTCAATAAGAAGGTCCAAGGTATACAGTAAACCAGAAGTGAAGCATCGGAATATATAACTAGTGTCACAGGAATGGTTCAAAACATAGTCAGTAAGAAGAATCAGTCTTCTTGTACTTATGTCGGCATTGTGCCTTTTCTATTTAATTCCGATGCAATTTCTGTGTTTCATCGTCAATAAGAAGGTCCAAGGGATATAGTGAACTTGGAGTGAAGCATCGTAATCTATGACTAGTGTCACAGGAATGGTTCAAAACATAGACAGTAAGAAGAGTCAGTCTTCTTGTACCTAAGTCGACATTGTGCCTTTTCTATTTAATTCCGATGCAATTTCAGTGTTTCATCGTCAATAAGAAGGTCAGAGGGATACAGTAAACCTGAAGCGAAGCATCGGAATCTATAGCTAGTGTCACAGGAATGGTTCAAATCATTGTCAGTAAGAAGAGTCAGTCTTCTTGTCCTTAAGTTGGCATTGTGCCTTTCGTATTTCATTCCGATGCAATATCTGTGTTTCATCGTCACTAAGAAGGTCCAAGGGTTACAGTGAACCTACAGTGAAGCATCGGAATCAATAACTAGTGTCACAGGAATGGTTCAAATCATAGACAGTAAGAAGAGTCAGTCTTCTTGTACTTAAGTCGGCATTGTGCCTTTTTTATTTAATTCCGATGCAAATTCTGTGTTTCATCGTCAATAAGAAGGTCCACGGAATACTGTAATCCTCAAGTGAAGCATCGGAATCTATAACTAGTGTCACAGGAATTGTTCAAAACGTAGTCAGTAGGACGAGTCTGTCTTCATGTTCTTAAGTCTGCATTGTGCTTTTTGTATTTAATTTCGATGCAATTTCTGTGTTTCATCGTCAATAAGAAGGTCCAAGGGATACAGTAAACCTGAAGTGAAGCATCGGAATCAATAACTAGTGTCACAGGAATGGTTCAACGCATAGACAGTAGGAAGAGTCAGTCTTCTTGTACTTAAGTCGGCAATGTGCATTTTGTATTTAATTCCGATTCAATTTCTGTGTTTCATCGTCAATAAGAAGGTCCAAGGGATATAGTAAACCTGAAGTGAAGCATCGGAATCTATAAATAGTGTCACAGGAATGGTTCTAAACATAGACAGTAAGAAGAGTCAGTCTTCTTGTACTTAAGTCGGCATTGTGCCTTTTGTATTAAATTCCGATGCAATGTCTGTGTATCATCGTCAATAAGAAGGTCAGAGGGATACAGGAAACCTGAAGTGTCACAGGAATGGTTCAAAACATAGACAGTAAGAAAAGTCAGTCGTCTTGTACTTAAGTCGGCATTGTGCATTTTCTATTTAATTCAGTTGCAATTTCTGTGTTTCATCGACAATGAGATGGTCCAAGGGATACAGTAAACCTGGAGTTAAGCATCGGAATCTATAACTAGTGTCACAGGAATGGTTCAAAACATAGACAGTAAGAAGAGTCAGTCTTCTTGTACTTAAGTCGACATTGTGCCTTTTCTATTTATTTCCGATGCAATTTCTGTGTTTCATCGTCAATAAGAAGGTCAGAGGGATACAATAAACCTGAAGTGAAGCATCGGAATCTATAACTAGTGTCACAGGAATGGTTCAAATCTTAGTCAGTAAGAACAGCCAGTCTTCTTGTCCCTAAGTCGGAATTGTGCCTTTTTTATTTAATTCCGATGCAATTTCTGTGTTTCATCCAAAATAAGAAGATCCAAGGGATACAGTAAACCTCAAGTGAAGCATCGGAATCTATAACTAGTGTCAGAGGAATGGTTCAAAACATAGACAGCAAGAAGAGTCAGTCTTCGAGTGCTTAAGTCGGCATTTTGCCCTTTGTATTTAATTCCGATGCAATTTCTGTGTTTCATCGTCAATAAGAAGGTCCAAGGGATACAGTAAAACTCAAGTCAAGCATCGTAATCTATAACTAGTGTCACAGGAATGGTTCAAATCATAGCCAGTAAGAAGAGTCAGTCTTCTTGTACTTAAGAAGGCTTTGTGGCGTTTCTATTTAATACCGATGCAATATCTGTGTTTCATCGTCAATAAGAAGGTCAGAGGGATACAGTAAACCTGAATTGAAGCATCGGGATCTATAACTAGTGTCACAGGAATGGTTCAAATCATAGTCAGTAAGAAGAGTCAGTCTGCTTGTACTTATGTCGGCATTGTCCCTTTTGTATTTAATTCCGATGCAATTTCTGTGTTTCATCGTCAATAAGAGGGTCCAAGGGATACAGTAAACCTGAAGTGAAGCATCGGAACCTATAACTAGTGTCACACGAATGGTTCAAAGCATAGACAGTAAGAAAAGTCAGTCGTCTTGTACTTAAGTCGGCTTTGTGCTTTTCTATTTAATTCCGATGCAATTTCTGTGTTTCATCGTAAATAAGAAGATCCAAGGGATACAGTAAACCTCAAGTGGAGCATCGGAATCTATAACTAGTGTCACAGGAATGGTTCAAAACATAGTCAGTAGGAAGAGTCGGTCTTCATGTACTTAAGTCGGCATTGTGCCTTTTGTATTAATTACCGATGCAATTTCTGTGTTTCATCGTCAATAATAAGGTCCAAGGGATACAGTAAACCTGAAGTGAAGCATCGGAATCTATAACTAGTGTCACAGGAATGGTTCAAAACATAGACAGTAAGAAGGGTCAGTCTTCTTGTACTTAAGTCGGCATTGTGCCTTTTCTATTTAATTCCGATGCAATTTCTGTGTTTCATCGTCAATAAGAAGGTACAAGGGATACAGTAAAATTGGAGTGAAGCATCGGAATCTATGACTAGTGTCAATGGAATGGTTCAAAACATAGACAGTAAGAAGAGTCGGTCTTCTTGTTCTTAATTCGGCATTGTGCCTTTTGTATTTAATTCCGATGCAATTTCTGTATTTCATCGTCAATAAGAAGGTCAAAGGTATACAGTAAACCTGAAGTGAAGCATCGGAATCTATAACTAGTGTCACAGGAATGGTTCAAAACATAGTCAGTAGGAAGAGTCGGTCTTCATGTACTTATGTCGGCATTGTGCCTTTTGTATTTATTTCCGATGCAATTTCTGTGTTTCATCGTCAATAAGAAGGTCCAAGGTATACAGTAAACCAGAAGTGAAGCATCGGAATATATAACTAGTGTCACAGGAATTGTTCAAATCATAGTCAGTAAGAAGAATCAGTCTTCTTGTACTTAAGTCGCCATTGTACCTTTTCTATTTAATTGCGATTCAATTTCTGTGTTTCATCGTCAATAAGAAGGTCCAAGGGATATAGTGAACTTGGAGTGAAGCAACGTAATCTATAACTAGTGTCACAGGAATGGTTCAAAACATAGACAGTAAGAAGAGTCAGTCTTCTTGTTCCTAAGTCGACATTGTGCCTTTTCTATTTAATTCCGATTCAATTTCTGTGTTTCATCGTCAATAAGAAGGTCCAAGGCATACAGTAAACCTGAAGTGTAGGATCGGAATCTATAACTAGTGTCACAGGAATGGTTCAAAACATAGTCAGTAGGAAGAGTCGGTCTTCATGTACTTAAGTCGGCATTGTGCCTTTTGTATTAAATACCGATGCAATTTCTGTGTTTCATCGTCAATAATAAGGTCCAAGGGATACAGTAAACCTGAAAGTGAAGCATCGGAATTTATAACTAGTGTCACAGGAATGGTTCAAAACATAGTCAGTAAGAAGAAACAGACTTCGTGTACTGAAGTCTTCATTGTGCCTTTTCTATTTAATTCCGATGCAATTTCTTTATCTCATCGTCAATAAGAAGATCCAAGGGATACAGTAAACCTGGAGTGAAGCATCGGAATCTATAACTAGTGTCAATGGAACGGTTCAAAACACACAATAAGAAGAGTAAGTCTTCTTGTCCTTAAGTCGGCATTGTGCCTTTTGTATTTAATTCCGATGCAATTTCTGTGTTTCATCGTCAATAAGAATGTCCAAGGGAACAGTAAACGTGAAGTGAAGCACCGGAATCTATAACTAGTGTCACAGGAATGGTTCAAAACATAGTCAGTAAGAAGAGTCAGTCTTCTTGTCCTTAAGTTGGCATTGTCCCTTTTGTATTTAGTTCCGATGCAATTTCTGTGTTTCATCGGCAATAAGTTCAGAGGAATACAGTAAAACTGAAGTGAAGCATCGGAATCCAAAATTAGTGTCACAGGAATGGTTCAAAACATAGACAGTAGGAAGAGTCAGTCCTCTTGTACTTTATTCCGCATTGTGCCTTTTGTATTTAATTCCGATGCAATTTTCTGTGTTTCATCGGCAATAAGGTCAGAGGGATACAGTAACTGAAGTGAAGCATCGGAATCCAAAACTAGTGTCACAGGAATGGTTCAAAACATAGTCAGTAGGAAGAGTCAGTCCTCTTGTACTTAAGTCCGCATTGTGCCTTTTGTATTTAATTCCGATGCAATTTCTGTGTTTCATCGTCAATAAGAAGGTCCAAGGTATACAGTAAACCAGAAGGGAAGCATCGGAATATATAACTAGTGTCACAGGAATTGTTCAAATCATAGTCAGTAAGAAGAATCAGTCTTCTTGTACTTAAGTCGGCATTGTACCTTTTCTATTTAATTGCGATTCAATTTCTGTGTTTCATCGTCAATAAGAAGGTCCAAGGGATATAGTGAACTTGGAGTGAAGCAACGTAATCTATAACTAGTGTCACAGGAATGGTTCAAAACATAGACAGTAAGAAGAGTCAGTCTTCTTGTTCCTAAGTCGACATTGTGCCTTTTCTATTTAATTCCGATGCAATTTCAGTGTTTCATCGCCAATAAGAAGGTCAGAGGGATACAATAAACCCGAAGTGAAACATCGGAATCTATAACTAGTGTCACAGGAATGGTTCAATACATAGTCAGTAAGAAGAATCAGTCTTCTTGTACTTAAGTCGGCATTGTACCTTTTGTATTTAATACCGATGCAATTTCTGTGTTTCATCGTCAATACGAAGATCCAAGGGATACAGTAAACCTGGAGTGTAGCTCGGAATCTATAACTAGTGTCACAGGAATGGTTCAAAACATAGACAGTAAGAAGAGTCCCTCTTCGTGTACTTAAGTCGGCATTGTGCCTATTGTATTTAATTCCGATGCAATTTCTGTGTTTCATCGTCAATAAGAAGGTCCACGGAATACTGTAAACCTCAAGTGAAGCATCGAAATCTATAACTAGTGTCACAGGAATTGCTCAAAACATAGTCAGTAGGAAGAGTCGGTCTTCATGTACTTAAGTCTGCATTGTGCCTTTTGTATTTAATTCCGATGCAATTTCTGTGTTTCATCGTCAATAAGAAGGTCCAAGGGATACAGTAAACCTGAAGTGAAGCATCGGAATTTATAACTAGTGTCACAGGAATGGTTCAAAACATAGGCAGTAGGAAGAGTCAGTCTTCTTGTACTTAAGTCGGCAATGTACCTTTTCTATTTAATTCTGATGCAATTTCAGTGTTACATCGTCAATAAGAAGGTCAGAGGGATACAGTAAACCTGTGTAAAGCATCCGAATCTATAACTAGTGTCACAGAAATGGTTCAAATCATAGTCAGTACAAAGCGTCTGTCTTCTTGTACTTAAGTCGCCATTGTGCCTTTTGTATTTAATTCCGATGCAATTTCTGTGTTTCATCGTCAATAAGAAGGTCAGTGGGGGATACAGTAAACCAGAAGTGAGCATCGTAATCTATAAATAGTGTCACAGGAATGGTTCAAAACATAGTCAGTAAAAAGAGTCAGTCGATTTGTACTTAATTCGGCATTGTGCCTTTTGTGTTTAATTCCGATGCAATTTCTGTGTTTCATCGTCAATAAGAAGGTCCAAGGGATACAGTAAAACCTAAAGCGGAGCATCGGAATCTATAACTAGTGTCACAGGAATGGTTCAAAACATAGAAAGTAAGATGAGTCAGTCTTCTTGTACTTAAGTCGGCATTGTGCCATTTGTATTTAATTCCGATGCAATTTCTTTGATTCATCGTCAATAAGAAGGCCCAAGGGATACAGTAAACCTAAAGTGAAGCATGGGACTCTACAACTAGTGTCACAGAAATAGTTCTAAACATTGACAGTAGATGAGTCAGTATTCTTGTACTTAAGTCGGCATTTTGCCTTTTGTATTTAATTCCGATGCAATTTCTGTGTTTCATCGTCAATAAGAAGGTCCAAGGGAAACAGTAAACCTGAAGTGAAGCATCGGAATATATAACTAGTGTCACAGGAATGGTTCAAATCATAGTCAGTAATAAGAGTCCAGTCTTCGTGTACTTAAGTCGGCATTGTGCCTTTTCTATTTAATTCAGTTGCAATTTCCTGTGTTTCATCGTCAATAAGAAGGTCCAATGGATACAGTAAACCTGGAGTGAAGCATCGGAATTTATAACTAGTATCACAGGAATGGTTCAAAAAAGAGACAGTAAGAAGAGTCAGTCTTCTTGTACTTAAGTCGACATTGTGCCTTTTCTATTTATTTACGATGCAATTTCTGTGTTTCATCGTCAATAAGAAGGTCAGAGGGATACAATAAACCTGAAGTGAAGCATCGGAATCTATAACTAGTGTCACAGGAATGGTTCAATACATAGTCAGTAAGAACAGTCAGTCTTCTTGTCCCTAAGTCGGCATTGTGCCTTTTTTATTTAATTCCGATATAATTTCTGTGTTTCATCGTCAATAAGAAGGTCAAAGGGATACAGTAAACCTGGAGTGTAGCATCGGAAACTATAACTAGTGTCACAGGAATGGTTCAAAACATAGACAGTAAGAAGTGTCAGTTTTCGTGTACTTAAGTCGGCATTTTGCCCTTTGGATTTAATTGCGATGCAATTTCTGTGTTTCATCGTCAATAGGAAGGTCCAAGGGATACAGTAAACCTGAAGTGAAGCACCGGAATTTATAACTAGTGTCACAGGAATGGTTCAAAACATAGGTCAGTAAGAAGAGTCAGTCTTCGTGTACTGAAGTCTTCATTGTGCCTTTTCTATTTAATTCCGATGCAATTTCTTTGTCTCATTGTCAATAAAAGGTCCAAGGGATACAGTAAACCTGGAGTGAAGCATCGGAATCTATAACTAGTGTCAATGGAACGGTTCAAAACATAGACAATAAGAAGAGTCAGTCTTCTTGTCCTTAAGTCGGCATTGTGCCTTTTGTATTTAATTCCGATGCAATTTCTGTGTTTCATCGTCAATAAGAATGTCCAAGGGTACAGTAAACCTGAAGTGAAGCATCGGAATCTATAACTAGTGTCACAGGAATGGTTCAAAACATAGTCAGTAAGAAGAGTCAGTCTTCTTGTCCTTAAGTTGGCATTGTCCCTTTTGTATTTAATTCCGATGCAATTTCTGTGTTTCATCGGCAATAAGGTCAGAGGGATACAGTAAAACTGAAGTGAAGCATCGGAATCCAAAACTAGTGTCACAGGAATGGTTCAAATCATAGACAGTAGGAAGAGTCAGTCCTCTTGTACTTAAGTCCGCATTGTGCCTATTGTACTTAATTCCGATGCAATTTCTGTGTTTCATCGTCAATAAGAAGGTCCAAGGTATACAGTAAACCAGAAGTGAAGCATCGGAATATATAACTAGTGTCACAGGAATGGGTCAAAACATAGTCAGTAAGAAGAATCAGTCTTCTTGTACTTATGTCGGGCATTGTGCCTTTTCTATTTAATTCCGATGCAATTTCTTTGTTTCATCGTCAATAAGAAGGTCCAAGGGATATAGTGAACTTGGAGTGAAGCATCGTAATCTATAACTAGTGTCACAGGAATGGTTCAAAACATAGACAGTAAGAAGAGTCAGTCTTCTTGTACCTAAGTCGACATTGTGCCTTTTCTATTTAATTCCGATGCAATTTCAGTGTTTCATCGTCAATAAGAAGGTCAGAGAGATACAATAAACCTGAAGTGAAGCATCGGAATCTATAACTAGTGTCACAGGAATGGTTCAAAACATTGTCAGTAAGAACAGTCAGTCTTCTTGTACTTAAGTCGGCATTGTGCCTTTTGTATTTAATTCCGTTGCAATTTCTGTGTTTCATCGTCAATACGAAGGTCCAAGGCATACAGTAAACCTGGAGTGTAACATCGGAATCTATAACTAGTGTCACAGGAATGGTTCAAAACATAGACAGTAAGAAGAGTCACTCTTCGCGTACTTAAGTCGGCATTGTGCCTTTTGTATTTAATTCCGATGAATTTTCTGTGTTTCATCGTCAATAAGAAGGTCCAAGGGATACAGTAAACCTGGAGTGAAGTATCGGATTCTGTAACTAGTGTCACAGGAATGGTTCAAAACATAGACAGTAAGAAGAGTCAGTCTTCTTGTACTTAAGTCGGCATTGTGCCTTTTCTATTTAATTCCGATGCAATTTCTGTGTTTCATCGTCAATGAGTAGGTACAAGGGGATACAGTAAAACTGGAGTGAAGCATCGGAATCTATGACTAGTGCCAATGGAATGGTTCAAAACATAGACAGTAAGAAGAGTCGGTCTTCTTGTTCTTAATTCGCCATTGTGCCTTTTGTATTTAATTCGAGATGCAATTTCTGTATTTCATCGTCAATAAGAAGGTCAAAGTGATACAGTAAACCTGAAGTGAAGCATCGGGATCTATAACTAGTGTCACAGGAATGGTTCAAAACATAGACAGTAAGAAGAGTCAGTCTTCTTGTACCTAAGTCGACATTGTGCCTTTTCTATTTAATTCCGATGCAATTTCAGTGTTTCATCGTCAATAAGAAGGTCAGAGGGATACAATAAACCTGAAGTGAAGCATCGGAATCAATAACTAGTGTCACAGGAATGGTTCAAATAATAGACAGTAAGAAGAGTCAGTCTTCTTGTACTTAAGTCGGCATTGTGCCTTTTTTATTTAATTCCGTTGCAATTTCTGTGATTCATCGTCAATACGAAGGTCCAAGGTATACAGTAAACCAGAAGTGAAGCATCGGAATATATAACTAGTGTCACAGGAATGGGTCAAAACATAGTCAGTAAGAAGAATCAGTCTTCTTGTGCTTAAGTCGGCATCTTGCCTTTTTTATTTAATTCCGATGCAATTTCTGTGATTCATCGTCAATAAGAAGGTCCACGGAATACTGTAATCCTAAAGTGAAGCATCGGAATCTATAACTAGTGTCACAGGAATTGTTCAAAACATAGTCAGTAGGACGAGTCGGTCTTCATGTACTTAAGTCCGCATTGTGACTTTTGTACTTAATTCCGATGCAATTTCTGTGTTTCATCGTCAATAAGAAGGTCCAAGGTAAACAGTAAACCAGAAGTGAAGCATCGGAATATATAACTAGTGTCACAGGAATGGGTCAAAACATAGTCAGTAAGAAGAATCAGTCTTCTTGTACTTAAGTCGGCAATGTGCAATTTGTATTTAATTCTGATGCAATTTCTGTGTTTCATCGTCAATAAGAAGGTCCAAGGGATACAGTAAACCTGGAGTGAAGCATCGGAATCTATAAATAGTGTCACAGGAATGGTACAAAACATAGACAGTAAGAAAAGTCAGTCGTCTTGTACTTAAGTCGGCATTGTGCATTTTCTATTTAATTCAGTTGCAATTTCTGTGTTTCATCGACAATAAGAAGGTCCAAGGGATACAGTAAACCTGGAGTTAAGCATCGGAATCTATAACTAGTGTCACAGGTATGGTTCAAAACATAGACAGTAAGAAGAGTCAGTCTTCTTGTACTTAAGTCGACAATGTGCCTTTTCTATTTATTTCCGATGCAATTTCTGTGTTTCATCGTCAATAAGAAGGTCAGATGGATACAATAAACCTGAAGTGAAGCATCGGAATCTATAACTAGTGTCACAGGAATGGTTCAAAACATAGACAGCAAGGAGAGTCAGTCTTCGAGTACTTAAGTCGGCATTTTTCCCTTTGTATTTAATTCCGATGCAATTTCTGTGTTTCATCGTCAATAAGAAGGTCCAAGGGATACAGTAAAACTGAAGTCAAGCATCGTCATCTATAACTAGTGTCACAGGAATGGTTCAAATCATAGCCAGTAAGAAGAGTCAGTCTTCTTGTACTTAAGAAGGCTTTGTGGCGTTTCTATTTAACACCGATTCAATTTCTGTGTTTCATCGTCAATATAAAGGTCAGAGGGATACAGTAAACCTGAATTGAAGCATCGGGATCTATAACTAGTGTCAGAGGAATGGTTCAAATCATAGTCAGTAAGAAGAGTCAGTCTTCTTGTACTTATGTCGGCATTGTGCCTTTTGTATTTAATTCCGATGCAATTTCTGAGTTTCATCGTCAATAAGAGGGTCCAAGGGATACAGTAAACCTGAAGTGAAGCACCGGAACCTATAACTAGTGTCACAGGAATGGTTCAAAGCATAGACAGTAAGAAAAGTCAGTCGATTTGTACTTAAGTCGGCATTGTGCTTTTTCTATTTAATTCCGATGCAATTTCTGTGTTTCGTCGTAAATAAGAAGATCCAAGGGATACAGTAAACCTCAAGTGAAGCATCGGAATCTATAACTAGTGTCACAGGAATGGTTCAAAACATAGTCAGTAGGAAGAGTCGGTCTTCATGTACTTAAGTCGGCATTGTGCCTTTTGTATTAAATACCGATGCAATTTCTGTGTTTCATCGTCAATAATAAGGTCCAAGGGATACAGTAAACCTGAAGTGAAGCATCGGAATCCATAGCTAGTGTCACCTGAAAGGTTCAAAACATAGTCTGTAAGAAGAGTCAGTCTTCTTGTCCTTAAGTCGGCATTGTGCCTTTTGTATTTAATTCCGATGAATTTTCTGTGTTTCATCGTCAATAAGAAGGTCCAAGGGATACAGTAAACCTGGAGTGAAGTATCGGATTCTGTAACTAGTGTCACAGGAATGGTTCAAAACATAGACAGTAAGAAGAGTCAGTCTTCTTGTACTTAAGTCGGCATTGTGCCTTTTCTATTTATTTCCGATGCAATTTCTGTGTTTCATCTTCAATGAGTAGGTACAAGGGATACAGTAAAACTGGAGTGAAGCATCGGAATCTATGACTAGTGCCAATGGAATGGTTCAAAACATAGACAGTAAGAAGAGTCAGTCTTCTTGTTCTTAATTCGCCATTGTGCCTTTTGTATTTAATTCAGATGCAATTTCTGTATTTCATCGTTAATAAGAAGGTCAAAGTGATACAGTAAACCTGAAGTGAAGCATCGGGATCTATAACTAGTGTCACAGGAATGGTTCAAAGCATAGACAGTAAGAAGAGTCAGTCTTCTTGTACCTAAGTCGACATTGTGCCTTTTCTATTTAATTCCGATGCAATTTCAGTGTTTCATCGTCAATAAGAAGGTCAGAGGGATACAATAAACCTGAAGTGAAGCATCGGAATCAATAACTAGTGTCACAGGAATGGTTCAAATAATAGACAGTAAGAAGAGTCAGTCTTCTTGTACTTAAGTCGGCATTGTGCCTTTTTTATTTAATTCCGTTGCAATTTCTGTGATTCATCGTCAATACGAAGGTCCAAGGTATACAGTAAACCAGAAGTGAAGCATCGGAATATATAACTAGTGTCACAGGAATGGGTCAAAACATAGTCAGTAAGAAGAATCAGTCTTCTTGTGCTTAAGTCGGCATCTTGCCTTTTTTATTTAATTCCGATGCAATTTCTGTGATTCATCGTCAATAAGAAGGTCCACGGAATACTGTAATCCTAAAGTGAAGCATCGGAATCTATAACTAGTGTCACAGGAATTGTTCAAAACATAGTCAGTAGGACGAGTCGGTCTTCATGTACTTAAGTCCGCATTGTGACTTTTGTACTTAATTCCGATGCAATTTCTGTGTTTCATCGTCAATAAGAAGGTCCAAGGTATACAGTAAACCAGAAGTGAAGCATCGGAATATATAACTAGTGTCACAGGAATGGGTCAAAACATAGTCAGTAAGAAGAATCAGTCTTCTTGTACTTAAGTCGGCAATGTGCAATTTGTATTTAATTCTGATGCAATTTCTGTGTTTCATCGTCAATAAGAAGGTCCAAGGGATACAGTAAACCTGGAGTGAAGCATCGGAATCTATAAATAGTGTCACAGGAATGGTTCAAAACATAGACAGTAAGAAAAGTCAGTCGTCTTGTACTTAAGTCGGCATTGTGCATTTTCTATTTAATTCAGTTGCAATTTCTGTGTTTCATCGACAATAAGAAGGTCCAAGGGATACAGTAAACCTGGAGTTAAGCATCGGAATCTATAACTAGTGTCACAGGAATGGTTCAAAACATAGACAGTAAGAAGAGTCAGTCTTCTTGTACTTAAGTCGACAATGTGCCTTTTCTATTTATTTCCGATGCAATTTCTGTGTTTCATCGTCAATAAGAAGGTCAGATGGATACAATAAACCTGAAGTGAAGCATCGGCATCTATAACTAGTGTCACAGTAATGGTTCAAAACATAGACAGCAAGAAGAGTCAGTCTTCGAGTACTTAAGTCGGCATTTTTCCCTTTGTATTTAATTCCGATGCAATTTCTGTGTTTCATCGTCAATAAGAAGGTCCAAGGGATACAGTAAAACTGAAGTCAAGCATCGTCATCTATAACTAGTGTCACAGGAATGGTTCAAATCATAGCCAGTAAGAAGAGTCAGTCTTCTTGTACTTAAGAAGGCTTTGTGGCGTTTCTATTTAACACCGATTCAATTTCTGTGTTTCATCGACAATAAAAAGGTCAGAGGGATACAGTAAACCTGAATTGAAGCATCGGGATCTATAACTAGTGTCAGAGGAATGGTTCAAATCATAGTCAGTAAGAAGAGTCAGTCTTCTTGTACTTATGTCGGCATTGTGCCATTTGTATTTAATTCCGATGCAATTTCTGAGTTTCATCGTCAATAAGAGGGTCCAAGGGATACAGTAAACCTGAAGTGAAGCACCGGAACCTATAACTAGTGTCACAGGAATGGTTCAAAGCATAGACAGTAAGAAAAGTCAGTCGTCTTGTACTTAAGTCGGCATTGTGCTTTTTCTATTTAATTCCGATGCAATTTCTGTGTTTCGTCGTAAATAAGAAGATCCAAGGGATACAGTAAACCTCAAGTGAAGCATCGGAATCTATAACTAGTGTCACAGGAATGGTTCAAAACATAGTCAGTAGGAAGAGTCGGTCTTCATGTACTTAAGTCGGCATTGTGCCTTTTGTATTAAATACCGATGCAATTTCTGTGTTTCATCGTCAATAATAAGGTCCAAGGGATACAGTAAACCTGAAGTGAAGCATCGGAATCCATAGCTAGTGTCACCTGAAAGGTTCAAAACATAGTCTGTAAGAAGAGTCAGTCTTCTTGTCCTTAAGTCGGCATTGTGCCTTTTGTATTTAATTCCGATGAATTTTCTGTGTTTCATCGTCAATAAGAAGGTCCAAGGGATACAGTAAACCTGGAGTGAAGTATCGGATTCTGTAACTAGTGTCACAGGAATGGTTCAAAACATAGACAGTAAGAAGAGTCAGTCTTCTTGTACTTAAGTCGGCATTGTGCCTTTTCTATTTAATTCCGATGCAATTTCTGTGTTTCATCGTCAATGAGTATGTACAAGGGATACAGTAAAACTGGAGTGAAGCATCGGAATCTATGACTAGTGCCAATGGAATGGTTCAAAACATAGACAGTAAGAAGAGTCAGTCTTCTTGTTCTTAATTCGCCATTGTGCCTTTTGTATTTAATTCAGATGCAATTTCTGTATTTCATCGTCAATAAGAAGGTCAAAGTGATACAGTAAACCTGAAGTGAAGCATCGGGATCTATAACTAGTGTCACAGGAATAGTTCAAACATAGACAGTAAGAAGAGTCAGTCTTCTTGTACTTAAGTCGACATTGTGCCTTTTCTATTTATTTCCGATGCAATTTCTGTGTTTCATCGTCAATAAGAAGGTCAGAGGGATACAATAAACCTGAAGTGAAGCATCGGAATCTATAACTAGTGTCACAGGAATGGTTCAAAACTTAGTCAGTAAGAA
Source organism: Schistocerca piceifrons (assembly GCF_021461385.2). Lineage (NCBI taxonomy): Eukaryota > Metazoa > Arthropoda > Insecta > Orthoptera > Acrididae > Schistocerca > Schistocerca piceifrons. Next base: position 261,849 of record NW_025727487.1, on the reverse strand, counting down.
CAGTCAGTCTTCTTCTCCCTAAGTCGGCATTGTGCCTTTTTTATTTAATTCCGATGCAATTTCTGTGTTTCATCGTCAGTAAGAAGGTCCAAGGGATACAGTAAACCTGGAATGTAGCATCGGAATCTATAACTAGTGTCAGAGGAATGGTTCAAAACATAGACAGCAAGAAGAGTCAGTCTTCGAGTACATAAGTCGGCATTTTCCCTTTGTATTTAATTCCGATGCAATTTCTGTGTTTCATCGACAATAAGAAGGTCCAAGGGATACAGTAAAACTGAAGTCAAGCATCGTAATCTATAACTAGTGTCACAGGAATGGTTCAAATCATAGCCAGTAAGAAGAGTCAGTCTTCTTGTACTTAAGAAGGCTTTGTGGCGTTTCTATTTATCACCGATGCAATTTCTGTGTTTCATCGTCAATAAGAAGGTCAGAGGGATACAGTAAACCTGAATTGAAGCATCGGAATCTATAACTAGTGTCGCAGGAATGGTTCAAATCATAGTCAGTAAGAAGAGTCAGTCTTCTTGTACTTATGTCGGCATTATGCCTTTTGTATTTAATTCCGATGCAATTTCTGAGTTTCATCGTCAATAAGAGGGTCCAAGGGATACAGTAAACCTGAAGTGAAGCATCGGAACCTATAACTAGTGTCACAGGAATGGTTCAAAGCATAGACAGTAAGAAAAGTCAGTCGTCGTGTACTTAAGTCGGCATTTTGCTTTTTCTATTTAATTCCGATGCAATTTCTGTGTTTCATCGTAAATAAGAAGATCCAAGGGATACAGTAAACCTCAAGTGAAGCATCGGAATCTATAACTAGTGTCACAGGAATGGTTCAAAACATAGTCAGTAAGAAGAGTCGGTCTTCATGTAGTTAAGTCGGCATTGTGCCTTTTGTATTAAATACCGATGCAATTTCTGTGTTTCATCGTCAATAATAAGGTCCAAGGGATACAGTAAACCTGAAGTGAAGCACGGGAATCTATAACTAGTGTCACAGGAATGGTTCAATACATAGACAGTAGGAAGAGCCAGTCTTTTTGTACTTAAGTCGGCATTGTGCCTTTTGTATTTAATTCCGATGCCATTTCTGTGTTTCGTCGTCAATAAGAACGTCAGAGGGATACAGTAAACCTCAAGTGAAACATCGGAATCCATAGCTAGTGGCACCGGAAAGGTTCAAAATATAGTCTGTAAGAAGAGTCAGTCTTCTTCTCCTTAAGTCGGCATTGTGCCTTTTCTATTTAATTCCGATGCAATTTCTGTGTTTCATCGTCAATGAGAAGGTACAAGGGATACAGTAAAACTGGAGTGAAGCATCGGAATCTATGACTAGTGTCAATGGAATGGTTCAAAACATAGACAGTAAGAAGAGTCAGTCTTCTTGTTCTTAATTCGGCATTGTGCCTTTTGTGTTTAATTCAGATGAAATTTCTGTATTTTATCGTCAATAAGAAGGTCAAAGGTATACAGTAAAAATGAAGTGAAGCATCGGAATCTACAACTAGTGTCACTGGAATGGTTCAAAACATAGTCAGTAAGAAGAGTCGGTCTTCATGTACTTATGTCGGCATTGTGCCTTTTGTATTTAATTCCGATGCAATTTCTGTGTTTCATCGTCAATGACAAGGTACAAGGGATAGAGTAAAACTGGAGTGAAGCATCGGAATCTATGACTAGTGTCACAGAAATGGTTCAAAACATAGATAGTAGATGAGTCAGTCTTCTTGTACGTAAGTCGGCATTTTGCCTTTTGTATTTAATTCCGATGCAATTTCTGTGTTTCATCGTCAATAAGAAGGTCCAAGGGAAACAGTAAACCTGAAGTGAAGCATCGGAATATATAACTAGTGTCACAGGAATGGCTCAAAACATAGTCAGTAATAAGAGTCAGTCTTCTTGTACTTAAGTCGGCATTGTGCCTTTTCTGTTTAATTCAGTTGCAATTTCTGTGTTTCATCGTCAATAAGAAGGTCCAAGGGATACAGTAAACCTGGAGTGAAGCTTCGGAATTTATAACTAGTATCACAGGAATGGTTCAAAAAAGAGACAGTAAGAAGAGTCAGTCCTCTTGTACTTAAGTCGACATTGTGCCTTTTCTATTTATTTACGATGCAATTTCTATGTTTCATCGTCAAAAAGAAGGTCAGAGGGATACAATAAACCTGAAGTGACGCATCGGAATCTATAACAAGTGTCACAGGAATGGTTCAAATCATAGACAGTAAGAAGAGTCAGTGTTCGTGTACTTAAGTCGGCATTTTGCCCTTTGGATTTAATTCCGAAGCAATTTCTGTGTTTCATCGTCACTAAGAAGGTCCAAGGGATACAGTAAACCTGAAGTGAAGCATCGGTATTTATAACTAGTGTCACAGGAATGGTTCAAAACATAGTCAGTAAGAAGAGTCAGTCTTCGTGTACTGAAGTCTTCATTGTGCTTTTCTATTTAATTCCGATGAAATTTCTTTGTCTCATCGTCAATAAAAGGTCCAAGGGATAAAGTAAACCTGGAGTGAAGCATCGGAATCTATAACTAGTGTCAATGGAACGGTTCAAAACATAGACAATAAGAAGAGTCAGTCTTCTTGTCCTTAAGTCGGCATTGTGCCTTTTGTATTTGATTCCGATGCAATTTCTGTGTTTCATCGTCAATAAGAAGGTCCAAGGGTACAGTAAACCTGAAGTGAAGCATCGGAATCTATAACTAGTGTCACAGGAATGGTTCAAAACATAGTCAGTAAGAAGAGTCAGTCTTCTTGTCCTTAAGTTGGCATTGTCCCTTTTGTATTTAATTCCGATGCAATTTCTGTGTGTCATCGGCAATAAGGTCAGAGGGATACAGTAAAACTGAAGTGAAGCATCGGAATCCAAAACTAGTGTCACAGGAATGGTTCAAAACATAGACAGTAGGAAGAGTCAGTCCTCTTGTACTTAAGTCCGCATTGTGCCTTTTGTACTTAATTCCGATGCAATTTCTGTGTTTCATCGTCAATAAGAAGGTCCAAGGTATACAGTAAACCAGAAGTGAAGCATCGGAATACATAACTAGTGTCACAGGAATGGGTCAAAACATAGTCAGTAAGAAGAATCCGTCTTCTTGTACTTATGTCGGCATTGTGCACTTTCTATTTAATTCCGATGCAATTTCTGTGTTTCATCGTCAATAAGAAGGTCCAAGGGATGTAGTGAACTTGGAGTGAAGCATCGTAATCTATAACTAGTGTCACAGGAATGGTTCAAAACATAGACAGTAAGAAGAGTCAGTCTTCTTGTACTTAAGTCGACATTGTGCCTTTTCTATTTAATTCCGATGCAATTTCAGTGTTTCATCGTCAATAAGGTCAGAGGGATACAATAAACCTTAAGTGAAGCATCGGAATCTATAACTAGTGTCACAGGAATGGTTCAAATCATTGTCAGTAAGAACAGTCAGTCTTCTTGTACTTAAGTCGGCATTGTGCCTTTTGTATTTAATTCCGTTGCAATTTCTGTGTTTCATCGTCAATACGAAGGTCCAAGGCATACAGTCATCCTGGAGTGTAGCATCGGAATCTATAACTAGTGTCACAGGAATGGTTCAAAACATAGACAGTAAGAAGAGTCACTCTTCGCTTACTTAATTCGGCATTGTGCCTTTTGTATTTAATTCCGATGCAATTTCTGTGTTTCATCGTCAATAAGAAGGTCCAAGGGATACAGTAATCCTGAAGTGAAGCATCAGAATCTATAACTAGTGTGACAGGAATGGTTCAAAACATAGTCAGTATGAAGAGTCAGTCTTCTTGTACTTAAGTCTTCATTGTGCCTTTTCTATTTAATTCCAATGCAATTTCTGTGTTTCATCGTCAATAAGTAGGTCAGAGGGATACGGTAAACCTAAAGCGAAGCATCGGAATCTATAGCTAGTGTCACAGGAATGGTTCAAATCATAGTCAGTAAGAAGAGTCAGTCTTCTTGTCCTTAAGTTGGCACTGTGCCTTTCGTATTTCATTCCGATGCAATATCTGTGTTTCATCGTCACTAAGAAGGTCCAAGGGTTACAGTAAACCTGGAGTGAAGCATCGGAATCAATAACTAGTGTCACAGGAATGGTTCAAATCATAGACAGTAAGAAGAGTCAGTCTTCTTGTACTTAAGTCGACATTGTGCCTTTTCTATTTAATTCCGATGCAATTTCAGTGTTTCATCGTCAATAAGGTCAGAGGGATACAATAAACCTGAAGTGAAGCATCGGAATCTATAACTAGTGTCACAGGAATGGTTCAAAACATAGACAGTAGGAAGAGTCAGTCTTCTTGTACTTAAGTCGGCAATTTTCGTTTTGTATTTAATTCCGATGCAATTTCAATGTTTCATCGTCAATAAGAAGGTCTAAGGGATACAGTATACCTGATGTGAAGCATCGCAATCTATAAATAGTGTCACAGGAATGGTTCTAAACATAGACAGTAAGAAGAGTTAGTCTTCTTGTACTTAAGTCGGCATTGTGCCTTTTGTATTAAATTCCGATGCAATGTCTGTGTATCATCGTCAATAAGAAGGTCAGAGGGATACAGTAAACCTGAAGTGAAGCATCAGATTCTATAACTAGTGTCACAGGAATGGTTCAAAACATAGACAGTAAGAAAAGTCAGTCGTCTTGTACTTAGGTCGGCATTGTGCATTTTGTATTTAATTCAGTTGCAATATCTGTGTTTCATCGTCAATAAGAAGGTCCAAGGGATACAGTAAAACTGAAGTCAAGCATCGTAATCTATTACTAGTGTCACAGGAATGTTTCAAATCATAGCCAGTAAGAAGAGTCAGTCTTCTTGTACTTAAGGAGGCTTTGTGGTTTTCTATTTAACACCGATGCAATTTCTGTGTTTCATCGTCAATAAGAAGGTCAGAGGGATACAGTAAACCTGAATTGAAGCATCGGGATCTATAACTAGTGTCGCAGGAATGGTTCAAATCATAGTCAGTAAGAAGAGTCAGTCTTCTTGTACTTATGTCGGCATTGTGCCTTTTGTATTTAATTCCGATGCAATTTCTGAGTTTCATCGTCAATAAGAGGGTCCAAGGGATACAGTAAACCTGAAGTGAAGCATCGGAACTTATAACTAGTGTCACAGGAATGGTTCAAAGCATAGACAGTAAGAAAAGTCAGTTGTCTTGTACTTAAGTCGGCGTTGTGCCTTTTCTATTCAATTCCGATGCAATTTCTGTGTTTCATCGTAAATAAGAAGATCCAAGGGATACAGTAAACCTCAAGTGAATCATCGGAATCTATAACTAGTGTCACAGGAATGGTTCAAAACATAGTCAGTAGGAAGAGTCGGTCTTCATGTACTTAAGTCGGCATTGTGCCTTTTGTATTAAATACCGATGCAATTTCTGTGTTTCATCGTCAATAATAAGGTCCAAGGGATACAGTGAACCTGAAGTGAAGCATCGGAATCTATAACTAGTGTCACAGGAATGGTTCAATACATAGACAGTAGGAAGAGCCAGTCTTTTTGTACTTAAGTCGGCATTGTGCCTTTTGTATTTAATTCCGATGCCATTTCTGTGTTTCGTCATCAATAAGAACGTCAGAGGGATACAGTAAACCTGAAGTGAAGCATCGGAATCCATAGCTAGTGTCACCGGAAAGGTTCAAAACATAGTCTGTAAGAAGAGTCAGTCGTTTTGTACTTAATTCGGCATTGTGCATTTTGTGTTTAATTCCGATTCAATTTCTGTGTTTCATCGTCAATAACAAGGTCAGAGGGATACAGTAAACCTGAAGTGAAGCATCGGAATCTATAACTAGTGTCACAGGAATGGTTAAAATATAGACAGTAAAAAGAGTCAGTCTTCTTATACTTAAGTCGGCATTGTGCCATTTATATTTAATTCCGATGCAATTTCTTTGATTCATCGTCAATAAGAAGGCCCAAGGGATACAGTAAACCTGAAGTGAAGCATCGGACTCTACAACTAGTGTCACAGAAATGGTTCAAAACATAGACAGTAGATGAGCCACTAGTGTCACAGAAATGGTTCAAAACATAGACAGTAGATGAGCCAGTCTTCTTGTACTTAAGTCGGCATTTTGCCTTTTGTATTTAATTCCGATGCAATTTCTGTGTTTCATCGTCAATAAGAAGCACCAAGGGATACAGTAAACCTGGAGTGAAGTATCGGAAACTATAACTAGTATCACAGGAATGGTTCAAAACATAGACAGTAAGAAGAGTCAGTCTTCTTGTACTTAAGTCGACATTGTGCCTTTTCTATATACTTACGATGCAATTTCTGTGTTTCATCGTCAATAAGAAGGTCAGAGGGATACAATAAACCTGAAGTGAAGCATCGGAATCTATAACTAGTGTCACAGGAATGGTTCAATACATAGTCAGTAAGAACAGTCAGTCTTCTTGTCCCTAAGTCGGCATTGTGAATTTTTTATTTAATTCCGATGTAATTTCTGTGTTTCATCGTCAATAAGAAGGTCAAAGGGATACAGTAAACCTGGAGTGTAGCATCGGAATCTATAACTAGTGCCACAGGAATGGTTCAAAACATAGACAGTAAGAAGAGTCAGTGTTCGTGTACTTAAGTCGGCATTTTGCCCTTTGGATTTAATCCAGATGCTATTTCTGTGTTTCATCGTCAATAAGAAGGTCCAAGGGATACAGTAAACCTGAAGTGAAGCATCGGAATTTATAACTAGTGTCACAGGAATGTTTCAAAACATAGTCAGTAAGAAGAGTAAGACTTCGTGTACTGAAGTCTTAATTGTGCCTTTTCTATTTAATTCCGATGCAATTTCTTTATCTCATCGTCAATAAGATGATCCAAGGGATACAGTAAACCTGGAGTGAAGCATCGGAATCTATAACTAGTGTCAATGGAACGGTTCAAAACACAGACAATAAGAAGAGTAAGTCTTCTTGTCCTTACGTCGGCATTGTGCCTTTTGTATTTAATTCCGATGCAATTTCTGTGTTTCATCGGCAATAAGTTCAGAGGGATATAGTAAAACTGAAGTGAAGCATCGGAATCCAAAATTAGTGTCACAGGAATGGTTCAAAACATAGACAGTAGGAAGAGTCAGTCCTCTTTGCTTAAGTCCGCATTGTGCCTTTTGTATTTAATTCCGATGCAATTTCTGTGTTTCATCGTCAATAAGAAGGTCCAAGGTATACAGTAAACCAGAAGTGAAGCATCGGAATATATAACTAGTGTCACAGGAATTGTTCAAAACATAGTCAGTAAGAAGAATCAGTCTTCTTGTACTTAAGTCGGCATTGTACCTTTTCTATTTAATTCCGATTCAATTTCTGTGTTTCATCGTCAATAAGAAGGTCCAAGGGATATGGTGAACTTGGAGTGAAGCAACGTAATCTATAACTAGTGTCACAGGAATGGTTCAAAACATAGACAGTAAGAAGAGTCAGTCTTCTTGTTCCTAAGTCGACATTGTGCCTTTTATATTTAATTCCGATGCTATTTCAGTGTTTCATCGCCAATAAGAAGGTCAGAGGGATACAATAAACCCGAAGTGAAACATCGGAATCTATAACTAGTGTCACAGGAATGGTTCAATACATAGTCAGTAAGAAGAATCAGTCTTCTTGTACTTAAGTCGGCATTGTACCTTTTGTATTTAATTCCGATGCAATTTCTGTGTTTCATCGTCAATAAGAAGGTCCACGGAATACTGTAAACCTCAAGTGAAGCATCGGAATCTATAACTAGTGTCACAGGAATTGTTCAAAGCATAGTCAGTAGGAAGAGTCGGTCTTCATGTACTTAAGTCTGCATTGTGCCTTTTGTATTTAATTCCGATGCAATTTCTGTGTTTCATCGTCAATAAGAAGGTCCAAGGGATACAGTAAACCTAATGTGAAGCATCGGAATCTATAACTAGTGTCACAGGAATGGTTCAAAACATAGACAGTAAGATGAGTCAGTCTTCTTGTACTTATGTCGGCATTGTGCCTTTTGTGTTTCATTCCGATGCAATTTCTGTGTTTCATCGTCAGTAAGAAGGTCCAAGGGATACAGTAAACCTCAAGTGAAGCATCGGAATCCATAACTAGTATCACAGGAATGGTTCAAAACATAGTCAGTAGGAAGTGTTGGTCTTCATGTACTTAAGTCGGCATTGTGCCTTTTGTATTTAATTCCGATGCAATTTCTGTGTTTCATCGGCAATAAGGTCAGAGGGATAAGTAAACCTGAAGTGAAGCATCGGAATCTATAACTAGTGTCACAGGAATGGTTCAAAACATAGACAGTAAGAAGAGGCAGTCTTCTTGTACTTAAGTCTTCATTGTGCCTTTTCTATTTAATTCCGATGCAATTTCTGTGTTTCATCGTCAATAGGAAGGTCCAAGGTATACAGTAAAACTGAAGTGAAACATCGGAATCTATAACTAGTGTCACAGGAATGGTTCAAAACATAGTCAGTAATAAGAGTCAGTCTTCTTGTACTTAAGTCGGCATTGTGCCTTCTCTATTTACTTCAGTGGCAATTTCTGTGTTTCATCGACAATAAGAAGTTCCAAGGGATAGAGTAAACCTGGAGTTAAGATTCGGAATCTATAACTAGTGTCACAGGAATGGTTCAAAACATAGACAGTAAGAAGAGTCAGTCTTCTTGTACTTAAGTCGACATTGTGCCTTTTCTATTTATTTCCGATGCAATTTCTGTGTTTCATCGTCAATAAGAATGTCAGAGGGATACAATAAACCTGAAGTGAAGCATCGGAATCTATAACTAGTGTCACAGGAATGGTTCAAAACATAGTCAGTAAAAAGCGTCTGTCTTCTTGTACTTAAGTCGGCATTGTGCCTTTTGTGTTTCATTCCGATGCAATTTCTGTGTTTGATCGTCAGTAAGAAGGTCCAAGGGATACAGTAAACCTCAAGTGAAGCATCGGAATCCATAACTAGTATCACAGGAATTGTTCAATACATAGACAGTAGGAAGAGCCAGTCTTTTTGTACTTAAGTCGGCATTGTGCCATTTGTATTTAATTCCGATGCCATTTCTGTGTTTCGTCATCAATAAGAACGTCAGAGGGATACAGTAAACATGAAGTGAAGCATCGGAATCCATAGCTAGTGTCACCGGAAAGGTTCAAAACATAGTCTGTAAGAAGAGTCAGTCGTTTTGTACTTAATTCGGCATTGTGCATTTTGTGTTTAATTCCGATTCAATTTCTGTGTTTCATCGTCAATAAGAAGGTCAGAGGGATACAGTAAACCTGAAGTGAAGCATCGGATTCTATAACTAGTGTCACAGGAATGGTTCAAAATATAGACAGTAAAAAGAGTCAGTCTTCTTGTACTTAAGTCGGCATTGTGCCATTTATATTTAATTCCGATGCAATTTCTTTGATTCATCGTCAATAAGAAGGCCCAAGGGATACAGTAAACCTGAAGTGAAGCATCGGACTCTACAACTAGTGTCACAGAAATGGTTCAAAACATAGACAGTAGATGAGCCAGTCTTCTTGTACTTAAGTCGGCATTTTGCCTTTTGTATTTAATTCCGATGCAGTTTCAGTGTTTCATCGTCAATAATAAGCACCAAGGGATACAGTAAACCTGGAGTGAAGCATCGGAATCTATAACTAGTATCACAGGAATGGTTCAAAACATAGACAGTAAGAAGAGTCAGTCTTCTTGTACTTAAGTCGACATTGTGCCTTTTCTATATAATTACGATGCAATTTCTGTGATTCATCGTCAATAAGAAGGTCAGAGGGATACAATAAACCTGAAGTAAAGCATCGGAATCTATAACTAGTGTCACAGGAATGGTTCAATACATAGTCAGTGAGAACAGTCAGTCTTCTTGTCCCTAAGTCGGCATTGTGCCTTTTTTATTTAATTCCGATGTAATTTCTGTGTTTCATCGTCAATAAGAAGGTCAAAGGGATACAGTAAACCTGGAGTGAAGCATCGGAATCTATAACTAGTGTCAATGGAACGGTTCAAAACACAGACAATAAGAAGAGTAAGTCTTCTTGTCCTTAAGTCGGCATTGGGCATTTTGTATTTAATTCCGATGCAATTTCTGTGTTTCATCGGCAATAAGTTCAGAGGGATATAGTAAAACTGAAGTGAAGCATCGGAATCCAAAATTAGTGTCACAGGAATGGTTCAAAACATAGACAGTAGGAAGAGTCGGTCCTCTTGTACTTAAGTCCGCATTGTGCCTTTTGTATTTAATTCCGATGCAATTTCTGTGTTTCATCGTCAATAAGAAGGTCCAAGGTATACAGTAAACCAGAAGTGAAGCATCGGAATATATAACTAGTGTCACAGGAATTGTTCAAAACATAGTCAGTAAGAAGAATCAGTCTTCTTGTACTTAAGTCGGCATTGTACCTTTTCTATTTAATTCCGATTCAATTTCTGTGTTTCATCGTCAATAAGAAGGTCCAAGGGATATGGTGAACTTGGAGTGAAGCAACGTAATCTATAACTAGTGTCACAGGAATGGTTCAAAACATAGACAGTAAGAAGAGTCAGTCTTCTTGTTCCTAAGTCGACATTGTGCCTTTTCTATTTAATTCCGATGCAATTTCAGTGTTTCATCGCCAATAAGAAGGTCAGAGGGATACAATAAACCCGAAGTGAAACATCGGAATCTATAACTAGTGTCACAGGAATGGTTCAAAACATAGTCAGTAAGAACAGTCAGTCTCCCTGTCCCTAAGTCGGCATTGTGCCTTTTTTATTTAATTCCGATGCAATTTCTGTGTTTCATCGTCATTAAGAAGGTCCAAGGGATACAGTAAACCTGAAGTGAAGCATCGGAATCTATAACTAGTGTCACAGGAATGGTTCAAAACATAGGCAGTAGGAAGAGTCAGTCTTCTTGTATTTAAGTCGGCAATGTGCCTTTTCTATTTAATTCTGATGCAATTTCAGTGTTTCATCGTCAATAAGAAGGTCAGAGGGATACAGTAAACCAGAAGTAAAGCATCCAAATCTATAACTAGTGTCACAGGAATGGTTCAAAACATAGTAAGTAAAAAGCGTCTGTCTTCTTGTACTTAAGTCGGCATTGTGCCTTTTGTATTTAATTCCGATGCAATTTCTGTGTTTCATCGTCAATAAGGAGGTCAGTGGGATACAGTAAACCAGAAGTGAAGCATCGTAATCTATAACTAGTGTCACAGGAATGGTTCAAAACATAGTCAGTAAAAGGAGTCAGCCGTTTTGTACTTAATTCGGCATTGTGCCTTTTGTGTTTAATTCCGATGCAATTTCTGTGTTTCATCGTCAATACGAAGGTCCAAGGGATACAGTAAACCAGAAGTGAAGCATCGTAATCTATAACTAGTGTCACAGGAATGGTTCAAAACATAGTCAGTAAAAGGAGTCAGCCGTTTTGTACTTAAATCGGCTTTGTGCCTTTTGTGTTTAATTCCGATGCAATTTCTGTGTTTCATCGTCAACAAGAAGGTCCAAGGGATACAGTAATCCTAAAGTGAAGCATCGGAATCTATAACTAGTGTCACAGGAATGGTTCAAAACATAGACAGTAAGATGAGTCAGTCTTCTTGTACTTAAGTCGGCATTGTGCCTTTTGTGTTTCATTCCGATGCAATTTCTGTGTTTGATCGTCAGTAAGAAGGCCCAAGGGATACAGTAAACCTCAAGTGAAGCACCGGAATCCATAACTAGTATCACAGGAATTGTTCAAAACATAGTCAGTAGGAAGTGTCGGTCTTCATGTACTTAAGTCGGCATTGTGCCTTTTGTATTTAATTCCGATGCAATTTCTGTGTTTCATCGGCAATAAGGTCAGAGGGATAAGTAAACCTGAAGTGAAGCATCGGAATCTATAACTAGTGTCACAGGAATGGTTCAAAACATAGACAGTAGGAAGAGTCAGTCTTCTTGTACTTAAGTCGCCATCGTGCCTTTTCTATTTAATTCAGTTGCAATTTCTGTGTTTCATCGACAATAAGAAGGTCCAAGCGATAGAGTAAACCTGGAGTTAAGCATCGGAATCTATAACTAGTGTCACAGGGATGGTTCAAAACATAGACAGTAAGAAGAGTCAGTCTTCTTGTACTGAAGTCGACATTGTGCCTTTTCTATTTATTTCCGATGCAATTTCTGTGTTTCATCGTCAATAAGAAGGTCAGAGGGATACAATAAATCTGAAGTGAAGCATCGGAATCTATAACTAGTGTCACAGGAATGGTTCAAAACATAGTCAGTAAGAACAGTCAGTCTCCTTTCCCTAAGTCGGCATTTTGCCTTTTTTATTTAATTCCGATGCAATTTCTGTGTTTCATCGTCAATAAGAAGGTCCAAGGGATACAGTAAACCTGGAGTGTAGCATCGGAATCTATAACTAGTGTCAGAGGAATGGTTCAAAACATAGACAGGAAGAAGAGTCAGTCTTCGTGTACTTAAGTCGGCATTTTGCCCATTGTATTTAATTCCGATGCAATATCTGTGTTTCATCTCCAATAAGAAGGTCCCAGGGATACAGTAAAACTGAAGTCAAGCATCGTAATCTATAACTAGTGTCACAGGAATGGTTCAAATCATAGCCAGTAAGAAGAGTCAGTCTTCTTGTACTTAAGTAGACATTGTGGCGTTTCTGTTTACTTCCGATGCAAATTCTGTGTTTCATCGTCAATAAGAAGGTCAGAGGGATACAGTAAACCTGAAGTGAAGCATCGGGACCTATAACTAGGGTCACAGGAATGGTTCAAATCATAGTCAGTAAGAAGAGTCAGTCTTCTTGTACTTATGTTGGCATTGTGCCTTTTGTATTTAATTCCGATGCAATTTCTGAGTTTCATCGTCAATAAGAGGGTCCAAGGGATACAGTAAACCTGAAGTGAAGAATCGGAACCTATAACTAGTGTCACAGGAATGGTTTAAAGCATAGACAGTAAGAAAAGTAAGTCGTCTTGTACTTAAGTCGGCATTGCGCCTTTTCTATTTAATTCCGATGCAATTTCTGTGTTTCATCGTAAATAAGAAGATCCAAGGGATACAGTAAACCTCAAGTGAAGCATCAGAATCTATAACTAGTGTCACAGGAATGGTTCAGAACATAGTCAGTAGGAAGAGTCGGTCTTCATGTACTTAAGTCGTCATTGTGCCTTTTGTATTAAATACCGATGCAATTTCTGTGTTTCATCGTCAATAATAAGGTCCAAGGGAAACAGTAAACCTGAAGTGAAGCATCGGAATCTATAACTAGTGTCACAGGAATGGTTCAATGCATAGACAGTCGGAAGAGTCAGTCTTTTTGTACTTAAGTCGGCATTGTGCCTTTTGTATTTAATTCCGATGCCATTTCTGTGTTTCGTCGTCAATACGAACGTCAGAGGGATACACTAAACCTGAAGTGAAGCATCGGAATCCATAGCTAGTGTCACCGGAAAGGTTCAAATCATAGTCAGTAAGAAGAGTCAGTCTTCTTGTCCTTAAGTCGGCATTGTGCCTTTTGTATTTAATTCCGATGAATTTTCTGTGTTTCATCGTCAATAAGAAGGTCCAAAAGATACAGTAAACCTGGAGTGAAGTATCGGATTCTATAACTAGTGTCACAGGAATGGTTCAAAACATAGACAGTAAGACGAGTCAGTCTTCTTGTACTTAAGTCCGCATTGTGCCTTTTGTATTTAATTCCGATGCAATTTCTGTGTTTCATCGTCTATAAGAAGGTCCAAGGCATACAGTAAACCTGAAGTGAAGCATCGGAATCTATAACTAGTGTCACAGGAATGGTTCAAAACATAGACAGTAAGAAAAGTCAGTCGTACTTAAGTCGGCATTGTGCCTTTTCTATTTAATTCCGATGCAATTTATGTGTTTCATCGTCAATAAGAAGGTCAGAGGGATACAGAAAACCTGAAGTCAAGCATCCGAATCTATAACTAGTGTCACAGGAATGGTTCAAAACAAAGTCAGTAAAAAGAGTCAGTCTTCTTTTACTTAAGTCGGCATTGTGCCCTTTGTATTTAATTCCGATGCAATTTTTGTGGTTCATCGTCAATAAGAAGGTCAGAGGGGTACAGTTAACCTGAAGTGAAGCATCGGAATCTATAACTAGTGTCACAGGAATAATTCAAAGCATTGTCAGTAAGAAGAGTCAGTCCACTTGTACTTAAGTCGGCATTGTGCCTTTTGTGTTTAATTCCGATGCAATTTCTGTGTTTCATCGCCAACAAGAAGGTCCAAGGTATACAGTAAACCTGAAGTGAAGCATCGGAATCTATAACTAGTGTCACAGGAATGGTTCAAAACATAGACAGTAAGATGAGTCAGTTTTCTTGTACTTAAGTCGGCATTGTGATTTTTGTGTTTAATTCCGATTCCATTTCTGTGTTTCATCCTCAACAAGAAAGTCAGAGGGATACAGTAAACCTGAAGTGAAGCATCGGAATCTATAGCTAGTGTCACCGGAATGGTTCACACAAAGTCAGTACCAAGAGTCAGTCTTCTTGTACTTAAGTCGGCATTGTGCCCTTTGTATTTAATTCCGATGCAATTCTTGTGGTTCATCGTCAATAAGAAGGTCAGAGGGGTACAGTTAACCTGAAGTGAAGCATCGGAATCTATAACTAGTGTCACAGGAATGGTTCAAAGCATTGTCAGTATGAAGAGTCAATCTTCTTGTACTTAAGTCGGCATTGTGCCTTTTGTGTTTAATTCCGATGCAATTTCTGTGTTTCATCGTCAATAAGAAGGTCCAAGGGATACAGTAAACCTGAAGTGAAGAATCGCAATCTATAACTAGTGTCACAGGAATGGTTCAAAACATAGACAGTAAGAAGAGTCAGTCTTCTTGTACTTAAGTCGTCATTGTGCCTCTTGTATTTAATTCCGATGCAATTTCTGTGTTTCATCGTCAATAAGAAGGTCAGAGGGATACAGTAAACCTGAAATGAAGCATCGCAATCTACGACTAGTGTCACAGGAATGGTTTAGACATAGTCAGTAAGAAGAGTCAGTCTTCTTGTACTTAAGTCGGCATTGTGCCTTTTGTATTAAATTCCGATGCAATTTCTGTGTTTCATCGTCAATAAGAAGGCCCAAGGGATACAGAAAAACCGAAGTCAAGCATCGGAATCTATAACTAGTGTCACAGGAATGGTTCTAAACATAGCCAGTATGAAGAGTCAGTCTTCTTGTACCTAAGTGGGAATTGTGGCGTTTCTATTTACTTCCGATGCAGTTTCTGTGTTTCATCGTCAATAAGAAGGTCAGAGGGATACAGTAAACCTGAAGTGAAGCATCGGGATCTATAACTAGTGTCACAGGAATGGTTCAAAACATAGTCAGTAAGAAGAGTCAGTCTTCTTGTACTTAAGTCGGCATTGTACCTTTTGTATTTAATTCCGATGCAATTTCTGTTTTTCATCGTCAATAAGAAGGTCCAAGGGATACAGTAAACCTGAATTGAAAATCGGAATCTATAACTAGTGTCACAGGAATGGTTCAAAACATAGACAGTACGAAAAGTCAGTCGTCTTGTACTTAAGTCGGCATTGTGCCTTTTCTCTCTAATTCCGATGCAATTTCTGTGTTTCATCGTCAATAAGAAGGTCAGGGGGATACAGTAAACCTGAAGTGAAGCATCCGAATCCATAACTAGTGTCACAGGAATGATTCAAACATAGTCAGTAAATAGTGTCAGTCTTCTTGTACTTCAGTCGGCATTGTGCATTTTGTATTTAATTCCGATGCAATTTCTGTGTTTCATAGTCAATAAGAAGGTCCAAGGGATATAGTAAAGTAGGAGTGAAGCATCGGAATCTATAACTAGTGTCACAGGAATGGTTCAAAACATAGACAGTAAGATGAGTCAGTCTTCGTGTACTTAACATCTACATCTACAACTACATTGATACTCCGCAAGCCACCCAACGGTGTGTGGCGCCATTGTGCCTTTTGTATTTAATTCCGATGCAATTTCTGTGTTTCATCGTCAATAAGAAGGTCCAAGGGATACGGTAATCCTGAAGTGATGCATCGGAATCTATAACTAGTGTCACAGGAATGGTTCAAAACATAGTCAGTATGAAGAGTCAGTCTTCTTGTACTTAAGGCTTCATTGTGACTTTTCTATTTAATTCCGATGCAATTTCTGTGTTTCATCGTCTATAAGAAGGTCCAAGGGATACAGTAAACCTGAAGTGAAGCATCGTAATCTATAAATAGTGTCACAGGAATGGTTCTAAACATAGACAGCAAGAAGAGTCAGTCTTCTTGTACTTAAGTCGGCATTGTGCTTTTGTATTTATTTCCGATGCAATTTCTGTGTTTCATCTTCAATAAGAAGGTCAGAGGGATACAGTAAACCTGAAGTGAAGCATCGCAATCTATAACTAGGGTCACAGGAATGCTTCAAATCATAGTCAGTAAGAACAGTCAGTCTTCTTGTACTTAAGTCGGCATTGTGCCTTTTGTATTTAATTCCGATGCAATTTCTGTGTTTCATCGTCAATAAGAAGGTCCAAGGAATACAGTAAACCTGAAGTGAAGCATCGGAATCTATAACTAGTGTCACAGGAATGGTTCAAAACATAGACAGTAAGATGAGTCAGTCTTCTTGTACTTAAGTCGGCATTGTGCCTTTTGTGTTTAATTCCGATGCAATTTCTGTGTTTCATCGTCAATAAGAAGGTCCAAGGAATACAGTAAACCTGAAGTGAAGCATCGGAATCTATAACTAGTGTCACAGGAATGGTTCAAAACATAGACAGTAAGATGAGTCAGTCTTCTTGTACTTAAGTCGGCATTGTGCCTTTTGTGTTTAATTCCGATGCAATTTCTGTGTTTCATCGTCAATAAGAAGGTCCAAGGGATACTGTAAACCTCAAGTGAAGCATCGGAATCTATAACTAGTGTCACAGGAATGGTTCAAAACATAGTCAGTAGGAAGTGTCGGTCTTCATGTACTTAAGTCGGCATTGTGCCTTTTGTATTTAATTCCGATGCAATTTCTGTGTTTCATCGGCAGTAAGGTCAGAGGGATAAGTAAACCTGAAGTGAAGCATCGGAATCTATAACTAGTGTCACAGGAATGTTTCAAAACATAGTCAGTAATAAGAGTCAGTCTTCTTGTACTTAAGTCGGCATTGTGCCTTTTCTATTTAATTCAGTTGCGATTTCTGTGTTTCATCGACAATAAGAAGGTCCAAGGGATACAGTAAACATGGAGTTAAGCATCGGAATCTATAACTAGTGTCACAGGAATGGTTCAAATCATAGCCAGTAAGAATAGTCAGTCTTCTTGTACTTAAGTAGGCATTGTGGCGTTTCTATTTAATTCCGATGCAATTGCTGTGTTTCATCGTCAACAAGAAGGTCCAAGGGATACAGTAAACCTCAAGTGAAGCATCGGAATCTATAACTAGTGTCACAGGAATGGTTCAAAACATAGACAGTAGGATGAGTCAGTCTTTTTGTACTTAAGTCGGCATTGTGCCTTTTGTATTTAATTCCGATGTTATTTCTATGTTTCATCGTCAATAAGAACGTCAGAGGGATACAGTAAACCTGAAGTGAAGCATCGGTATCCATAGCTAGTGTCACCGGAATGGTTCAAACATAGTCAGTAAGAAGAGTCAGTATTCTTGTACTTAAGTCGGCATTGTGCCTTTTGTATTCAATTGCGATGAATTTTCTGTGTTTCATCGTCAAAAAGAAGGTCCAAGGGATACAGTAAACCTGGAGTGAAGCATCGGAATCTATAACTAGTGTCACAGGAACGGTTCAAAACATAGACAGTAAGAAGAGTCAGTCTTCTTGTACTTAAGTCGGCATTGTGCCTTTTCTATTTAATTCCGATGCAATTTCTGTGTTTCATCGTCAATAAGAAGGTACAAGGCATACAGTAAATCTGGAGTGAAGCATCGGAATCTATAACTAGTGTCAATGGAATGGTTCAAAACATAGACAGTAAGAAGAGTCAGTCTTCTTGTTCTTAAATGGCATTGTGCCTTTTGTATTTAATTCCGATGCAATTTCTGTGTTTCATCGTCAATAAGAAGGTCAGAGGGATACAGTAAACCTGAAGTGAAGCATCGGAATCTATAACTAGTGTCACAGGAATGGTTCACAACATAGTTAGTAGGAAGAGTCGGTCTTCATGTACTTATGTCGGCATTGTGCCTTTTGTATTTAATTCCGTTGCAATTTCTGTGTTTCATCGTCAATAAGAAGGTCCAAAGGATACAGTAAATCTGAAGTGAAGCATCGGAATCTATAACTAGTGTCACAGGAATGGTTCAAACCATAGACAGTAAGAAGAGTCAGTCTTCAGGTACTTAAGTCGGCATTGTGCCTTTTCTATTTAATTCCGATGCAATTTCTGTGTTTCATCGTCATTAAGAAGGTACAAGGCATACAGTAAATCTGGAGTGAAGCATCGGAGTCTATAACTAGTGTCAATGGAATGGTTCAAAGCATACACAGTAAGAAGAGTCAGTCTTCTTGTACTTAAGTCGGCATTGTGCCTTTTGTGTTTAATTCCGATGCAATTTCTGTGTTTCATCGTCAATAAGAAGGTCCAAGGGATACTGTAAACCTCAAGTGAAGCATCGGAATCTATAACTAGTGTCACAGGAATGGTTCAAAACATAGTCAGTAGGAAGTGTCGGTCTTCATGTACTTAAGTCGGCATTGTGCCTTTTGTATCTAATTCCGATGCAATTTCTGTGTTTCATCGGCAGTAAGGTCAGAGGGATAAGTAAACCTGAAGTGAAGCATCGGAATCTATAACTAGTGTCACAGGAATGTTTCAAAACATAGTCAGTAATAAGAGTCAGTCTTCTTGTACTTAAGTCGGCATTGTGCCTTTTCTATTTAATTCAGTTGCGATTTCTGTGTTTCATCGACAATAAGAAGGTCCAAGGGATACAGTAAACATGGAGTTAAGCATCGGAATCTATAACTAGTGTCACAGGAATGGTTCAAATCATAGCCAGTAAGAATAGTCAGTCTTCTTGTACTTAAGTAGGCATTGTGGCGTTTCTATTTAATTCCGATGCAATTGCTGTGTTTCATCGTCAACAAGAAGGTCCAAGGGATACAGTAAACCTCAAGTGAAGCATCGGAATCTATAACTAGTGTCACAGGAATGGTTCAAAACATAGACAGTAGGATGAGTCAGTCTTTTTGTACTTAAGTCGGCATTGTGCCTTTTGTATTTAATTCCGATGTTATTTCTATGTTTCATCGTCAATAAGAACGTCAGAGGGATACAGTAAACCTGAAGTGAAGCATCGGTATCCATAGCTAGTGTCACCGGAATGGTTCAAACATAGTCAGTAAGAAGAGTCAGTATTCTTGTACTTAAGTCGGCATTGTGCCTTTTGTATTCAATTGCGATGAATTTTCTGTGTTTCATCGTCAAAAAGAAGGTCCAAGGGATACAGTAAACCTGGAGTGAAGCATCGGAATCTATAACTAGTGTCACAGGAACGGTTCAAAACATAGACAGTAAGAAGAGTCAGTCTTCTTGTACTTAAGTCGGCATTGTGCCTTTTCTATTTAATTCCGATGCAATTTCTGTGTTTCATCGTCAATAAGAAGGTACAAGGCATACAGTAAATCTGGAGTGAAGCATCGGAATCTATAACTAGTGTCAATGGAATGGTTCAAAACATAGACAGTAAGAAGAGTCAGTCTTCTTGTTCTTAAATGGCATTGTGCCTTTTGTATTTAATTCCGATGCAATTTCTGTGTTTCATCGTCAATAAGAAGGTCAGAGGGATACAGTAAACCTGAAGTGAAGCATCGGAATCTATAACTAGTGTCACAGGAATGGTTCACAACATAGTTAGTAGGAAGAGTCGGTCTTCATGTACTTATGTCGGCATTGTGCCTTTTGTATTTAATTCCGTTGCAATTTCTGTGTTTCATCGTCAATAAGAAGGTCCAAAGGATACAGTAAATCTGAAGTGAAGCATCGGAATCTATAACTAGTGTCACAGGAATGGTTCAAACCATAGACAGTAAGAAGAGTCAGTCTTCAGGTACTTAAGTCGGCATTGTGCCTTTTCTATTTAATTCCGATGCAATTTCTGTGTTTCATCGTCATTAAGAAGGTACAAGGCATACAGTAAATCTGGAGTGAAGCATCGGAGTCTATAACTAGTGTCAATGGAATGGTTCAAAGCATACACAGTAAGAAGAGTCAGTCTTCTTGTTCTTAAATGGCATTGTGCCTTTTGTATTTAATTCCGACGCAATTTCTGCGTTTCATCGTCAATAAGAAGGTCAGGGGGATACAGTAAACCTGAAGTGAAGCATCCAAATCCATAACTAAGGTCACAGGAATGGTTCAAAACATAGTCAGTAAATAGAGTCAGTCTTCTTGTACTTCAGTCGGCATTGTGCATTTTGTATTTAATTCCGATGCAATTTCTGTGGTTCATCGTCAATAAGAAGGTCCAAGGGATATAGTATACTTGGAGTGAAGCTTCGGAATCTATAACTAGTGTCACAGGAATGGTTCAAAGCATAGACAGTAAGAAGAGTCAGTCTTCTTGTACCTAAGTCGACATTGTGCCTTTTCTATTTAATTCCGATGCCATTTCAGTGTTTCATCGTCAATAAGAAGGTCAGAGGGATACAGTAAACCCGAAGTGAAGCATCGGAATCTATAACTAGTGTCACAGGAATGGTTCAAAACATAGACAGTAGGAAGAGTCAGTCTTCTTGTACTTAAGTCGGCATTGTACCTTTTGTATTTAATTCCGATGCAATTTCTGTGTTTCATCGTCAATAAGAAGGTCCAAGGGATACAGTAAACCTGAAGTGAAGCATCGCAATCTATAAATAGTGTCTCAGGAATGGTTCTAAACATAGACAGGAAGAAGAGTCAGTCTTCTTGTACTTATGTCGGCATTGTGCCTTTTGTATTTAATTCCGATGCAATTTCTGTGTTTCATCGACAATAAGAAGATCAGAGGGATACAGTAAACCTGAAGTGAAGCATCGCAATCTATAACTAGTGTCACAGGAATGGTTCAAATCATAGTCAGTAAGAACAGTCAGTCTTCTTGTACTTAAGTCGGCATTGTGCCTTTTTTTATTTAATTCCGATGCAATTTCTGTGTTTCATCGTCAATAAGAAGGTCAGAGGGATACAGTAAACCTGAAGTGAAGCATCCGAATCTATAACTAGTGTCACAGGAATAGTTCAAATCTTAGTCAGTAAAAAGAGTCTGTCTTCTTGTACTTAAGTCGGCATTGTGCCTTTTGTATTTAATTCCGATGCAATTTCTGTGTTTCATCGACAATAAGAAGGTCAGAGGGATACAGTAAACCAGAAGTGAAGCATCGTAATCTATAACTAGTGTCACAGGAATGGTTCTAAACATAGTCAGTAAGAAGAGTCAGTCGTTTTGTACTTAAATCGGCTTTGTGCCTTTTGTGTTTAATTCCGATGCAATTTCTGTGTTTCATCGTCAACAAGAAGGTCCAAGGGATACAGTAATCCTAAAGTGAAGCATCGGAATCTATAACTAGTGTCACAGGAATCGTTCAAAGCATAGACAGTAAGAAGAGTCAGTCTTCTTGTGCTTAAGTCGGCATTGTGCCTTTTGTATTTAATTCCGATGCAATTTCTGTGTTTCATCGTCAATAAGAATGTTAAGGGATACAGTAAACCTGAAGTGAAGCATCGCAATCTATAACTATTGTCACAGGAATGGTTCAAAACATAGTCAGTAAGAAGAGTCAGTCTTCTTGTACTTAAGTCGGCATTGTGCCTTTCGTATTTGATTCCGATGCTATTTCTGTGTTTCATCGTCAATATGAAGGTCAGAGGGATACAGTAAAACTGAAGTCAAGCATCGGAATCTATAACTAGTGTCACAGGAATGGTTATAAACATAGCCAGTAAGAAGAGTCATTCTTGTTGTACTTAAGTAGGCATTGTGGCGTTTCTATTTAATTCCGATGCAATTTCTGTGTTTCATCGTCAATACGAAGGTCAGAGGGGTAGAGTAAACCTGAAGTGAAGCACCGGGATCTATAACTAGTGTCACAGGAATGGTTCAAAGCTTAGTCAGTAAGAAGAGTCAGTTTCTTGTACTTAAGTCGGCATTGTGCCTTTTGTATTTAATTCCGATGCAATTTCTGTGTTTCATCGTCAATAAGAAGGTCCTAGGGATACAGTAAACCTGAAGTGAAGCATCGGATTCTATAACTAGTGTCACAGGAATGGTTCAAAACATAGACAGTAAGAAAAGTCAGTCGTCTTGTACTTGAGTCGGCATTGTGCTTTTTCTATTTAATTCGGTTTCAAATTCTGTGTTTCATCGTCAATAAGAAGGTCAGAGGGATACAGTAAACCTGAAGTCAAGCATCCAAAAATATAACTAGTGTCGCAGGAGTGGTTCAAAACATAGTCAGTAAAAAGAGTCAGTCTTCTTGTACTTAAGTCGGCATTGTGCCCTTTGTATTTAATTCCGATGCAATTTTTGAGTTTCATCGCCAACAAGAAGGTCAGAGGGGTACAGTAAACCTGAAGTGAAGCATCAGAATCTATACCTAGTGTCACAGGAATGGTTCAAAGCATAGTCAGTTAGAAGAGTCAGTCTTCTTGTACTTAAGTCGGCATTGTGCCTTTTGTGTTGAATTCCGATGCAATTTCTGTGTTTCATCGTCAATAAGAAGGTCCAAGGGATACAGTAAACCTCAAGTGAAGCATCGGAATCTATAACTAGTGTCACAGGAATGGTTCAAAACATAGTCAGTAATAAGAGTCAGTCTTCTTGTACTTAAGTCGGCATTGTGCCTTTTCTATTTAATTCAGTTGCAATTTCTGTGTTTCATCGACAATAAGAAGGTCCAAGGGATACAGTAAACATGGAGTTAAGCATCGGAATCTATAACTAGTGTCACAGGAATGGTTCAAAACATTTACAGTAAGAAGAGTCAGTCTTCTTGTACTTAAGTCGACATTGTGCCTTTTCTATTTATTTCCGATGCAATATCTGTGTTTCATCGTCAATAGGAAGGTCAGAGGGATACAATAAACCTGAAGTGAAGCATCGGAATCTATAACTAGTGTCACAGGAATGGTTCAAAACATAGTCAGTAAGAACAGTTAGTCTTCTTGTCCCTAAGTCGGCATTCTGCCTTTTTTATTTAATTCCGATGCAATTTCTGTGTTTCATCGTCAATAAGAAGGTCCAAGGGATAAAGTAAACATGGAGTTAAGCATCGGAATATATAACTAGTGTCACAGGAATGGTTCAAATCATAGCCAGTAAGAAGAGTCAGTCTTCTTGTACTTAAGTAGGCATTGTGGCGTTTCTATTTAATTCCGATGCAATTTCTGTGTTTCATCGTCAATAAGAAGGTCAGAGGGATACAGTAAACCTGAAGTGAAGCATCGGAATCTGTAACTAGTGTCACAGGAATGGTTCAAAGCATAGACAGTAAGAAGAGTCAGTCTTCTTGTGCTTAAGTCGGCATTGTGCCTTTTGTATTTAAATCCGATGCAATTTATGTGTTTCATCGTCAATAAGAAGGTCAAGGGATACAGTAAACCTGAAGTTAAGCATCGCAATCTATAACTAGTGTCACAGGAATGGTTCAAAACATAGTCAGTAAGAACAGTCAGTCTTCTTGTCGCTAAGTTGGCATTGTGCCTTTTTTATTTAATTCCGATGCAATTTCTGTGTTTTATCGGCAGTATTGTCAGAGGGATAAGTAAACCTGAAGTGAAGCATCGGAATCTATAACTAGTGTCACAGGAATGGTTCAAAACATAGTCACTAATACGAGTCAGTCTTCTTGTTCTTAAATGGCATTGTGCCTTTTGTATTTAATTCCGATGCAATTTCTGTGTTTCATCGTCAATAAGAAGGTCAGAGGGATACAGTAAACCTGAAGTGAAGCATCGGAATCTATAACTAGTGTCACAGGAATGGTTCACAACAAAGTCAGTAGGAAGAGTCGGTCTTCATGTACTTATGTCGGCATTGTGCCTTTTGTATTTAATTCCGATGCAATTTCTGTGTTTCATCGTCAATAAGAAGGTCCAAGGGATCCAGTAAACCTGAAGTGAAGCATCGGAATCTATAACTAGTGTCACAGGAATGGTTCAAACCATAGACAATAGAAGAGTCAGTCTTCTTGTACTTAAGTCGGCATTGTGCATTTTGTATTTAATTCCGATGCAATTTCTGTGTTTCATCGTAAATAAGAAGGTCCAAGGAATACAGTAAACCTGAAGTGAAGCATCGGAATCTTTAACTAGTGTCACAGGAATGGTTCAAAGCATAGACAGTAAGAAGAGTCTGTCTTCTTGTGCTTAAGTCGGCATTGTGCCTTTTGTATTTAATTCCGATGCAATATCTGTGTTTCATCGTCAATAAGAATGTCAAGGGATACAGTAAACCTGAAGTGAAGCATCGCAATCTATAACTAGTGTCACAGGAATGGTTCAAAACATAGTCAGTAAGAAGAGTCAGTCTTCTTGTACTTAAGTCGGCATTGTGCCTTTCGTATTTAATTCCGATGCAATTTCTGTGTTTCATCGTCAATATGAAGGTCAGAGGGATACAATAAAACTGAAGTCAAGCATCGGAATCTATTACTAGTCACACAGGAATGGTTATAAACATAGCCAGTAAGAAGAGTCAGTCTTCTTGTACTTAAGTAGGCATTGTGGCGTTTCTATTTCATTCCGATGCAATTTCTGTGTTTCATCGTCAATAAGAAGGTCAGAGGGATAGAGTAAACCTGAAGTGAAGCATCGGGATCTAAAACTAGTGTCACAGGAATGGTTCAAAGCTTAGTCAGTAAGAAGAGTCAGTCTTCTTGTACTTAAGTCGGCATTGTGCCCTTTGTATTTAATTCCGATACAATTTTTGAGTTTCATCGTCAATAAGAATGTCAGAGGGGTACAGTAAACCTAAAGTGAAGCATCGGAATCTATACCTAGTGTCACAGGAATGGTTCAAAGCATAGTCAGTAAGAAGAGTCAGTCTTCTTGTACTTAAGTCGGCATTGTGCCTTTTGTGTTTAATTCCGATGCAATTTCTGTGTTTCATCGTCAATAAGAAGGTCCAAGGGATACAGTAAACCTGAAGTGAAGCATCGGAATCTATAACTAGTGTCACAGGAATGGTTCAGAACATAGTCAGTAGGAAGAGTCGGTCTTCATGTACTTAAGTCGTCATTGTGCCTTTTGTATTAAATACCGATGCAATTTCTGTGTTTCATCGTCAATAATAAGGCCAAGGGAAACAGTAAACCTGAAGTGAAGCATCGGAATCTATAACTAGTGTCACAGGAATGTTTCAATACATAGACAGTCGGAAGAGTCAGTCTTTTTGTACTTAAGTCGGCATTGTGCCTTTTGTATTTAATTCCGATGCCATTTCTGTTTCGTCGTCAATACGAACGTCAGTGGGATACACTAAACCTGAAGTGAAGCATCGGAATCCATTGCTAGTGTCACCGGAAAGGTTCAAATCATAGTCAGTAAGAAGAGTCAGTCTTCTTGTCCTTAAGTCGGCATTGTGCCTTTTGTATTTAATTCCGATGAATTTTTTGTGTTTCATCGTCAATAAGAAGGTCCAAAAGATACAGTAAACCTGGAGTGAAGTATCGGATTCTATAACTAGTGTCACACGAATGGTTCAAAACATAGACAGTAAGAAGAGTCAGTCTTCTTGTACTTAAGTCCGCATTGTGCCTTTTGTATTTAATTCCGATGCAATTTCTGTGTTTCATCGTGTATAAGAAGGTCCAAGGAATACAGTAAACCTGAAGTGAAGCATCGCAATCTATAACTAGTGTCACAGGAATGGTTCAAAACATAGACAGTAAGAAGAGTCAGTCTTCTTGTACTTAACTCGGCATTGTGCCTTTTGTATTTAATTCCGATGCAATTTCTGTGTTTCATCGTCAACAAGAAGGTCAGAGGGATACAGTAAACCTGAAGTGAAGCATCGCAATCTATAACTAGTGTCACAGGAATGGTTCAAAGCATAGTCAGTAAGAAGAGTCAGTCTTCTTGTACTTATGTCGGCATTGTGCCTTTCGTATTTAATTCCGATGCAATTTTTGTGTTTCATCGTCAATATGAAGGTCAGAGGGATACAGTATACCTGAAGTGAAGCATCGGAATCTATAACTAGAGTCACAGGAATGGTTCAAATCATAGACATTAAGAGGGGTCCGTTTCTTGTACTTAAGTCGGCATTGTGCCTTTTGTATTTAATTCCGATGCAATTTCTGTGTTTCATCGTCAATAAGAAGGTCCACGGGATGCAGTAAAACTGAAGTCAAGCATCGGAATCTATAACTAGTGTCACAGGAACGGTTATAAACATAGCCAGTAAGAGGAGTCAGTCTTCTTGTACTTAAGTAGGCATTGTGGCGTTTCTATTTAATTCCGATGCAATTTCTGTGTTTCATCGTCAATAAGAAGGTCAGAGGGATACAGTAAACCTGAAGTCAAGCATCCGAATCTATAACTAGTGTCACAGGAATGGTTCAAAACAAAGTCAGTAAAAAGAGTCAGTCTTCTTTTACTTAAGTCGGCATTGTGCCCTTTGTATTTAATTCCGATGCAATTTTTGTGGTTCATCGTCAATAAGAAGGTCAGAGGGGTACAGTTAACCTGAAGTGAAGCATCAGAATCTATAACTAGTGTCACAGGAATAATTCAAAGCATTGTCAGTAAGAAGAGTCAGTCCTCTTGTACTTAAGTCGGCATTGTGCCTTTTGAGTTTAATTCCGATGCAATTTCTGTGTTTCATCGCCAACAAGAAGGTCCAAGGTATACAGTAAACCTGAAGTGAAGCATCGGAATCTATAACTAGTGTCACAGGAATGGTTCAAACATAGACAGTAAGATGAGTCAGTTTTCTTGTACTTAAGTCGGCATTGTGATTTTTGTGTTTAATTCCGATGCCATTTCTGTGTTTCATCCTCAACAAGAAAGTCAGAGGGATACAGTAAACCTGAAGTGAAGCATCGGAATCTATAGCTAGTGTCACCGGAATGGTTCAAAACAAAGTCAGTACAAAGAGTCAGTCTTCTTGTACTTAAGTCGGCATTGTGCCCTTTGTATTTAATTCCGATGCAATTCTTGTGGTTCATCGTCAATAAGAAGGTCAGAGGGGTACAGTTAACCTGAAGTGAAGCATCGGAATCTATAACTAGTGTCACAGGAATGGTTCAAAGCATTGTCAGTAAGAAGAGTCAATCTTCTTGCACTTAAGTCGGCATTGTGTCTTTTGTGTTTAATTCCGATGCAATTTCTGTGTTTCATCGTCAATAAGAAGGTCCAAGTGAAACAGTAAACCTGAAGTGAAGAATCGCAATCTATAACTAGTGTCACAGGAATGGTTCAAAACATAGACAGTAAGAAGAGTCAGTCTTCTTGTGCTTAAGTCGTCATTGTGCCTCTTGTATTTAATTCCGATGCAATTTCTGTGTTTCATCGTCAATAAGAAGGTCAGAGGGATACAGTAAACCTGAAATGAAGCATCGCAATCTACGACTAGTGTCACAGGAATGGTTTAAACATAGTCAGTAAGAAGAGTCAGTCTTCTTGTACTTAAGTCGGCATTGTGCCTTTTGTATTAAATTCCGATGCAAATTCTGTGTTTCATCGTCAATAAGAAGGCCCAAGGGATACAGAAAAACTGAAGTCAAGCATCGGAATCTATAACTAGTGTCACAGGAATGGTTCTAAACATAGCCAGTATGAAGAGTCAGTCTTCTTGTACCTAAGTGGGAATTGTGGCGTTTCTATTTACTTCCGATGCAGTTTCTGTGTTTCATCGTCAATAAGAAGGTCAGAGGGATACAGTAAACCTGAAGTGAAGCATCGGGATCTATAACTAGTGTCACAGGAATGGTTCAAAACATAGTAAGAAGAGTCAGTCTTCTTGTACTTAAGTCGGCATTGTGCCTTATGTATTTAATTCCGATGCAATTTCTGTTTTTCATCGTCAATAAGAAGGTCCATGGGATACAGTAAACCTGAATTGAACATCGGAATCTATAACTAGTGTCACAGGAATGGTTCAAAACATAGACAGTACGAAAAGTCAGTCGTCTTGTACTTAAGTCGGCATTGTGCCTTTTCTCTCTAATTCCGATGCAATTTCTGTGTTTCATCGTCAATAAGAAGGTCAGGGGGATACAGTAAACCTGAAGTGAAGCATCCGAATCCATAACTAGTGTCACAGGAATGATTCAAACATAGTCAGTAAATAGTGTCAGTCTTCTCGTACTTCAGTAGGCATTGTGCATTTTGTATTTAATTCCGATGCAATTTCTGTGTTTCATAGTCAATAAGAAGGTCCAAGGGATATAGTAAAGTAGGAGTGAAGCATCGGAATCTTTAACTAGTGTCACAGGAATGGTTCAAAACATAGACAGTAAGAAGAGTCAATCTTCTTGTACCTAAGTCGACATTGTGCCTTTTCTATTTAATTCCGATGCAATTACAGTGTTTCATCGTCAATAAGAAGGTCAGAGGGATACAATAAACCCGAAGTGAAGCAACGGAATCTATAACTAGTGTCACGGGAAAGGTTCAAAACATAGTCAGTAAGAACAGTCAGTCTTCTTGTACTTAAGTCGGCATTGTGCCTTTTTTTTTTAAATTCCGATGCAATTTCTGTGTTTTATCGTCAATACGAAGGTCCAAGGGATACGGTAAACCAGGAGTGTAGCATCGGAATCTATAACTAGTGTCACAGGAATGGTTCAAAACATAGACAGTAAGATGAGTCAGTCTTCGTTTACTTAACATCTACATCTACAACTACATTGATACTCCGCAAGCCACCTAACGGTGTGTGGCGCCATTGTGCCTTTTGTATTTAATTCCGATGCAATTTCTGTGTTTCATCGTCAATAAGATGGTCCAAGGGATACAGTAATCCTGAAGTGATGCATCGGAATCTATAACTAGTGTCACAGGAATGGTTCAAAACATAGTCAGTATGAAGAGTCAGTCTTCTTGTACTTAAGGCTTCATTGTGACTTTTCTATTTAATTCCGATGCAATTTCTGTGTTTCATAGTCAATAAGAAGGTCAGATGGATACAGTAAACCCGAAGTGAAGCATCGTAATCTATAAATAGTGTCACAGGAATGGTTCTAAACATAGACAGTAAGAAGAGTCAGTCTTCTTGTACTTAAGTCGGCATTGTGCCTTTTGTATTTAATTCCGATGCAATTTCTGTGTTTCATCTTCAATAAGAAGGTCAGAGGGATACAGTAAACCTGAAGTGAAGCATCGCAATCTATAACTAGGGTCACAGGAATGGTTCAAATCATAGTCAGTAAGAACAGTCAGTCTTCTTGTACTTAAGTCTGCATTGTGCCTTTTGTATTTAATTCCGATGCAATATCTGTGTTTCATCATCAATAAGAAGGTCCAAGGAATACAGTAAACCTGAAGTGAAGCATCGGAATCTATAACTAGTGTCACAGGAATGGTTCAAAGCATAGACGGCAAGAAGAGTCAGTCTTCTTGTGCTTAAGTCGGCATTGTGCATTTTGTATTTAATTCCGATGCAATTTCTGTGTTTCATCGTCAATAAGAAGGTCAGAGGGATACAGTAAACCAGAAGTGAAGCATCGTAATCTATAACTAGTGTCACAGGAATGGTTCAAAACATAGTCAGTAAGAAGAGTCAGTCGTTTTGTACTTAATTCGGCATTGTGCCTTTTGTGTTTAATTCCGATGCAATTTCTGTGTTTCATCGTCAATAAGAAGGTCCAAGGGATACTGTAAACCTAAAGTGAAGAATCGGAATCTATAACTAGTGTCACAGGAATGGTTCAAAACATAGACAGTAAGATGAGTCAGTCTTCTTGTACTTAAGTCGGCAGTGTGCCTTTTGTGTTTAATTCCGATGCAATTTCTGTGTTTCATCGTCAATAAGAAGGTCCAAGGGATACAGTAAACCTCAAGTGAAGCATCGGAATCTCTAACTAGTGTCACAGGAATGGTTCAAAACATAGTCAGTAGGAAGTGTCGGTCTTCATGTACTTAAGTCGGCATTGTGCCTTTTGTATCTAATTCCGATGCAATTTCTGTGTTTCATCGGCAGTAAGGTCAGAGGGATAAGTAAACCTGAAGTGAAGCATCGGAATCTATAACTAGTGTCACAGGAATGTTTCAAAACACAGTCAGTAATAAGAGTCAGTCTTCTTGTACTTAAGTCGGCATTGTGCCTTTTCTATTTAATTCAGTTGCGATTTCTGTGTTTCATCGACACTAAGAAGGTCCAAGGGATACAATAAACCTGAAGTGAAGCATCGTAAACTATAACTAGTGTCGCAGGGATGGTTCAAACCATAGTCAGTAAGAACAGTCAGTCTTCTTGTCCCTAAGTCGGCATTGTGTCTTTTTTATTTAATTCCGATGCAATTTCTGTGTTCATCGTCAATAAGAAGGTCCAAGGGATACAGTAAACATGGAGTTAAGCATCGGAATATATAACTAGTGTCACAGGAGTGGTTCAAATCATAGCCAGTAAGAAGAGTCAGTCTTCTTGTACTTAAGTAGGCATTGTGGCGTTTCTATTAAATTCCGATGCAATTGCTGTGTTTCATCGTCAATAAGAAGGTCAGAGGGATACAGTAAACCTGAAGTGAAGCATCGGGATCTGTAACTAGTGTCACAGGAATGGTTCAAATCATAGTCGGTAAGAAGAGTCAGTCTTCTTGTACTTATGTCGGCATTGTGCCTTTTGTATTTATTTCCGATGCAATTTCTGAGTTTCATCGTCAATAAGAAGGTCCAAGGGATACAGTAAATCTGAAGTGAAACAACGGAATCTATAACTAGTGTCACAGGAATGGTTCAAACCATAGATATTAGAAGAGTCAGTCTTCTTGTACTTAAGTCGGCATTGTGGCTTTTGTATTTAATTCCGATGCAATTTCTGTGTTTCATCGTCAATACGAAGGTCCAAGGAATACAGTAAACCTGAAGTGAAGCATCGGAATCTATAACTAGTGTCACAGGAATGGTTCAAAGCATAGACAGTAAGAAGAGTCAGTCTTCTTGTACTTAAGTCGGCATTGTGCCTTTTCTATTTAATTCCGATGCAATTTTTGTGTTTCATCGTCAATAAGAAGGTACAAGGCATACAGTAAATCTGGAGTGAAGCATCGGAATCTATAACTAGTGTCAATGGAATGGTTCAAAACATAGACAGTAAGAAGAGTCAGTCTTCTTGTTCTTAAATGGCATTGTGCCTTTTGTATTTAATTCCGATGCAATTTCTGTGTTTCATCGTCAATAAGAAGGTCAGGGGGATACAGTAAACCTGAAGTGAAGCATCCAAATCCATAACTAAGGTCACAGGAATGGTTCAAAACATAGTCAGTAAATAGAGTCAGTCTTCTTGTACTTCAGTCGGCATTGTGCATTTTGTATTTAATTCCGATGCAATTTCAGTGTTTCATCGTCAATAAGAAGGTCCAAGGGATATAGTATACTTGGAGTGAAGCATCGGAATCTATAACTAGTGTCACAGGAATGGTTCAAAACATAGACAGTTAGAAGAGTCAGTCTTCTTGTACCCAAGTCGACATTGTGCATTTCTGTTTAATTCCGATGCCATTTCAGTGTTTCATCGTCAATAAGAAGGTCAGAGGGATACAGTAAACCCGAAGTGAAGCATCGGAATCTATAACTAGTGTCACAGGAATGGTTCAAAACATAGACAGTAGGAAGAGTCAGTCTTCTTGTACTTAAGTCGGCATTGTGCCTTTTGTGTTGAATTCCGATGCAATTTCTGTGTGTTTCAGCGTCAACAAGAAGGTCCAAGGGATACAGTAATCCTAAAGTGAAGCATCGGAATCTATAACTAGTGTCACAGGAATGGTTCAAAACATAGACAGTAAGATGAGTCAGTCTTCTTGTACTTAAGTCGGCATTGTGCCTTTTGTGTTTAATTCCGATGCAATTTCTGTGTTTCATCGTCAATAAGAAGGTCCAAGGAATACAGTAAACCTCAAGTGAAGCATCGGAATCTATAACTAGTGTCACAGCAATGGTTCAAAACATAGTCAGTAATAAGAGTCAGTCTTCTTGTACTTAAGTTGGCATTGTGCCTTTTCTATTTAATTCAGTTGCAATTTCTGTGTTTCATCGACAACAAGAAGGTCCAAGGGATACAGTAAACATGGAGTTAAGCATCGGAATCTATAACTAGTGTCACAGGAATGGTTCACAACATAGTCAGTAGGAAGAGTCGGTCTTCATGTACTTATGTCGGCATTGTGCCTTTTGTATTTAATTCCGATGCAATTTCTGTGTTTCATCGTCAATAAGAAGGTCCAAGGGATCCAGTAAACCTGAAGTGAAGCATCGGAATCTATAACTAGTTTCACAGGTATGGTTCAAACCATAGACAATAGAAGAGTCAGTCTTCTTGTACTTAAGTCGGCATTGTGCCTTTTGCATTTAATTCCGATGCAGTTTCTGTGTTTCATCGTCAATAAGAAGGTCAGAGGGATACAGTAAACCTGAAGTGAAGCATCGGAATCTGTAACTAGTGTCACAGGAATGGTTCAAAGCATAGACAGTAAGAAGAGTCAGTCTTCTTGTGCTTAAGTCGGCATAGTGCCTTTTGTATTTAAATCCGATGCAATTTATGTGTTTCATCGTCAATAAGAAGGTCAAGGGATACAGTAAACCTGAAGTTAAGCATCGCAATCTATAACTAGTGTCACAGGAATGGTTCAAAACATAGTCAGTAAGAACAGTCAGTCTTCTTGTCGCTAAGTTGGCATTGTGCCTATTTTATTTAATTCCGATGCAATTTCTGTGTTTTATCGGCAGTATTGTCAGAGGGATAAGTAAACCTGAAGTGAAGCATCGGAATCTATAACTAGTGTCACAGGAATGGTTCAAAACATAGTCACTAATACGAGTCAGTCTTCTTGTTCTTAAATGGCATTGTGCCTTTTGTATTTAATTCCGATGCAATTTCTGTGTTTCATCGTCAATAAGACGGTCAGAGGGATACAGTAAACCTGAAGTGAAGCATCGGAATCTATAACTAGTGTCACAGGAATGGTTCACAACAAAGTCAGTAGGAAGAGTCGGTCTTCATGTACTTATGTCGGCATTGTGCCTTTTGTATTTATTTCCGATGCAATTTCTGAGTTTCATCGTCAATAAGAAGGTCCAAGGGATACAGTAAACCTGAAGTGAAGCATCGGAGTCTGTAACTAGTGTCACAGGAATGGTTCAAAACAGAGACAGTAAGAAAAGTCAGTCGTCTTGTACTTAAGTCGGCGTTGTGCCTTTTCTATTTAATTCCGATGCAATTTCTGTGTTTCATCGTCAATAAGAAGGTCCAAGGAATACAGTAAACCTCAAGTGAAGCATCGGAATCTATAACTAGTGTCACAGCAATGGTTCAAAACATAGTCAGTAATAAGAGTCAGTCTTCTTGTACTTAAGTTGGCATTGTGCCTTTTCTATTTAATTCAGTTGCAATTTCTGTGTTTCATCGACAACAAGAAGGTCCAAGGGATACAGTAAACATGGAGTTAAGCATCGGAATCTATAACTAGTGTCACAGGAATGGTTCACAACATAGTCAGTAGGAAGAGTCGGTCTTCATGTACTTATGTCGGCATTGTGCCTTTTGTATTTAATTCCGATGCAATTTCTGTGTTTCATCGTCAATAAGAAGGTCCAAGGGATCCAGTAAACCTGAAGTGAAGCATCGGAATCTATAACTAGTTTCACAGGTATGGTTCAAACCATAGACAATAGAAGAGTCAGTCTTCTTGTACTTAAGTCGGCATTGTGCCTTTTGCATTTAATTCCGATGCAATTTCTGTGTTTCATCGTCAATAAGAAGGTCAGAGGGATACAGTAAACCTGAAGTGAAGCATCGGAATCTGTAACTAGTGTCACAGGAATGGTTCAAAGCATTGACAGTAAGAAGAGTCAGTCTTCTTGTGCTTAAGTCGGCATAGTGCCTTTTGTATTTAAATCCGATGCAATTTATGTGTTTCATCGTCAATAAGAAGGTCAAGGGATACAGTAAACCTGAAGTTAAGCATCGCAATCTATAACTAGTGTCACAGGAATGGTTCAAAACATAGTCAGTAAGAACAGTCAGTCTTCTTGTCGCTAAGTTGGCATTGTGCCTATTTTATTTAATTCCGATGCAATTTCTGTGTTTTATCGGCAGTATTGTCAGAGGGATAAGTAAACCTGAAGTGAAGCATCGGAATCTATAACTAGTGTCACAGGAATGGTTCAAAACATAGTCACTAATACGAGTCAGTCTTCTTGTTCTTAAATGGCATTGTGCCTTTTGTATTTAATTCCGATGCAATTTCTGTGTTTCATCGTCAATAAGACGGTCAGAGGGATACAGTAAACCTGAAGTGAAGCATCGGAATCTATAACTAGTGTCACAGGAATGGTTCACAACAAAGTCAGTAGGAAGAGTCGGTCTTCATGTACTTATGTCGGCATTGTGCCTTTTGTATTTAATTACGATGCAATTTCTGTGTTTCGTCGTCAATAAGAAGGTCCAAGGAATACAGTAAACCTGAAGTGAACCATCGGAATCTATAACTAGTGTCACAGGAATGGTTCAAACCATAGACAATAGAAGAGTAAGTCTTCTTGTACTTAAGTCGGCATTGTGCCTTTTGTATTTAATTCCGATGCAATTTCTGTGTTTCATCGTCAATAAGAAGATCCAAGGGATACAGTAAACCTCAAGTGAAGCATCGGAATCTATAACAAGTGTCACAGGAATGGTTCAAAGCATAGTCAGTAGGAAGAGTCGGTCTTCATGTACTTAAGTCGGCATTGTGCCTTTTGTATTTAATTCCGATGCAATTTCTGTGTTTCATCGTCAATAAGAAGATCCAAGGGATACAGTAAACCTCAAGTGAAGCATCGGAATCTATAACAAGTGTCACAGGAATGGTTCAAAGCATAGTCAGTAGGAAGAGTCGGTCTTCATGTACTTAAGTCGGCATTGTGCATTTTGTATTAAATTCCGATGCAATTTCTGTGTTTCATCGTCAATAAGAAGGTCCAAGGGATACAGTAAACCTCAAGTGAAGCGTCGGAATCTATAACTAGTGTCACAGGAATGGTTCAAAACATAGACAGTAGGATGAGTCAGTCTTTTTGTACTTAAGTCGGCATTGTGCCTTTTGTATTTAATTCCGATGTTATTTCTGTGTTTCATCGTCAATAAGAACGTCAGAGGGATACAGTAAACCTGAAGTGAAGCATCGGTATCCATAGCTAGTGTCACCGGAATGGTTCAAACATAGTCAGTAAGAAGAGTCAGTATTCTTGTACTTAAGTCGGCATTGTGCCTTTTCTATTTAATTCCGATGCAATTTCTGTGTTTCATCGTCAATAAGAAGGTACAAGGCATACAGTAAATCTGGAGTGAAGCATCGGAATCTATAACTAGTGTCAATGGAATGGTTCAAAACATAGACAGTAAGAAGAGTCAGTCTTCTTGTTCTTAAATGGCATTGTGCCTTTTGTATTTAATTCCGATGCAATTTCTGTGTTTCATCGTCAATAAGAAGGTCAGAGGGATACAGTAAACCTGAAGTGAAGCATCGGAATCTATAACTAGTGTCACAGGAATGGTTCACAACATAGTCAGTAGGAAGAGTCGGTCTTCATGTACTTATGTCGGCATTGTGCCTTTTGTATTTAATTCCGTTGCAATTTCTGTGTTTCATCGTCAATAAGAAGGTCCAAGGATACAGTAAATCTGAAGTGAAGCATCGGAATCTATAACTAGTGTCACAGAAATGGTTCAAACCATAGACATTAGAAGAGTCAGTCTTCTTGTACTTAAGTCGGCATTGTGGCTTTTGTATTTAATTCCGATGCAATTTCTGTGTTTCATCGTCAATAAGAAGGTCCAAGGAATACAGTAAACCTGAAGTGAAGCATCGAAATCTATAACTAGTGTCACAGGAATGGTTCAAAACATAGTCAGTAAGAAGAATCAGTCGTTTTGTACTTAAATCGGCTTTGTGCCTTTTGTGTTGAATTCCGATGCAATTTCTGTGTGTTTCAGCGTCAACAAGAAGGTCCAAGGGATACAGTAATCCTAAAGTGAAGCATCGGAATCTATAACTAGTGTCACAGGAATGGTTCAAAACATAGACAGTAAGATGAGTCAGTCTTCTTGTACTTAAGTCGGCATTGTGCCTTTTGTGTTTAATTCCGATGCAATTTCTGTGTTTCATCGTCAATAAGAAGGTCCAAGGAATACAGTAAACCTCAAGTGAAGCATCGGAATCTATAACTAGTGTCACAGCAATGGTTCAAAACATAGTCAGTAATAAGAGTCAGTCTTCTTGTACTTAAGTTGGCATTGTGCCTTTTCTATTTAATTCAGTTGCAATTTCTGTGTTTCATCGACAACAAGAAGGTCCAAGGGATACAGTAAACATGGAGTTAAGCATCGGAATCTATAACTAGTGTCACAGGAATGGTTCACAACATAGTCAGTAGGAAGAGTCGGTCTTCATGTACTTATGTCGGCATTGTGCCTTTTGTATTTAATTCCGATGCAATTTCTGTGTTTCATCGTCAATAAGAAGATCCAAGGGATACAGTAAACCTCAAGTGAAGCATCGGAATCTATAACAAGTGTCACAGGAATGGTTCAAAGCATAGTCAGTAGGAAGAGTCGGTCTTCATGTACTTAAGTCGGCATTGTGCCTTTTGTATTTAATTCCGATGCAATTTCTGTGTTTCATCGTCAATAAGAAGATCCAAGGGATACAGTAAACCTCAAGTGAAGCATCGGAATCTATAACAAGTGTCACAGGAATGGTTCAAAGCATAGTCAGTAGGAAGAGTCGGTCTTCATGTACTTAAGTCGGCATTGTGCATTTTGTATTAAATTCCGATGCAATTTCTGTGTTTCATCGTCAATAAGAAGGTCCAAGGGATACAGTAAACCTCAAGTGAAGCGTCGGAATCTATAACTAGTGTCACAGGAATGGTTCAAAACATAGACAGTAGGATGAGTCAGTCTTTTTGTACTTAAGTCGGCATTGTGCCTTTTGTATTTAATTCCGATGTTATTTCTGTGTTTCATCGTCAATAAGAACGTCAGAGGGATACAGTAAACCTGAAGTGAAGCATCGGTATCCATAGCTAGTGTCACCGGAATGGTTCAAACATAGTCAGTAAGAAGAGTCAGTATTCTTGTACTTAAGTCGGCATTGTGCCTTTTCTATTTAATTCCGATGCAATTTCTGTGTTTCATCGTCAATAAGAAGGTACAAGGCATACAGTAAATCTGGAGTGAAGCATCGGAATCTATAACTAGTGTCAATGGAATGGTTCAAAACATAGACAGTAAGAAGAGTCAGTCTTCTTGTTCTTAAATGGCATTGTGCCTTTTGTATTTAATTCCGATGCAATTTCTGTGTTTCATCGTCAATAAGAAGGTCAGAGGGATACAGTAAACCTGAAGTGAAGCATCGGAATCTATAACTAGTGTCACAGGAATGGTTCACAACATAGTCAGTAGGAAGAGTCGGTCTTCATGTACTTATGTCGGCATTGTGCCTTTTGTATTTAATTCCGTTGCAATTTCTGTGTTTCATCGTCAATAAGAAGGTCCAAGGATACAGTAAATCTGAAGTGAAGCATCGGAATCTATAACTAGTGTCACAGAAATGGTTCAAACCATAGACATTAGAAGAGTCAGTCTTCTTGTACTTAAGTCGGCATTGTGGCTTTTGTATTTAATTCCGATGCAATTTCTGTGTTTCATCGTCAATAAGAAGGTCCAAGGAATACAGTAAACCTGAAGTGAAGCATCGAAATCTATAACTAGTGTCACAGGAATGGTTCAAAACATAGTCAGTAAGAAGAATCAGTCGTTTTGTACTTAAATCGGCTTTGTGCCTTTTGTGTTGAATTCCGATGCAATTTCTGTGTGTTTCAGCGTCAACAAGAAGGTCCAAGGGATACAGTAATCCTAAAGTGAAGCATCGGAATCTATAACTAGTGTCACAGGAATGGTTCAAAACATAGACAGTAAGATGAGTCAGTCTTCTTGTACTTAAGTCGGCATTGTGCCTTTTGTGTTTAATTCCGATGCAATTTCTGTGTTTCATCGTCAATAAGAAGGTCCAAGGAATACAGTAAACCTCAAGTGAAGCATCGGAATCTATAACTAGTGTCACAGCAATGGTTCAAAACATAGTCAGTAATAAGAGTCAGTCTTCTTGTACTTAAGTTGGCATTGTGCCTTTTCTATTTAATTCAGTTGCAATTTCTGTGTTTCATCGACAACAAGAAGGTCCAAGGGATACAGTAAACATGGAGTTAAGCATCGGAATCTATAACTAGTGTCACAGGAATGGTTCACAACATAGTCAGTAGGAAGAGTCGGTCTTCATGTACTTATGTCGGCATTGTGCCTTTTGTATTTAATTCCGATGCAATTTCTGTGTTTCATCGTCAATAAGAAGGTCCAAGGGATCCAGTAAACCTGAAGTGAAGCATCGGAATCTATAACTAGTTTCACAGGTATGGTTCAAACCATAGACAATAGAAGAGTCAGTCTTCTTGTACTTAAGTCGGCATTGTGCCTTTTGCATTTAATTCCGATGCAGTTTCTGTGTTTCATCGTCAATAAGAAGGTCAGAGGGATACAGTAAACCTGAAGTGAAGCATCGGAATCTGTAACTAGTGTCACAGGAATGGTTCAAAGCATAGACAGTAAGAAGAGTCAGTCTTCTTGTGCTTAAGTCGGCATAGTGCCTTTTGTATTTAAATCCGATGCAATTTATGTGTTTCATCGTCAATAAGAAGGTCAAGGGATACAGTAAACCTGAAGTTAAGCATCGCAATCTATAACTAGTGTCACAGGAATGGTTCAAAACATAGTCAGTAAGAACAGTCAGTCTTCTTGTCGCTAAGTTGGCATTGTGCCTATTTTATTTAATTCCGATGCAATTTCTGTGTTTTATCGGCAGTATTGTCAGAGGGATAAGTAAACCTGAAGTGAAGCATCGGAATCTATAACTAGTGTCACAGGAATGGTTCAAAACATAGTCACTAATACGAGTCAGTCTTCTTGTTCTTAAATGGCATTGTGCCTTTTGTATTTAATTCCGATGCAATTTCTGTGTTTCATCGTCAATAAGACGGTCAGAGGGATACAGTAAACCTGAAGTGAAGCATCGGAATCTATAACTAGTGTCACAGGAATGGTTCACAACAAAGTCAGTAGGAAGAGTCGGTCTTCATGTACTTATGTCGGCATTGTGCCTTTTGTATTTATTTCCGATGCAATTTCTGAGTTTCATCGTCAATAAGAAGGTCCAAGGGATACAGTAAACCTGAAGTGAAGCATCGGAGTCTGTAACTAGTGTCACAGGAATGGTTCAAAACAGAGACAGTAAGAAAAGTCAGTCGTCTTGTACTTAAGTCGGCGTTGTGCCTTTTCTATTTAATTCCGATGCAATTTCTGTGTTTCATCGTCAATAAGAAGATCCAAGGGATACAGTAAACCTCAAGTGAAGCATCGGAATCTATAACAAGTGTCACAGGAATGGTTCAAAGCATAGTCAGTAGGAAGAGTCGGTCTTCATGTACGTAAGTCGGCATTGTGCATTTTGTATTAAATTCCGATGCAATTTCTGTGTTTCATCGTCAATAAGAAGGTCCAAGGAATACAGTAAACCTCAAGTGAAGCATCGGAATCTATAACTAGTGTCACAGCAATGGTTCAAAACATAGTCAGTAATAAGAGTCAGTCTTCTTGTACTTAAGTTGGCATTGTGCCTTTTCTATTTAATTCAGTTGCAATTTCTGTGTTTCATCGACAACAAGAAGGTCCAAGGGATACAGTAAACATGGAGTTAAGCATCGGAATCTATAACTAGTGTCACAGGAATGGTTCACAACATAGTCAGTAGGAAGAGTCGGTCTTCATGTACTTATGTCGGCATTGTGCCTTTTGTATTTAATTCCGATGCAATTTCTGTGTTTCATCGTCAATAAGAAGGTCCAAGGGATCCAGTAAACCTGAAGTGAAGCATCGGAATCTATAACTAGTTTCACAGGTATGGTTCAAACCATAGACAATAGAAGAGTCAGTCTTCTTGTACTTAAGTCGGCATTGTGCCTTTTGCATTTAATTCCGATGCAATTTCTGTGTTTCATCGTCAATAAGAAGGTCAGAGGGATACAGTAAACCTGAAGTGAAGCATCGGAATCTGTAACTAGTGTCACAGGAATGGTTCAAAGCATTGACAGTAAGAAGAGTCAGTCTTCTTGTGCTTAAGTCGGCATAGTGCCTTTTGTATTTAAATCCGATGCAATTTATGTGTTTCATCGTCAATAAGAAGGTCAAGGGATACAGTAAACCTGAAGTTAAGCATCGCAATCTATAACTAGTGTCACAGGAATGGTTCAAAACATAGTCAGTAAGAACAGTCAGTCTTCTTGTCGCTAAGTTGGCATTGTGCCTATTTTATTTAATTCCGATGCAATTTCTGTGTTTTATCGGCAGTATTGTCAGAGGGATAAGTAAACCTGAAGTGAAGCATCGGAATCTATAACTAGTGTCACAGGAATGGTTCAAAACATAGTCACTAATACGAGTCAGTCTTCTTGTTCTTAAATGGCATTGTGCCTTTTGTATTTAATTCCGATGCAATTTCTGTGTTTCATCGTCAATAAGACGGTCAGAGGGATACAGTAAACCTGAAGTGAAGCATCGGAATCTATAACTAGTGTCACAGGAATGGTTCACAACAAAGTCAGTAGGAAGAGTCGGTCTTCATGTACTTATGTCGGCATTGTGCCTTTTGTATTTAATTACGATGCAATTTCTGTGTTTCGTCGTCAATAAGAAGGTCCAAGGAATACAGTAAACCTGAAGTGAACCATCGGAATCTATAACTAGTGTCACAGGAATGGTTCAAACCATAGACAATAGAAGAGTAAGTCTTCTTGTACTTAAGTCGGCATTGTGCCTTTTGTATTTAATTCCGATGCAATTTCTGTGTTTCATCGTCAATAAGAAGATCCAAGGGATACAGTAAACCTCAAGTGAAGCATCGGAATCTATAACAAGTGTCACAGGAATGGTTCAAAGCATAGTCAGTAGGAAGAGTCGGTCTTCATGTACTTAAGTCGGCATTGTGCCTTTTGTATTTAATTCCGATGCAATTTCTGTGTTTCATCGTCAATAAGAAGATCCAAGGGATACAGTAAACCTCAAGTGAAGCATCGGAATCAATAACAAGTGTCACAGGAATGGTTCAAAGCATAGTCAGTAGGAAGAGTCGGTCTTCATGTACTTAAGTCGGCATTGTGCATTTTGTATTAAATTCCGATGCAATTTCTGTGTTTCATCGTCAATAAGAAGGTCCAAGGGATACAGTAAACCTCAAGTGAAGCGTCGGAATCTATAACTAGTGTCACAGGAATGGTTCAAAACATAGACAGTAGGATGAGTCAGTCTTTTTGTACTTAAGTCGGCATTGTGCCTTTTGTATTTAATTCCGATGTTATTTCTGTGTTTCATCGTCAATAAGAACGTCAGAGGGATACAGTAAACCTGAAGTGAAGCATCGGTATCCATAGCTAGTGTCACCGGAATGGTTCAAACATAGTCAGTAAGAAGAGTCAGTATTCTTGTACTTAAGTCGGCATTGTGCCTTTTCTATTTAATTCCGATGCAATTTCTGTGTTTCATCGTCAATAAGAAGGTACAAGGCATACAGTAAATCTGGAGTGAAGCATCGGAATCTATAACTAGTGTCAATGGAATGGTTCAAAACATAGACAGTAAGAAGAGTCAGTCTTCTTGTTCTTAAATGGCATTGTGCCTTTTGTATTTAATTCCGATGCAATTTCTGTGTTTCATCGTCAATAAGAAGGTCAGAGGGATACAGTAAACCTGAAGTGAAGCATCGGAATCTATAACTAGTGTCACAGGAATGGTTCACAACATAGTCAGTAGGAAGAGTCGGTCTTCATGTACTTATGTCGGCATTGTGCCTTTTGTATTTAATTCCGTTGCAATTTCTGTGTTTCATCGTCAATAAGAAGGTCCAAGGATACAGTAAATCTGAAGTGAAGCATCGGAATCTATAACTAGTGTCACAGGAATGGTTCAAACCATAGACATTAGAAGAGTCAGTCTTCTTGTACTTAAGTCGGCATTGTGGCTTTTGTATTTAATTCCGATGCAATTTCTGTGTTTCATCGTCAATAAGAAGGTCCAAGGAATACAGTAAACCTGAAGTGAAGCATCGAAATCTATAACTAGTGTCACAGGAATGGTTCAAAGCATAGACAGTAAGAAGAGTCAGTCTTCTTGTACTTAAGTCGGCATTGTGCCTTTTCTATTTAATTCCGATGCAATTTCTGTGTTTCATCGTCAATAAGAAGGTACAAGGCATACAGTAAATCTGGAGTGAAGCATCGGAATCTATAACTAGTGTCAATGGAATGGTTCAAAACATAGACAGTAAGAAGAGTCAGTCTTCTTGTTCTTAAACGGCATTGTGCCTTTTGTATTTAATTCCGATGCAATTTCTGTGTTTCATCGTCAATAAGAAGGTCAGGGGGATACAGTAAACCTGAAGTGAAGCATCCAAATCCATAACTAAGGTCACAGGAATGGTTCAAAACATAGTCAGTAAATAGAGTCAGTCTTCTTGTACTTCAGTCGGCATTGTGCATTTTGTATTTAATTCCGATGCAATTTCAGTGTTTCATCGTCAATAAGAAGGTCCAAGGGATATAGTATACTTGGAGTGAAGCATCGGAATCTATAACTAGTGTCACAGGAATGGTTCAAAACATAGACAGTAAGAAGAGTCAGTCTTCTTGTACCTAAGTCGACATTGTGCCTTTTCTAATTCCGATGCCATTTCAGTGTTTCATCGTCAATAAGAAGGTCAGAGGGATACAGTAAACCCGAAGTGAAGCATCGGAATCTATAACTAGTGTCACAGGAATGGTTCAAAACATAGACAGCAGGAAGAGTCAGTCTTCTTGTACTTAAGTCGGCATTGTACCTTTTGTATTTAATTCCGATGCAATTTCTGTGTTTCATCGTCAATAAGAAGATCCAAGGGATACAGTAAACCTGAAGTGAAGCATCAGAATCTGTAACTAGTGTCACAGGAATAGTTCAAAACTTAGTCAGTAAAAAGAGTGTGTCTTCTTGTAC
The DNA here is from genome assembly GCF_021461385.2 of Schistocerca piceifrons. Taxonomy (NCBI): domain Eukaryota; kingdom Metazoa; phylum Arthropoda; class Insecta; order Orthoptera; family Acrididae; genus Schistocerca; species Schistocerca piceifrons. The sequence continues at coordinate 218,638 of NW_025727487.1, read as the reverse complement.
TTAAGTCGGCATTGTGCCTTTTGTATTTAATTCCGATGCAATTTCTGTGTTTCATCGACAATAAGAAGGTCAGAGGGATACAGTAAACCAGAAGTGAAGCATCGTAATCTATAACTAGTGTCACAGGAATGGTTCAAAACATAGTCAGTAAGAAGAATCAGTCGTTTTGACTTAAATCGGCTTTGTGCCTTTTGTGTTGAATTCCGATGCAATTTCTGTGTTTCATCGTCAACAAGAAGGTCCAAGGGATACAGTAATCCTAAAGTGAAGCATCGGAATCTATAACTAGTGTCACAGGAATGGTTCAAAACATAGACAGTAAGATGAGTCAGTCTTCTTGTACTTAAGTCGGCATTGTGCCTTTTGTGTTTAATTCCGATGCAATTTCTGTGTTTCATCGTCAATAAGAAGGTCCAAGGAATACAGTAAACCTCAAGTGAAGCATCGGAATCTATAACTAGTGTCACAGCAATGGTTCAAAACATAGTCAGTAATAAGAGTCAGTCTTCTTGTACTTAAGTTGGCATTGTGCCTTTTCTATTTAATTAAGTTGCAATTTCTGTGTTTCATCGACAATAAGAAGGTCCAAGGGATACAGTAAACATGGAGTTAAGCATCGGAATCTATAACTAGTGTCACAGGAATGGTTCACAACATAGTCAGTAGGAAGAGTCGGTCTTCATGTACTTATGTCGGCATTGTGCCTTTTGTATTTAATTCCGATGCAATTTCTGTGTTTCATCGTCAATAAGAAGGTCCAAGGGATCCAGTAAACCTGAAGTGAAGCATCGGAATCTATAACTAGTTTCACAGGTATGGTTCAAACCATAGACAATAGAAGAGTCAGTCTTCTTGTACTTAAGTCGGCATTGTGCCTTTTGCATTTAATTCCGATGCAATTTCTGTGTTTCATCGTCAATAAGAAGGTCAGAGGGATACAGTAAACCTGAAGTGAAGCATCGGAATCTGTAACTAGTGTCACAGGAATGGTTCAAAGCATAGACAGTAAGAAGAGTCAGTCTTCTTGTGCTTAAGTCGGCATTGTGCCTTTTGTATTTAAATCCGATGCAATTTATGTGTTTCATCGTCAATAAGAAGGTCAAGGGATACAGTAAACCTGAAGTTAAGCATCGCAATCTATAACTAGTGTCACAGGAATGGTTCAAAACATAGTCAGTAAGAACAGTCAGTCTTCTTGTCGCTAAGTTGGCATTGTGCCTATTTTATTTAATTCCGATGCAATTTCTGTGTTTTATCGGCAGTATTGTCAGAGGGATAAGTAAACCTGAAGTGAAGCATCGGAATCTATAACTAGTGTCACAGGAATGGTTCAAAACATAGTCACTAATACGAGTCAGTCTTCTTGTTCTTAAATGGCATTGTGCCTTTTGTATTTAATTCCGATGCAATTTCTGTGTTTCATCGTCAATAAGACGGTCAGAGGGATACAGTAAACCTGAAGTGAAGCATCGGAATCTATAACTAGTGTCACAGGAATGGTTCACAACAAAGTCAGTAGGAAGAGTCGGTCTTCATGTACTTATGTCGGCATTGTGCCTTTTGTATTTAATTCCGATGCAATTTCTGTGTTTCATCGTCAATAAGAAGGTCCAAGGGATCCAGTAAACCTGAAGTGAAGCATCGGAATCTATAACTAGTGTCACAGGAATGGTTCAAACCATAGACAATAGAAGAGTCAGTCTTCTTGTACTTAAGTCGGCATTGTGCCTTTTGTATTTAATTCCGATGCAATTTCTGTGTTTCATCGTCAATAAGAATGTCAAGGGATACAGTAAACCTGAAGTGAAGCATCGCAATCTATAACTAGTGTCACAGGAATGGTTCAAAACATAGTCAGTAAGAAGAGTCAGTCTTCTTGTACTTAAGTCGGCATTGTGCCTTTCGTATTTAATTCCGATGCAATTTCTGTGTTTCATCGTCAATATGAAGGTCAGAGGGATACAATAAAATTGAAGTCAAGCATCGGAATCTATTACTAGTGTCACAGGAATGGTTATAAACATAGCCAGTAAGAAGAGTCAGTCTTCTTGTACTTAAGTAGGCATTGTGGCGTTTCTATTTCATTCCGATGCAATATCTGTGTTTCATCGTCAATAAGAAGGTCAGAGGGATAGAGTAAACCTGAAGTGAAGCATCGGGATCTATAACTAGTGTCACAGGAATGGTTCATAGCTTAGTCAGTAAGAAGAGTCAGTCTTCTTGTACTTAAGTCGGCATTGTGCCCTTTTTATTTAATTCCGATGCAATTTTTGAGTTTCATCGTCAATAATAAGGTCAGAGGGGTACAGTAAACCTAAAGTGAAGCATCGGAATCTATACCTAGTGTCACAGGAATGGTTCAAAGCATAGTCAGTAAGAAGAGTCAGTCTTCTTGTACTTAAGTCGGCATTGTGCCTTTTGTGTTTAATTCCGATGCAATTTCTGTGTTTCATCGTCAATAAGAAGGTCCAAGGGATACAGTAAACCTGAAGTGAAGCATCGGAATCTATAACTAGTGTCACAGGAATGGTTCAAAACATAGACAGTAAGATGAGTCAGTTTTCTTGTACTTAAGTCGGCATTGTGCCTTTTGTATTTAATTCCGATGCAATTTCTGTGTTTCATCGTCAATAAGAAGGTCCATGGGATACAGTAAACCTCAAGTGAAGCATAGGAATCTATAACTAGTGTCACAGGAATGGTTCAAAGCATAGTCAGTAGGAAGAGTCGGTCTTCATGTACTTAAGTCGGCATTGTGCCTTTTGTATTAACATCCGACGCAATTTCTGTGTTTCATCGTCAATAAGAAGGTCCAAGGGATACAGTAAACCTCAAGTGAACCATCGGAATCTATAACTAGTGTCCCAGGAATGGTTCAAAACATAGACAGTAGGATGAGTCAGTCTTCTTGTTCTTAAGTGGGCAATGTGCCTTTTGTATTTAATTCCGATGCCATTTCTGTGTTTCATCGTCAATAAGAAAGTCAGAGGGATACAGTAAACCTGAAGTGAAGCATCAGAATCTATAGCTAGTGTCACCGAAATGGTTCAAAACATAGTCAATAAGAAGATGCAGTCATCTTGTCCTTAAGTCGGCATTGTGCCTTTTGTATTTAATTCCGATGAATATTCTGTGTTTCATCGTCAATAAGAAGGTGCAAGGGATACAGAAAAACTGAAGTCAAGCATCGGAATCTATAACTAGTTTCACAGGAATGTTTCAAAACATAGCCAGTAAGAAGAGTCAGTCTTCTTGTACTTAAGTCGGCATTGTGCCTTTTGTATATAATTCCGATGCAATTTCTGTGTTTCATCGTCAATAAGAAAGTCAGAGGGATACAGTAAACCTGAAATGAAGCATCGCAATCTATAACTAGTGTCACAGGAATGGTTCAAACATAGTCAGTAAGAAGAGTCAGTCTTCTTGTACTTAAGTCGGCATTGTGCCTTTTGTATTTAATTCCGATGCCATTTCTGAGTTTCATGGTCAATAAGAAAGTCAGAGGGATACAGTAAACCTGAAGTGAAGCATCAGAATCGATAGCTAGTGTCACCGAAATGGTTCAAAACATAGTCAATAAGAAGAGTCAGTCATCTTGTTCTTAAGTCGGCATTGCGCCTTTTGTATTTAATTCCGATGAATATTCTGTGTTTCATCGTCAATAAGAAGGTGCAAGGGATACAGAAAAACTGAAGTCAAGCATCGGGAACTATAACTAGTGTCACAGGAATGGTTCAAAACATAGCCAGTAAGAAGAGTCAGTCTTCTTGTACTTATGTCGGCATTGTGCCTTTTGTATTTAATTCGGATGCAATTTCTGTGTTTCATCGTCAATAAGAAGGTCAGAGGGATACATTAAACCTGAAATGAAGCATCGCAATCTATAACTAGTGTCACAGGAATGGTTCAAACATAGTCAGTAAGAAGAGTCAGTCTTCTTGTACCTAAGTCGGCATTGTGCCTTTTGTATTTAATTCCGATGCAATTTCTGTGTTTCATCGTCAATAAGAAGGTCCAAGGGATACAGAAAAACTGAAGTCAAGCATCGGAATCTATAACTAGTGTCACAGGAATGGATCAAAACATAGCCAGTACGAAGAGTCAGTCTTCTTGTACCTAAGTCGACATTGTGCCTTTTCTGTTTAATTCCGATGCCATTTCAGTGTTTCATCGTCAATAAGAAGGTCAGAGGGATACAGTAAACCCGAAGTGAAGCATCGGAATCTATAACTAGTGTCACAGGAATGGTTCAAAACATAGACAGTAGGAAGAATCAGTCGTTTTGTATTTAAATCGGCTTTGTGCCTTTTGTGTTGAATTCCGATGCAATTTCTGTGTTTCATCGTCAACAAGAAGGTCCAAGGGATACAGTAATCCTAAAGTGAAGCATCGGAATCTATAACTAGTGTCACAGGAATGGTTGAAAACATAGACAGTAAGATGAGTCAGTCTTCTTGTACTTAAGTCGGCATTGTGCCTTTTGTGTTTAATTCCGATGCAATTTCTGTGTTTCATCGTCAATAAGAAGGTCCAAGGAATACAGTAAACCTCAAGTGAAGCATCGGAATCTATAACTAGTGTCACAGCAATGGTTCAAAACATAGTCAGTAATAAGAGTCAGTCTTCTTGTACTTAAGTTGGCATTGTGCCTTTTCTATTTAATTCAGTTGCAATTTCTGTGTTTCATCGACAATAAGAAGGTCCAAGGGATACAGTAAACATGGAGTTAAGCATCGGAATCTATAACTAGTGTCACAGGAATGGTTCACAACATAGTCAGTAGGAAGAGTCGGTCTTCATGTACTTATGTCGGCATTGTGCCTTTTGTATTTAATTCCGATGCAATTTCTGTGTTTCATCGTCAATAAGAAGGTCCAAGGGATCCAGTAAACCTGAAGTGATGCATCGGAATCTATAACTAGTTTCACAGGTATGGTTCAAACCATAGACAATAGAAGAGTCAGTCTTCTTGTACTTAAGTCGGCATTGTGCCTTTTGCATTTAATTCCGATGCAATTTCTGTGTTTCATCGTCAATAAGAAGGTCAGAGGGATACAGTAAACCTGAAGTGAAGCATCGGAATCTGTAACTAGTGTCACAGGAATGGTTCAAAGCATAGACAGTAAGAAGAGTCAGTCTTCTTGTGCTTAAGTCGGCATTGTGCCTTTTGTATTTAAATCCGATGCAATTTATGTGTTTCATCGTCAATAAGAAGGTCAAGGGATACAGTAAACCTGAAGTTAAGCATCGCAATCTATAACTAGTGTCACAGGAATGGTTCAAAACATAGTCAGTAAGAACAGTCAGTCTTCTTGTCGCTAAGTTGGCATTGTGCCTATTTTATTTAATTCCGATGCAATTTCTGTGTTTTATCGGCAGTATTGTCAGAGGGATAAGTAAACCTCAAGTGAAGCATCGGAATCTATAACTAGTGTCACAGGAATGGTTCATAACATAGTCACTAATACGAGTCAGTCTTCTTCTTCTTAAATGGCATTGTGCCTTTTGTATTTAATTCCGATGCAATTTCTGTGTTTCATCGTCAATAAGACGGTCAGAGGGATACAGTAAACCTGAAGTGAAGCATCGGAATCAATAACTAGTGTCACAGGAATGGTTCACAACAAAGTCAGTAGGAAGAGTCGGTCTTCATGTACTTATGTCGGCATTGTGCCTTTTGTATTTAATTCCGATGCAATTTCTGTGTTTCATCGTCAATAAGAAGGTCCAAGGGATCCAGTAAACCTGAAGTGAAGCATCGGAATCTATAACTAGTGTCACAGGAATGGTTCAAACCATAGACAATAGAAGAGTCAGTCTTCTTGTACTTAAGTCGGCATTGTGCCTTTTGTATTTAATTCCGATGCAATTTCTGTGTTTCATCGTCAATAAGAAGGTCCAAGGAATACAGTAAACCTGAAGTGAAGCATCGGAATCCTTAACTAGTGTCACAGGAATGGTTCAAAGCATAGACAGTAAGAAGAGTCAGTCTTCTTGTGCTTAAGTCGGCATTGTGCCTTTTGTATTTAATTCCGATGCAATATCTGTGTTTCATCGTCAATAAGAATGTCATGGGATACAGTAAACCTGAAGTGAAGCATTGCAATCTATAACTAGTGTCACAGGAATGGTTATAAACATAGCCAGTAAGAAGAGTCAGTCTTCTTGTACTTAAGTAGGCATTGTGGCGTTTCTATTTCATTCCGATGCAATTTCTGTGTTTCATCGTCAATAAGAAGGTCAGAGGGATAGAGTAAACCTGAAGTGAAGCATCGGGATCTATAACTAGTGTCACAGGAATGGTTCAAAGCTTAGTCAGTAAGAAGAGTCAGTCTTCTTGTACTTAAGTCGGCATTGTGCCCTTTGTATTTAATTCCGATGCAATATTTGAGTTTCATCGTCAATAAGAAGGTCAGAGGGGTACAGTAAACCTAAAGTGAAGCATCGGAATCTATACCTAGTGTCACAGGAATGGTTCAAAGCATAGTCAGTAAGAAGAGTCAGTCTTCTTGTACTTAAGTCGCCATTGTGCCTTTTGTGTTTAATTCCGATGCAATTTCTGTGTTTCATCGTCAATAAGAAGGTCCAAGGGATACAGTAAACCTGAAGTGAAGCATCGGAATCTATAACTAGTGTCACAGGAATGGTTCAAAACATAGACAGTAAGATGAGTCAGTTTTCTTGTACTTAAGTCGGCATTGTGCCTTTTGTATTTAATTCCGATGCAATTTCTGTGTTTCATCGTCAATAAGAAGGTCCATGGGATACAGTAAACCTCAAGTGAAGCATAGGAATCTATAACTAGTGTCACAGGAATGGTTCAAAGCATAGTCAGTAGGAAGAGTCGGTCTTCATGTACTTAAGTCGGCATTGTGCCTTTTGTATTAACATCCGACGCAATTTCTGTGTTTCATCGTCAATAAGAAGGTCCAAGGGATACAGTAAACCTCAAGTGAACCATCGGAATCTATAACTAGTGTCACAGGAATGGTTCAAAACATAGACAGTAGGATGAGTCAGTCTTCTTGTACTTAAGTGGGCATTGTGCCTTTTGTATTTAATTCCGATGCCATTTCTGTGTTTCATCGTCAATAAGAAAGTCAGAGGGATACAGTAAACCTGAAGTGAAGCATCAGAATCTATAGCTAGTGTCACCGAAATGGTTCAAAAGATAGTCAATAAGAAGAGTCAGTCATCTTGTCCTTAAGTCGGCATTGTGCCTTTTGTATTTAATTCCGATGAATATTCTGTGTTTCATCGTCAATAAGAAGGTGCAAGGGATACAGAAAAACTGAAGTCAAGCATCGGAATCTATAACTAGTTTCACAGGAATGGTTCAAAACATAGCCAGTAAGAAGAGTCAGTCTTCTTGTACTTAAGTCGGCATTGTGCCTTTTGTATATAATTCCGATGCAATTTCTGTGTTTCATCGTCAACAAGAAAGTCAGAGGGATACAGTAAACCTGAAATGAAGCATCGCAATCTATAACTAGTGTCACAGGAATGGTTCAAACATAGTCAGTAAGAAGAGTCAGTCTTCTTGTACTTAAGTCGGCATTGTGCCTTTTGTATTTAATTCCGATGCCATTTCTGAGTTTCATGGTCAATAAGAAAGTCAGAGGGATACAGTAAACCTGAAGTGAAGCATCAGAATCGATAGCTAGTGTCACCGAAATGGTTCAAAACATAGTCAATAAGAAGAGTCAGTCATCTTGTTCTTAAGTCGGCATTGCGCCTTTTGTATTTAATTCCGATGAATATTCTGTGTTTCATCGTCAATAAGAAGGTGCAAGGGATACAGAAAAACTGAAGTCAAGCATGGGGATCTATAACTAGTGTCACAGGAATGGTTCAAAACATAGCCAGTAAGAAGAGTCAGTCTTCTTGTACTTAAGTCGGCATTGTGCCTTTTGTATTTAATTCCGATGCAATTTCTGTGTTTCATCGACAATAAGAAGGTCAGAGGGATACATTAAACCTGAAATGAAGCATCGCAATCTATAACTAGTGTCACAGGAATGGTTCAAACATAGTCAGTAAGAAGAGTCAGTCTTCTTGTACCTAAGTCGGCATTGTGCCTTTTGTATTTAATTCCGATGCAATTTCTGTGTTTCATCGTCAATAAGAAGGTCCAAGGGATACAGAAAAACTGAAGTCAAGCATCGGAATCTATAACTAGTGTCACAGGAATGGATCAAAACATAGCCAGTACGAAGAGTCAGTCTTCTTGTACCTAAGTAGGAATTTTGGCGTTTCTATTTAATGCCGATGCAGTTTCTGTGTTTCATCGTCAATAAGAAGGTCAGAGGGATACAGTAAACCTGAAGTGAAGCATCGGGATCTATAACTAGTGTCACAGGAATTGTTCAAAACGTAGTCAGTAAAAAGAGTCAGTCTTCTTGTACTTAAGTCGTCATTGTGCATTTTGTATTTAATTCCGATGCAATTTCTGTTTTTCATCGTCAATAAGACGGTCCAAGGGATACAGTAAACCTAAAGTGAAGCATCGGAATCTATGACTAGTGTCACAGGAATGGTTCATAACATAGACAGTACGAAAATTCAGTCGTCTTGTACTGAAGTCGGCATTGTGCCTTTTGTATTTAATTCCGATGCAATTTCTGTGTTTCATCGTCAATAAGAAGGTCAGGGGGATACAGTAAGCCTGAAGTGAAGCATCCGAATCTATAACTAGTGTCACAGGAATGGTTCAAAAAATAGTCAGTATGAAGAGTCAGTCTTTATTTACCTAAGTCTCCCTTGTGCTATTTGTGTTTAATTCCGAAGCAATTTCTATGATTCATAGTCAATAAGAAAGTCCAAGGGATACAGTAAACCTCAAGTGAAGCATCGGAATCTATAACTAGTTTCACAGGAATGGTTCAAAACCTAGACAGTAGGAAGAGTCAGTCTTCTTGTCCTTAAGTCGTCATTGTGCATTTTGTATTTAATTCCGATGCAATTTCTGTGTTTCATCGCCAATAAGAAGGTCCAAGGGATACAGTAAACCTGAAGTGAAGCATCAGATTCTATAACTAGTGTCACAGGAATGGTTCAAAACATAGACAGTAAGAAAAGTCAGTCGTTTTGTAGTTAAGTCGGTATTGTGCCTTTTGTATTTAATTACGATGCAATTTCTGTCTTTCATCGTCAAAAAGAAGGTCCAAGGGATACAGTAAACCTGAAGTGAAGCATCGGAAACAATAGCTAGTGTCACAGGAATGGTTCATAACATAGTCAGTAAGATGAGTCAGTCTTCTTGTCCATAAGTCGGCATTGTGCCTGTTGTATTTAATTCCGATGCAATTTTTGTGTTTCATCGCCAATAAGAAGGTCCAAGGTATACAGTAAATCTGAAGTGAAGCATCGGATTCTATAACTAGTGTCAAAGGAATGGTTCAAAACATAGACAGTAAGAAAAGTCAGTCGTCTTGTACTTAAGTCGTCATTGTGCCTTTTGTATTTAATTCCGATGCAATTTCTGTGTTTCTATGTCAATAAGAAGGTCAGGGGGATACAGTAAACCTGAAGTGAAGCATCCGAATCCATAACTAGTGTCACAGGAATGGTTCAACATAGTCAGTAAATAGAGTCAATGTTCTTGTACTTCAGTCGGCATTGTGGCTTTTGTATTTAATTCCAATGCAATTTCTGTGTTTCATCGTCAATAAGAAGGTCAGAGGGATACAGTAAACCTGAAGTGAAGCATCGGAATCTATAACTAATGTCATAGGAATGGTTCAAAACATAGTCAGTATGAAGAGTCAGTCTTTATGTACCTAAGTCTCCCTTGTGCCTTTTGTGTTTAATTCCGAAGCAATTTCTATGATTCATACTCAATAAGAAAGTCCAAGGGATACAGTAAACCTCAAGTGAAGCATCGGAATCTATAACTAGTTTCACAGGAATGGTTCAAAACCTAGACAGTAGGAAGAGTCAGTCTTCTTGTACTTACGTTCGCATTGTGCCTTTTGTATTAAATTCCGATGCCATTTCTCTGTTTCATCGTCAATAAGAAAGTCAGAGGGATACAGTAAACCTGAAGTGAAGCATCGGAATCTATAGCTAGTGTCACAGTAATGGTTCAAAACATAGTCAGTAAGAAGAGTCAGTTTTCTTGTCCTTAAGTCGGCATTGTGCCTTTTGTATTTAATTCCGATGCAATTTCTGTGTTTCATCGCCAATAAGAAGGTCCAAGGGATACAGTAAACCTGAAGTGAAGCATCAGATTCTATAACTAGTGTCACAGGAATGGTTCAAAACATAGACAGTAGGAAGAGTCAGTCTTCTTGTACTTAAGTCGGCAATGTGCCTTTTGTGTTTAATTCCGCTGCCATTTCTGTGTTTCATCGTCAATAAGGAAGTCAGAGAGATACAGTAAACCTGAAGAGAAGCATCGAAATCTATAGCTAGTGTCACCGGAATGGTTTAAAACATAGTCAATAAGAAGAGTCAGTCTTCTTGTCCTTAAGTCGGCATTGTGCCTTTTGTATTTAATTCCGATGAATATTCTGTGTTTCATCGTCAATAAGAAGGTCCAAGGGAAACCGTAAACCTGGAGTGAAGCATCGGAATCTAAAACTAGTGTAACAAGAATAGTTCAAAACATAGACAGTAAGAAGAGTCAGTCTTCTTGTACTTAAGTCGGCATTGTGCCTTTTGTATTAATTACGATGCAATTTCCTTATTTCATCGTCAAAAAGAAGGTCCAAGGGATACAGTAAACCTGAAGTGAAGCATCGGAATCTATAACTAGTGTCACAGGAATGGTTCAAAACATAGACAGTAAGAAGAGTCAGTCTTGTAGTACTTAAGTCGGCATTGTGCTTTTTGTATTTAATTCCGTTGCAATTTCTGTGTTTTATCGTCAAGAAGAAGGTCAGAGGGATACAGTAAACCTGAAGTGAAGCATCGGGATCTATAACTAGTGTCACAGGAATGGTTCAAGCATAGACAGTAAGAAGAGACAGTCTTCTTGTACTTAAGTCGGCATTGTGCCTTTTGTATTTAATTCCGATGGAATTTATGTTTGTCATCGTCAATAAGAAGGTCCAAGGGATACAGTAAACCTGAAGTGAAGCATCGGAATCTATAACTAGTGTCACAGGAATGGTTCAAATCATAGACAGTACGAAAAGTCAGTCGTCTTGTACGTCAGTCGGCATTGTGCCTTTTGTATTTATTCCCGATTCAATTTCTGTGTTTCATCGTCAATAAGAAGGTCAGAGGGATACAGTAAATCTGAAGTAAAGCATCGTAATCTATAACTAGTGTCACAGGAATGGTTCAAAACATAGTCAGTATGAAGAGTCAGTCTTTATGTACCTAAGTCTGCATTGTGCCTTTTGTGTTTAATTCCGATGCAATTTCTGTGTTTCATAGTCAACAATAAGGTCCAAGGGATACAGTAAACCTCAAGTGAAGCATCGGAAACTATAATTAGTTTCACAGGAATGGTTCAAAATCTAGACAGTAGGAAGAGTCAGTCTTCATGTACTTAAGTCGGCATTGTGCCTTTTGTATTTAATTCCGATTCCATTTCTGTGTTTCATCGTCAATAAGAAAGTCAGAGGGATACAGTAAACCTGAAGTGAAGCATCGGAATCTATAGCTAGTGTCACAGGAATAGTTGAAAACATAGTCAATAAGAAGAGTCAGTCTTCTTGTCCTTAAGTCGGCATTGTGCCTTTTGTATTTAATTCTGATGAATATTCTGTGTTTCATCGTCAATACGAAGGTCCAAGGGATACAGTAAACCTGGAGTGAAGCATCGGAATCTATAACTAGTGTCACAGGAATAGTTCAAAGCATAGACAGTAAGAAGAGTTAGTCTTCTTGTACTTAAGTCGGCATTGTGCCTTTTGTATTTAATTCCGATGCGATTTCTGTGTTTCATCGTCAATAAGAAGGTCCAAGGGATACAGAAAAACTGAAGTCAAGCATCGGAATCTATTACTAGTGTCACAGGAATGGTTCAAAACATAGTCAGTATGAAGAGTCAGTCTTTATGTACCTAAGTCTGCATTGTGCCTTTTGTATTAAATTCCGATGCAATTTCTGTGTTTCATCGTCAATAAGAAGGTCCAAGGGATACAGTAAAACTGACGTCAAGCATCGGAATCCATAACTAGTGTCACAGGAATGGTTCAAAACATAGCCAGTAAGAAGAGTCAGTCTTCTTGTACTTAAATAGGCATTGTGGCGTTTCTATTTAATTCCGATGCAATTTCTGTGTTTCATCGTCAATAATAAGGTCCAAGGGATACAGAAAAACTGAAGTCAAGCATCACAATCTATAACTAGTGTCACAGGAATGGTTCAAAACATAGCCAGTAAGAAGAGTCAGTCTTCTTCCACCTAAGTAGGAATTGTGGCGTTTCTATTTAATTCCGATGCAGTTTCTTTGATTCATCGTCAATAAGAAGGTCAGAGGGATACAGTTAACCAGAAGTGAAGCCTCGGGATCTACAACTAGTGTCACAGGAATGGTTCAAAACATAGTGAGTAAGAAGAGTCAGTCTTCTTGTACTTAAGTCGGCATTGTGCCTTTTGTATTTAATTCCGAAGCAATTTCTGTTTTTCATCGTCAATAGGAAGGTCAGAGGGATACAGTAAACCTGAAGTGAAGCATCGGAATCTATAACTAGTGTCACAGGAATGGTTCAAATCATAGACAGTACGAAAAGTCAGTCGTCTTGTACTTAAGTCGGCATTGTGCCTTTTTTATTTAATTCCGATGCAGTTTCTGTGTTTCATCGTCAATTAGAAGGTCAGGGGGATACAGTAAACCTGAAGTGAAGCATCCAAATCCATAACTAGTGTCACAGAAATGGTTCAAACATAGTCAGTAAATTGAGTCAGTCTTCTTGAACTTCAGTCGGCATTGTGCCTTTTGTATTTAATTCCGATTAAAATTCCGTGTTTCATCGTCAATAAGAAGGTCAGAGGGATACAGTAAACCTGAAGTGAAGCATCGGAATCTATAGCTAGTGTCACAGGAATGGTTCCAATCATAGTCAGTACGAAGAGTCAGTCTTTATGTACCTAAGTCTGCATTGTGCCTTTTGTGTTTAATTCCGATGCAATTTCTGTGTTTCATAGTCAATAATAAGGTCCAAGGGATACAGTAAACCTCAAGTGAAGCATCGGAATCTATAACTAGTTTCACAGGAATGGTCCAAAATCTAGACAGTAGGGAGAGTCAGTCTTCATGTACTTAAGTCGGCATTGTGCCTTTTGAATTTAATTCCGATGCCATTTCTGTGTTTCATCGTCAATAAGAAAGTCAGAGGGATACAGTAAACCTGAAATGAAGCATCGGAATCTATAGCTAGTGTCACAGGAATGGTTCAAAACATAGTCAGTAAGAAGAGTCAGTCTTCTTGTCCTTAAGTCGGCATTGTGCTTTTTGTATTTATTTCCGATGCAATTTCTGTGTTTCATCGCCAATAAGAATTTCCAAGGGATACAGTAAACCTGAAGTGAAGCATCGGATTCTATAACTAGTGTCACAGGAATGATTCAAATCATAGACAGTAAGAAAAGTCAGTCATCTTGTACTTAAGTCGGCATTGTGCCTTTTCTATTTAATTCCAATGCCATTTCTGTGTTTCATCGTCAATAAGAAGGTCCAAGGGATACAGAAAAACTGAAGTCGATCATCGGAATCTATTACTAGTGTAACAGGAATGGTTCAAACATAGCCAGTAAGAAGAGTCAGTCTTCTTGTACCTAAGTAGGAATTGTGGCGTTTCTATTTAATTCCGATGCAGTTTCTGTGTTTCATCGTCAATAAGAAGGTCAGAAGGATACAGTAAACCTGAAGTGAAGCATTGGGATCTATAACTAGTGTCACAGGAATGGTTCAAAATATAGTCAGTAAGAAGAGTCAGACTACTTGTACTTAAGTCGGCATTGTGCCTTTTGTATTTAATTCCGATGCAATTTCTGTTTTTCATCATCAATAAAAAGGTCCAAGGGATACAGTAAACCTGAAGTGAAGCATCGGAATCTATAACTAGTGTCACAGGAATGGTTCAAAACATAGACAGAACGAAAAGTCAGACGTCTTGTACTTAAGTCGACATTGTGCCTTTTCTATTTAATTCCGATGCAATATCTGTGTTTCATCGTCAATAAGAAGGTCAGGGGGATACAGTAAACCTGAAGTGAAGCATCCGAATCCATAACTAGTGTCAAAGGAATGGTTCAATACATAGTCAGTAAATAGAGTCAGTCTTCTTGTACTTCAGTCGTCATTGTGCCTTTTGTATCTAATTCCAATGCAATTTCTGTGTTTCATCGTCAATAAGAAGGTCAGAGGGATACAGTAAACATGAAGTGAAGCATCGGAATCTATAACTAATGTCATAGGAATGGTTCAAAACATAGTCAGTATGAAGAGTCAGTCTTTATGTACCTAAGTCTGCATTGTGCCTTTTGTGTTTAACTCCGATGCAATTTCTGTGTTTCATAGTCAACAATAAGGTACAAGGGATACAGTAAACCTCAAGTCAAGCATCGGAAACTATAACTAGTTTCACAGGAATGGTTCAAAATCTAGACAGTAGGAAGTGTCAGTCTTCATGTACTTAAGTCGGCATTGTGCCTTTTGTATTTAATTCCGATTCCATTTCTGTGTTTCATCGTCAATAAGAAAGTCAGAGGGATACAGTAAACCTGAAGTGAAGCATCGCAATCTATAGCTAGTGTCACAGGAATAGTTGAAAACATAGTCAATAAGAAGAGTCAGTCTTCTTGTCCATAAGTCGGCATTGTGCCTTTTGTATTTAATTCCGATGAATATTCTGTGTTTCATCGTCAATAAGAAGGTCCAAGGGATACAGTAAACCTGGAGTGAAGCATCGGAATCTATAACTAGTGTCACAGGAATAGTTCAAAGCATAGACAGTAAGAAGAGTTAGTCTTCTTGTACTTAAGTCGGCATTGTGCCTTTTGTATTTAATTCCGATGCAATTTCTGTGTTTCATCGTCAATAAGAAGGTCCAAGGGATACAGAAAAACTGAAGTCAAGCATCGGAATCTATTACTAGTGTCACAGGAATGGTTCAAAACATAGCCATTAAGAAGAGTCAACCTTCTTGTACCTAAGTAGGAGTTGTGGAGTTTCTATTTAATTCCGATGCAGTTTCTGTGTTTCATCGTCAATAAGAAGGTCCAAGGGATACCGTAAACCTGGAGTGAAGCATCGGAATCTAAAACTAGTGTAACAAGAATAGTTCAAAACATAGACAGTAAGAAGAGTCAGTCTTCTTGTACTTAAGTCGGCATTGTGCCTTTTGTATTAATTACGATGCAATTTCCTTGTTTCATCGTCAAAAAGAAGGTCCAAGGGATACTGTAAACCTGAAGTGAAGCATCGGAATCTATAACTAGTGTCACAGGAATGGTTCAAAACATAGACAGTAAGAAGAGTCAGTCTTCTTGTACTTAAGTCGGCATTGTGCCTTTTGTATTTAATTCCGATGCAATTTCTGTGTTTCGTCCTCAATAAGAAGGTCAGACGAATGCAGTAAACCTGAAATCAAGCATCGCAATCTATAACTAGTGTCACAGGAATGGTTCAAAACATAGTCAGTAAGAAGAGTCAGTCTTGTAGTACTTAAGTCGGCATTGTGCTTTTTGTATTTAATTCCGATGCAATTTCTGTGTTTTATCGTCAAGAAGAAGGTCAGAGGGATACAGTAAACCTGAAGTGAAGCATCGGGATCTATAACTAGTGTCACAGGAATGGTTCAAACATAGACAGTAAGAAGAGACAGTATTCTTGTACTTAAGTCGGCATTGTGCCTTTTGTATTTAATTCCGATGGAATTTATGTTTGTCATCGTCAATAAGAAGGTCCAAGGGATACAGTAAACCTGAAGTGAAGCATCGGAATCTATAACTAGTGTCACAGGAATGGTTCAAATCATAGACAGTACGAAAAGTCAGTCGTCTTGTACGTCAGTCGGCATTGTGCCTTTTGTATTTAATCCCGATTCAATTTCTGTGTTTCATCGTCAATAAGAAGGTCAGAGGGATACAGTAAATCTGAAGTAAAGCATCGTAATCTATAACTAGTGTCACAGGAATGGTTCAAATCATAGTCAGTATGAAGAGTCAGTCTTTATGTACCTAAGTCTGCATTGTGCCTTTTGTGTTTAATTCCGATGCAATTTCTGTGTTTCATAGTCAACAATAAGGTCCAAGGGATACAGTAAACCTCAAGTGAAGCATCGGAAACTATAATTAGTTTCACAGGAATGGTTCAAAATCTAGACAGTAGGAAGAGTCAGTCTTCATGTACTTAAGTCGCCATTGTGCCTTTTGTATTTAATTCCGATTCCATTTCTGTGTTTCATCGTCAATAAGAAAGTCAGAGGGATACAGTAAACCTGAAGTGAAGCATCGGGATCTATAACTAGTGTCACAGGAATGGTTCAAAATATAGTCAGTAAGAAGAGTCAGACTACTTGTACTTAAGTCGGCATTGTGCCTTTTGTATTTAGTTCCGATGCAATTTCTGTTTTTCATCGTCAATAAAAAGGTCCAAGGGATACAGTAAACCTGAAGTGAAGCATCGGAATCTATAACTAGTGTCACAGGAATGGTTCAAAACATAGACAGAACGAAAAGTCAGACGTCTTGTACTTAAGTCGACATTGTGCCTTTTCTATTTAATTCCGATGCAATATCTGTGTTTCATCGTCAATAAGAAGGTCAGGGGGATACAGTAAACCTGAAGTGAAGCATCCGAATCCATAACTAGTGTCACAGGAATGGTTCAATACATAGTCAGTAAATAGAGTCAGTCTTCTTGTACTTCAGTCGTCATTGTGCCTTTTGTATCTAATTCCAATGCAATTTCTGTGTTTCATCGTCAATAAGAAGGTCAGAGGGATACAGTAAACATGAAGTGAAGCATCGGAATCTATAACTAATGTCATAGGAATGGTTCAAAACATAGTCAGTATGAAGAGTCAGTCTTTATGTACCTAAGTCTGCATTGTGCCTTTTGTGTTTAATTCCGATGCAATTTCTGTGTTTCATAGTCAACAATAAGGTCCAAGGGATACAGTAAACCTCAAGTGAAGCATCGGAAACTATAACTAGTTTCACAGGAATGGTTCAAATTCTAGACAGTAGGAAGAGTCAGTCTTCATGTACTTAAGTCGGCATTGTGCCTTTTGTATTTAATTCCGATTCCATTTCTGTGTTTCATCGTCAATAAGAAAGTCAGAGGGATACAGTAAACCTGAAGTGAAGCATCGGAATCTATAGCTAGTGTCACAGGAATAGTTGAAAACATAGTCAATAAGAAGAGTCAGTCTTCTTGTCCTTAAGTCGGCATTGTGCCTTTTGTATTTAATTCCGATGAATATTCTGTCTTTCATCGTCAATAAGAAGGTCCAAGGGATACAGTAAACCTGGAGTGAAGCATCGGAATCTATAACTAGTGTCACAGGAATAGTTCAAAACATAGACAGTAAGAAGAGTTAGTCTTCTTGTACTTAAGTCGGCATTGTGCCTTTTGTATTTAATTCCGATGCAATTTCTGTGTTTCATCGTCAATAAGAAGGTCCAAGGGATACAGAAAAACTGAAGTCAAGCATCGGAATCTATTACTAGTGTCACAGGAATGGTTCAAAACATAGCCAGTAAGAAGAGTCAATCTTCTTGTACCTAAGTAGGAGTTGTGGCGTTTCTATTTAATTCCGATGCAGTTTCAGTGTTTCATCGTCAATAAGAAGGTCAGAGGGATACAGTAAACCTGAAGTGAAGCATCGGGATCTATAACTAGTGTCACAGGAATGGTCAAAATATAGTTAGTAAGAAGAGTCAGACTTCTTGTACTTAAGTCGGCATTGTGCCTTTTCTATTTAATTCCGATGCAATTTCTGTGTTTCATCGTCAATAAGAAGGTCAGGGGGATACAGTAAACCTGAAGTGAAGCATCCGAATCCATAACTAGTGTCACAGGAATGGTTCAAAGCATAGTCAGTAAATAGAGTCAGTCTTCTTGTACTTCAGTCGGCATTGTGCCTTATGTATTTAATTCCGATGCAAGTTCTGTGTTTCATCGTCAATAAGAAGGACAGAGGGATACAGTAAACCTGATGTGAAGCATCGTAATCTATAACTAGTGTCACAGGAATGGTTCAAAACATAGTCAGTATGAAGAGTCAGTCTTTATGTACCTAAGTCTGCATTGTGCCTTTTGTGTTTAATTCCGATGCAATTTCTGTGTTTCATAGTCAATAAGAAGGTCCAAGGGATACAGTAAACCTCAAGTGAAGCATCGGAATCTATTACTAGTGACACAGGAATGGTTCAAACATAGTCAGTAAGAAGAGTCAGTCATCTTGTACTTAAGTCGGCATTGTGCCTTTTGTATTTAATTCCGATGCAATTTCTGTGTTTCATCGCCAATAAGAAGGTCCAAGGGATACAGTAAACCTGGAGTGAAGCATCGGAATCTATAACTAGCGTCAAAGGAATGGTTCAAAACATAGACAGTAAGAAGAGTCTGTCTTCTTGTACTTAAGTCGGCAGTGTGCCTTTTGTATTAAATTCCGATGCAATTTCTGTGTTTCATCGTCAATAAGAAGGTCCAAGGGATACAGTAAAACTGACGTCAAGCATCGGAATCCATAACTAGTGTCACAGGAATGGTTCAAAACATAGCCAGTAAGAAGAGTCAGTCTTCTTGTACTTAAATAGGAATTGTGGCGTTTCTATTTAATTCCGATGCAATTTCTGTGTTTCATCGCCAATAATAAGGTCCAAGGGATACAGAAAAACTGAAGTCAAGCATCACAATCTATAACTAGTGTCACGGGAATGGTTCAAAACATAGCCAGTAGGAAGAGTCAGTCTTCTTCCACCTAAGTAGGAATTGTGGCGTTTCTATTTAATTCCGATGCAGTTTCTTTGTTTCATCGTCAATAAGAAGGTCAGAGGGATACAGTTAACCTGAAGTGAAGCCTCGGGATCTACAACTAGTGTCACAGGAATGGTTCAAAACATAGTCAGTAAGAAGAGTCAGTCTTCTTGTACTTAAGTCGGCATTGTGCCTTTTGTATTTAATTCCGAAGCAATTTCTGTTTTTCATCGTCAATAAGACGGTCCAAGGGATACAGTAAACCTGAAGTGAAGCATCGGAATCTATAACTAGTGTCACAGGAATGGTTCAAATCATAGACAGTACGAAAAGTCAGTCGTCTTGTACTTAAGTCGGCATTGTGCCTTTTCTATTTAATTCCGATGCAGTTTCTGTGTTTCATCGTCAATAAGAAGGTCAGGGGGATACAGTAAACCTGAAGTGAAGCATCCAAATCCATAACTAGTGTCACAGAAATGGTTCAAACATAGTCAGTAAATTGAGTCAGTCTTCTTGTACTTCAGTCGGCATTGTGCCTTTTGTATTTAATTCCGATTAAATTTCCGTGTTTCATCGTCAATAAGAAGGTCAGAGGGAGACAGTAAACCTGAAGTGAAGCATCGGAATCTATAGCTAGTGTCACAGGAATGGTTCCAAACATAATCAGTACGAAGAGTCAGTCTATATGTACCTAAGTCTGCATTGTGCCTTTTGTGTTTAATTCCGATGCAATTTCTGTGTTTCATAGTCAATAATAAGGTCCAAGGGATACAGTAAACCTCAAGTGAAGCATCGGAATCTATAACTAGTTTCACAGGAATGGTCCAAAATCTAGACAGTAGGGAGAGTCAGTCTTCATGTACTTAAGTCGGCATTGTGCCTTTTGAATTTAATTCCGATGCCATTTCTGTGTTTCATCGTCAATAAGAAAGTCAGAGGGATACAGTAAACCTGAAATGAAGCATCGGAATCTATAGCTAGTGTCACAGGAATGGTTCAAAACATAGTCAGTAAGAAGAGTCAGTCTTCTTGTCCTTAAGTCGGCATTGTGGTTTCTGTATTTATTTCCGATGCAATTTCTGTGTTTCATCGCCAATAAGAATTTCCAAGGGATACAGTAAACCTGGAGTGAAGCATCGGAATCTATAACTAGCGTCAAAGGAATGGTTCAAAACATAGACAGTAAGAAGAGTCTGTCTTCTTGTACTTAAGTCGGCAGTGTGCCTTTTGTATTAAATTCCGATGCAATTTCTGTGTTTCATCGTCAATAAGAAGGTCCAAGGGATACAGTAAAACTGACGTCAAGCATCGGAATCCATAACTAGTGTCACAGGAATGGTTCAAAACATAGCCAGTAAGAAGAGTCAGTCTTCTTGTACTTAAATAGGAATTGTGGCGTTTCTATTTAATTCCGATGCAATTTCTGTGTTTCATCGCCAATAATAAGGTCCAAGGGATACAGAAAAACTGAAGTCAAGCATCACAATCTATAACTAGTGTCACGGGAATGGTTCAAAACATAGCCAGTAGGAAGAGTCAGTCTTCTTCCACCTAAGTAGGAATTGTGGCGTTTCTATTTAATTCCGATGCAGTTTCTTTGTTTCATAGTCAATAATAAGGTCCAAGGGATACAGTAAACCTGAAGTGAAGCATCGGAATCTATAACTAGTGTCACAGGAATGGTTCAAAACATAGACAGAACGAAAAGTCAGACGTCTTGTACTTAAGTCGACATTGTGCCTTTTCTATTTAATTCCGATGCAATTTCTGTGTTTCATCGTCAATAAGAAGGTCAGGGGGATACAGGAAACCTGAAGTGAAGCATCCGAATCCATAACTAGTGTCACAGGAATGGTTCAATACATAGTCAGTAAATAGAGTCAGTCTTCTTGTACTTCAGTCGGCATTGTGCATTTTGTATTTATTTCCGATGCGATTTCTGTGTTTCATCGTCAATAAGAAGGTCAGAGGGATACAGTAAACCGTAAGTGAAGCATCGGAATCTATAACTACTGTCACAGGAATGGTTCAAAACATAGTCAGTAAGAAGAGTCAGTCTTTATGTACCTAAGTCTGCATTGTGCCTTTTGTGTTTAATTCCGATGAAATTTCTGTGTTTCATCGTCAATAAGAAGGTCCAAGGCATACACTAAACCTCAAGTGAAGCATCGAAATCTATATCTAGTGTCACAGGAATGGTTCAAAACCTAGACAGTAGGAAGAGTCAGTCTTCTTGTACTTAAGTTGGTATTGTGCCTTTTGTATTTAATTCCGATGCCATTTCTGGGTTTCATCGTTAATAAGAAAGTCGGTGGAATACAGTACACCTGTAGTGAAGCATCGGAATCTATAGCTAGTGTCACAGGAATGGTTCAAACATAGTCAGTAAGAAGAGTCAGTCTTCTTGTACTTAAGTCGGCATTGTGCCTTTTGTATTTAATTCCGATGCAATTTCTTTGTTTCATCGCCAATAAGAAGGCACAAGGGATACAGTAAACCTGGAGTGAAGCATCGGAATCTATAACTAGGGTCAAAGGAATGGTTCAAAACATAGCCAGTAAGAAGAGTCAGTCTTCTTGTACTTAAATAGGCATTGTGGCGTTTATATTTAATTCCGATGCAATTTCTGTGTTTTATCGACAATAAGAAGGTAAGAGGGATACAGTAAACCTGAAGTGAAGCATCGGGATCTATAACTAGTGTCACAGGAATGGTTCAAATCATTGTCAGTAAGAAGAGTCAGTCTTCTTGTACTTAAGTCGGCATTGTGCCCTTTGTATTTAATTCCGATGCAATTTCTGAGTTTCATCGTCAATAAGAAGGTCCAAGGGATACAGTAAACCTGAAGTGAAGCATCGGAATCTATAACTAGTGTCACAGGAATGGTTCAAAACATAGACAGTAAGAAAAGTCAGTCTTCTTGTACTTAAGTCGGCATTGTGCCTTTTCTATTTAATTCCGATGCAATTTTTGTGATTCATCGTCAATAGGAAGGTCCAAGCGATACAGTAAACCTCAAGTGAAGCATCGGAATCTATAACTAGTGTCACAGGAATGGTTCAAAACATAGTCAGTAGGAAGGGTCTGTCTTCATGTACTTAAGTCGGCATTGTGCCTTTTGCATTACATTCCGATGCAATTTCTGTGTTTCATCGTCAAAAGGAAGGTCCAAGGGATACAGTAAACCTCAAGTGAAGCACCGGAATCTATAACTAGTGTCACAGGAATGGTTCAAAACATAGACAGTAAGAAGAGTCAGTCTTCTTGTACTTAAGTCGGCATTGTGCCTTTTGTATTTAATTCCGATTCCATTTCTGTGTTTCATCGTCAATAAGAAAGTCAGAGGGATACAGTAAACCTGAAGTGAAGCATCGGAATCTATAGCTAGTGTCACAGGAATAGTTGAAAACAAAGTCAATAAGAAGAGTCAGTCTTCTTGTCCTTAAGTCGGCATTGTGCCTTTTGTATTTAATTCCGATGAATATTCTGTGTTTCATCGTCAATAAGAAAGTCCAAGGGATACAGTAAACCTGGAGTGAAGCATCGGAATCTATAACTAGTGTCACAGGAATAGTTCAAAGCATAGACAGTAAGAAGAGTTAGTCTTCTTGTACTTAAGTCGGCATTGTGCCTTTTGTATTTAATTCCGATGCAATTTCTGTGTTTCATCGTCAATAAGAAGGTCCAAGGGATACAGAAAAACTGAAGTCAAGCATCGGAATCTATTACTAGTGTCACAGGAATGGTTCAAAACATAGCCAGTAAGAAGAGTCAATCTTCTTGTACCTATGTAGGAGTTGTGGCGTTTCTATTTAATTCCGATGCAGTTTCTGTGTATCATCGTCAATAAGAAGGTCAGAGGGATACAGTAAACCAGAAGTGAAGCATCGGGATCTATAACTAGTGTCACAGGAATGGTCAAAATATAGTTAGTAAGAAGAGTCAGACTTCTTGTACTTAAGTCGGCATTGTGCCTTTTCTATTTAATTCCGATGCAATTTCTGTGTTTCGTCGTCAATAAGAAGGTCAGGGGGATACAGTAAACCTGAAGTGAAGCATCCGAATCCATAACTAGTGTCACAGGAATGGTTCAAAGCATAGTCAGTAAATAGAGTCAGTCTTCTTGTACTTCAGTCGGCATTGTGCCTTATGCATTTAATTCCGATGCAAGTTCTGTGTTTCATCGTCAATAAGAAGGTCAGAGGGATACCGTAAACCTGAAGTGAAGCATCGTAATCCATAACTAGTGTCACAGGAATGGTTCAAAACATAGTCAGTATGAAGAGTCAGTCTTTATGTACCTAAGTCTGCATTGTGCCTTTTGTGTTTAATTCCGATGCAATTTCTGTGTTTCATAGTCAATAAGAAGCTCCAAGGGATACAGTAAACCTCAAGTGAAGCATCGGAATCTATTACTAGTGACACAGGAATGGTTCAAACATAGTCAGTAAGAAGAGTCAGTCATCTTGTACTTAAGTCGGCATTGTGCCTTTTGTATTTAATTCCGATGCAATTTCTGTGTTTCATCGCCAATAAGAAGGTCCAAGGGATACAGTAAACCTGGAGTGAAGCATCGGAATCTATAACTAGGGTCAAAGGAATGGTTCAAAACATAGACAGTAAGAAGAGTCTGTCTTCTTGTACTTAAGTCGGCATTGTGCCTTTTGTATTAAATTCCGATGCAATTTCTGTGTTTCATCGTCAATAAGAAGGTCCAAGGGATACAGTAAAACTGACGTCAAGCATCGGAATCCATAACTAGTGTCACAGGAATGGTTCAAAACATAGCCAGTAAGAAGAGTCAGTCTTCTTGTACTTAAATAGGAATTGTGGCGTTTCTATTTAATTCCGATGCAATTTCTGTGTTTCATCGTCAATAATAAGGTCCAAGGGATACAGAAAAACTGAAGTCAAGCATCACAATCTATAACTAGTGTCACGGGAATGGTTCAAAACATAGCCAGTAGGAAGAGTCAGTATTCTTCCACCTAAGTAGGAATTGTGGCGTTTCTATTTAATTCCGATGCAGTTTCTTTGTTTCATCGTCAATAAGAAGGTCAGTGGGATACAGTTAACCTGAAGTGAAGCCTCGGGATCTACAACTAGTGTCACAGGAATGGTTCAAAACACAGTCAGTAAGAAGAGTCAGTCTTCGTGTACTTAAGCCGGCATTGTGCCTTTTGTATTTAATTCCGAAGCAATTTCTGTTTTTCATCGTCAATAAGACGGTCCAAGGGATACAGTAAACCTGAAGTGAAGCATCGGAATCTATAACTAGTGTCACAGGAATGGTTCAAATCATAGACAGTACGAAAAGTCAGTCGTCTTGTACTTAAGTCGGCATTGTGCCTTTTCTATTTAATTCCGATGCAGTTTCTGTGTTTCATCGTCAATAAGAAGGTCAGGGGGATACAGTAAACCTGAAGTGAAGCATCCAAATCCATAACTAGTGTCACAGAAATGGTTCAAACATAGTCAGTAAATTGAGTCAGTCTTCTTGTACTTCAGTCGGCATTGTGCCTTTTGTATTTAATTCCGATTAAATTTCCGTGTTTCATCGTCAATAAGAAGGTCAGAGGGAGACAGTAAACCTGAAGTGAAGCATCGGAATCTATAGCTAGTGTCACAGGAATGGTTCCAAACATAATCAGTACGAAGAGTCAGTCTTTATGTACCTAAGTCTGCATTGTGCCTTTTGTGTTTAATTCCGATGCAATTTCTGTGTTTCATAGTCAATAATAAGGTCCAAGGGATACAGTAAACCTCAAGTGAAGCATCGGAATCTATAACTAGTTTCACAGGAATGGTCCAAAATCTAGACAGTAGGGAGTGTCAGTCTTCATGTACTTAAGTCGGCATTGTGCCTTTTGAATTTAATTCCGATGCCATTTCTGTGTTTCATCGTCAATAAGAAAGTCAGAGGGATACAGTAAACCTGAAATGAAGCATCGGAATCTATAGCTAGTGTCACAGGAATGGTTCAAAACATAGTCAGTAAGAAGAGTCAGTCTTCTTGTCCTTAAGTCGGCATTGTGGTTTCTGTATTTATTTCCGATGCAATTTCTGTGTTTCATCGCCAATAAGAATTTCCAAGGGATACAGTAAACCTGAAGTGAAGCATCGGATTCTATAACTAGTGTCACAGGAATGGTTCAAAACATAGACAGTAAGAAAAGTCAGTCATCTTGTACTTAAGTCGGCATTGTGCCTTTTCTATTTAATTCCGATGCCATTTCTGTGTTTCATCGTCAATAAGAAGGTCCAAGGGATACAGAAAAACTGAAGTCGATCATCGGAATCTATTACTAGTGTAACAGGAATGGTTCAAACATAGCCAGTAAGAAGAGTCAGTCTTCTTGTACCTAAGTAGGAATTGTGGCGTTTCTATTTAATTCCGATGCAGTTTCTGTGTTTCATCGTCAATAAGAAGGTCAGAGGGATACAGTAAACCTGAAGTGAAGCATCGGGATCTATAACTAGTGTCACAG
Source organism: Schistocerca piceifrons (assembly GCF_021461385.2). Taxonomy (NCBI): domain Eukaryota; kingdom Metazoa; phylum Arthropoda; class Insecta; order Orthoptera; family Acrididae; genus Schistocerca; species Schistocerca piceifrons. Next base: position 193,267 of record NW_025727487.1, on the reverse strand, counting down.
GAATGGTTCAAAATATAGTCAGTAAGAAGAGTCAGACTACTTGTACTTAAGTCGGCATTGTGCCTTTTGTATTTAATTCCGATGCAATTTCTGTTTTTCATCGTCAATAAAAAGGTCCAAGGGATACAGTAAACCTGAAGTGAAGCATCGGAATCTATAACTAGTGTCACAGGAATGGTTCAAAACATAGACAGAACGAAAAGTCAGACGTCTTGTACTTAAGTCGACATTGTGCCTTTTCTATTTAATTCCGATGCAATTTCTGTGTTTCATCGTCAATAAGAAGGTCAGGGGGATACAGGAAACCTGAAGTGAAGCATCCGAATCCATAACTAGTGTCACAGGAATGGTTCAATACATAGTCAGTAAATAGAGTCAGTCTTCTTGTACTTCAGTCAGCATTGTGCCTTTTGTGTTTAATTCCGATGAAATTTCTGTGTTTCATCGTCAATAAGAAGGTCCAAGGCATACACTAAACCTCAAGTGAAGCATCGAAATCTATATCTAGTGTCACAGGAATGGTTCAAAACCTAGACAGTAGGAAGAGTCAGTCTTCTTGTACTTAAGTTGGTATTGTGCCTTTTGTATTTAATTCCGATGCCATTTCTGGGTTTCATCGTTAATAAGAAAGTCGGTGGAATACAGTACACCTGTAGTGAAGCATCGGAATCTATAGCTAGTGTCACAGGAATGGTTCAAACACAGTCAGTAAGAAGAGTCAGTCTTCTTGTACTTAAGTCGGCATTGTGCCTTTTGTATTTAATTCCGATGCAATTTCTTTGTTTCATCGCCAATAAGAAGGCACAAGGGATACAGTAAACCTGGAGTGAAGCATCGGAATCTATAACTAGGGTCAAAGGAATGGTTCAAAACATTGCCAGTAAGAAGAGTCAGTCTTCTTGTACTTAAATAGGCATTGTGGCGTTTCTATTTAATTCCGATGCAATTTCTGTGTTTTATCGACAATAAGAAGGTAAGAGGGATACAGTAAACCTGAAGTGAAGCATCGGGATCTATAACTAGTGTCACCGGAATGGTTCAAATCATTGTCAGTAAGAAGAGTCAGTCTTCTTGTACTTAAGTCGGCATTGTGCCCTTTGTATTTAATTCCGATGCAATTTCTGAGTTTCATCGTCAATAAGAAGGTCCAAGGGATACAGTAAACCTGAAGTGAAGCATCGGAATCTATAACTAGTGTCACAGGAATGGTTCAAAACATAGACAGTAAGAAAAGTCAGTCTTCTTGTACTTAAGTCGGCATTGTGCCTTTTCTATTTAATTCCGATGCAATTTTTGTGATTCATCGTCAATAAGAAGGTCCAAGCGATACAGTAAACCTCAAGTGAAGCATCGGAATCTACAACTAGTGTCACAGGAATGGTTCATAACATAGTCAGTAGGAAGGGTCTGTCTTCATGTACTTAAGTCGGCATTGTGCCTTTTGCATTAAATTCCGATGCAATTTCAGTGTTTCATCGTCAAAAGGAAGGTCCAAGGGATACAGTAAACCTCAAGTGAAGCATCGGAATCTATAACTAGTGTCACAGGAATAGTTCAAAACATAGACAGTAAGAAGAGTCAGTCTTCTTGTACTTAAGTCGGCATTGTGCCTTTTGTATTAAATTCCGATGCATTTTCTGTGTTTCATCGTCAATAAGAAGGTCCAAGGGATACAGTAAACCTGAAGTGAAGCATCGGAATCTATAACTAGTGTCACAGGAATGGTTCAAATCATAGACAGTACGAAAAGTCAGTCGTCTTGTACTTAAGTCGGCATTGTGCGTTTTCTATTTAATTCCGATGCAGTTTCTGTGTTTCATCGTCAATAAGAAGGTCAGGGGGATACAGTAAACCTGAAGTGAAGCATCCGAATCCATAACTAGTGTCACAGGAATGGTTCAAAAATAGTCAGTAAATTGAGCCAGTCTTCTTGTACTTCAGTCGGCATTGTGCCTTTTGTATTTAATTCCGATTCAATTTCCGTGTTTCATCGTCAATAAGAAGGTCAGAGGGATACAGTAAACCTGAAGTGAAGCGTCGTAATCTATAACTAGTGTCACAGGAATGGTTCAAAGCATAGTCAGTATGAAGAGTCAGTCTTTATGTACCTAAGTCTGCATTGTGCCTTTTGTGTTTAATTGCGATGCAATTTCTGTGTTTCATAGTCAATAAGAAGGTCCAAGGGATACAGTAAACCTCAAGTGAAGCATCGGAATGTATAACTAGTTTCACAGGAATGGTTCAAATCCTAGACAGTAGGAAGAGTCAGTCTTCGTATACTTAAGTCGGCATTGTGCCTTTTGTATTTAATTCCGACGCCATTTCTGTGTTTCATCGCCAATACGAAAGTCAGAGGGATACAGTAAACCTGAAGTGAAGCATCGGGATCTATAACTAGTGTCACAGGAATGGTTCAAATCATTGTCAGTAAGAAGAGTCAGTCTTCTTGTACTTAAGTCGGCATTGTGCTCTTTGTATTTAATTCCGATTCAATTTCTGAGTTTCATCGTCAATAAGAAGGTCCAAGGGATACAGTAAACCTGATGTGAAGCATCGGAATCTATAACTAGTGTCACAGGAATGGTTCAAAACATAGACAGTAAGAAAAGTCAGTCTTCTTGTACTTAAGTCGGAATTGTGCCTTTTGTATTTAATTCCGATGCAATTTTTGTGTTTCATAGTCAATAAGAAGGTCCAAGGGATACAGTAAACCTCAAGTGAAGCATCGGAATCTATAAATAGTGTCACAGGAATGGTTCAAAACATAGTCAGTAGGAAGGGTCTGTCTTCATGTACTTAAGTCGGCATTGTGCCTTTTGCATTAAATTCCGATGCAATTTCTGTGTTTCATCGTCAAAAGGAAGGTCCAAGGGATACAGTAAACCTCAAGTGAAACATCGGAATCTATAACTAGTGTCACAGGAATGGTTCAAAACATAGACAGTAAGAAGAGTCAGTCTTCTTGTACTTAAGTCGGCATTGTGCCTTTTGTATTTAATTCCGATGCAATTTCTGTGTTTCATCGTCAATAAGAAGGTCCAAGGGATACAGTAAACCTGAAGTGAAGCATCGGAATCTATAACTAGTGTCACAGGAATGGTTCAAATCATAGACAGTACGAAAAGTCAGTCGTCTTGTACTTAAGTCGGCATTGTGCCTTTTCTATTTAATTCCGATGCAGTTTCTGTGTTTCATCGTCAATAAGAAGGTCAGGGGGATACAGTAAACCTGAAGTGAAGCATCCGAATCCATAACTAGTGTCACAGGAATGGTTCAAAAATAGTCAGTAAATTGAGCCAGTCTTCTTGTACTTCAGTCGGCATTGTGCCTTTTGTATTTAATTCCGATTCAATTTCCGTGTTTCATCGTCAATAAGAAGGTCTGAGGGATACAGTAAACCTGAAGTGAAGCGTCGTAATCTATAACTAGTGTCACAGGAATGGTTCAAAACATAGTCAGTATGAAGAGTCAGTCTTTATGTACCTAAGTCTGCATTGTGCCTTTTGTGTTTAATTGCGATGCAATTTCTGTGTTTCATAGTCAATAAGAAGGTCCAAGGGATACAGTAAACCTCAAGTGAAGCATCGGAATGTATAACTAGTTTGACAGGAATGGTTCAAATCCTAGACAGTAGGAAGAGTCAGTCTTCGTGTACTTAAGTCGGCATTGTGCCTTTTGTATTTAATTCCGACGCCATTTCTGTGTTTCATCGTCAATAAGAAAGTCAGAGGGATACAGTAAACCTGAAATGAAGCATCGGAATCTATAGCTAGTGTCACAGGAATGCTTCAAAACATAGTCAGTAAGAAGAGTCGGTCTTCTTGTCCTTAAGTCGGCATTGTGCTTTTTTGTATTTATTTCCGATGCAATTTCTGTGTTTCATCGCCAATAAGAAGGTCCAAGGGATACAGTAAACCTGAAGTGAAGCATCGGATTCTATAACTAGTGTCACAGGAATGGTTCAAAACATAGTCAGTAAGAAAAGTAAGTCATCTTGTACTTTAGTCGGCATTGTGCCTTTTCTATTTAATTCCGATGCCATTTCTGTGTTTCATCGTCAATATGAAGGTCCAAGGGATACAGAAAAACTGAAGTCGATCATCGGAATCTATTACTAGTGTAACAGGAATGGTTCAAAACATAGCCAGTAAGAAGAGTCAGTCTTCTTGTACCTAAGTAGGAATTGTGGCGTTTCTATTTAATTCCGATGCAGTATCTGTGTTTCATCGTCAATAGGAAGGTCAGAGGGATACAGTTAACCTGAAGTGAAGCATCGGGATCTATAACTAGTGTCACAGGAATGGTTCAAAATATAGTCAGTAAGAAGAGTCAGACTACTTGTACTTATGACGGCATTGTGCCTTTTGTATTTAATTCCGATGCAGTTTCGGTTTTTCATCGTCAATAAAAAGGTCCAAGGGATACAGTAAACCTGAAGTGAAGCATCGGAATCTATAACTAGTGTCACAGGAATGGTTCAAAACATAGACAGTACGAAAAGTCAGACGTCATGTACTTAAGTCGACATTTCGCCTTTTCCATTTAATTCCGATGCAATTTCTGTTTTTCATCGTCAATAAGAAGGTCCAAGGGATACAGTAAAACTGACGTCACGCATCGGAAACCATAACTAGTGTCACAGGAATGGTTCAAACATAGCCAGTAAGAAGAGTCAGTCTTCTTGTACTTAAATAGGCATTGTGGCGTTTCTATTTAATCCGGATCAATTTCTGTGTTTCATCGTCAATAATAAGGTCCAAGGGATACAGAAAAACTGAAGTCAAGCATCACAATCTATAACTAGTGTCACAGGAATGGTTCAAAACATAGCCAGTAAGAAGAGTCAGCTTCTTCCACCTAAGTAGGAATTGTGGCGTTTCTATTTAATTCCGATGCAGTTTCTTTGTTTCATCGTCAATAAGAAGGTCAGAGGGATACAGTTAACCTGAAGTGAAGCCTCGGGATCTATAACTAGTGTCACAGGAATGGTTCAAAACATAGTCAGTAAGAAGAGTCAGTCATCTTGTACTTAAGTCGGCATTGTGCCTTTTGTATTTAATTCCGAAGCAATTTCTGTTTTTCATCGTCAATAAGAAGGTCCAAGGCATACAGTAAACCTGAAGTGAAGCATCGGAATCTATAACTAGTGTCACAGGAATGGTTCAAATCATAGACAGTACGAAAAGTCAGTCGTCTTGTACTTAAGTCGGCATTGTGCCTTTTCTATTTAATTCCGATGCAGTTTCTGTGTTTCATCGTCAATAAGAAGGTCAGGGGGATACAGTAAACCTGAAGTGAAGCATCCAAATCCATAACTAGTGTCATCGGAATGGTTCAAACATAGTCAGTAAATTGAGTCAGTCTTCTTGTACTTCAGTCGGCATTGTGCCTTTTGTATTTAATTCCGATTAAATTTCCGTGTTTCATCGTCAATAAGAAGGTTAGAGGGATACAGTAAACCTGAAGTGAAGCATCGTAATCTGTAACTAGTGTCACAGGAATGGTTCAAAACATAGTCAGTACGAAGAGTCAGTCTTTATGTACCTAAGTCTGCATTGTGCCTTTTGTGTTTAATTCCGATGCAATTTCTGTGTTTCATAGTCAATAATAAGGTCCAAGGGATACAGTAAACCTCAAGTGAAGCATCGGAATCTATAACTAGTTTCACAGGAATGGTCCAAAATCTAGACAGTAGGGAGAGTCAGTCTTCATGTACTTAAGTCGGCATTGTGCCTTTTGAATTTAATTCCGATGCCATTTCTGTGTTTCATCGTCAATAAGAAAGTCAGAGGGATACAGTAAACCTGAAATGAAGCATCGGAATCTATAGCTAGTGTCACCGGAATGGTTCAAAACATAGTCAGTAAGAAGAGTCAGTCTTCTTGTTCTTATGTCGGCATTGTGCCTTTTGTATTTATTTCCGATGCAATTTCTGTGTTTCATCGCCAATAAGAATTTCCAAGGGATACAGTAAACCTGAAGTGAAGCATCGGATTCTATAACTAGTGTCACAGGAATGGTTCAAAACATAGACAGTAAGAAAAGTCAGTCATCTTGTACTTAAGTCGGCATTGTGCCTTTTCTATTTAATTCCGATGCCATTTCTGTGTTTCATCGTCAATAAAAAGGTCCAAGGGATACCGAAAAACTGAAGTCGATCATCGGAATCTATTACTAGTGTAACAGGAATGGTTCAAACATAGCCAGTAAGAAGAGTCAGTCTTCTTGTACCTAAGTAGGAATTGTGGCGTTTCTATTTAATTCCGATGCAGTTTCTGTGTTTCATCGTCAATAAGAAGGTCAGAGGGATACAGTAAACCTGAAGTGAAGCATCGGGATCTATAACTAGTGTCACAGGAATGGTTCAAAATATAGTCAGTAAGAAGAGTCAGACTACTTGTACTTAAGTCGGCATTGTGCCTTTTGTATTTAATTCCGATGCAATTTCTGTTTTTCATCGTCAATAAAAAGGTCCAAGGGATACAGTAAACCTGAAGTGAAGCATCGGAATCTATAACTAGTGTCACAGGAATGGTTCAAAACATAGACAGAACGAAAAGTCAGACGTCTTGTACTTAAGTCGACATTGTGCCTTTTCTATTTAATTCCGATGCAATTTCTGTGTTTCATCGTCAATACGAAGGTCAGGGGGATACAGTAAACCTGAAGTGAAACATCCGAATCCATAACTAGTGTCACAGGAATGGTTCAATACATAGTCAGTAAATAGAGTCAGTCTTCTTGTACTCCAGTCGGCATTGTGCATTTTGTATTTATTTCCGATGCGATTTCTGTGTTTCATCGTCAATAAGAAGGTCCAAGGTATACAGTAAACCAGGAGTGTAGCATCGGAATCTATAACTAGTGTCACAGGAACGGTTCAAATCATAGACAGTAAGAAGAGTCAGTCCTCGTGTACTAAAGTCGGCATTTTGCCTTTTGTATTTAATTCCGATGCAATTTCTGTGTTTCATCGTCAATTACAATGTCCAAGGGATACAGTAAACCAGGAGTGAAGCATCGGAATCTATAACTAGTGCCAATGGAATGGTTCAAAACATAGACAGTAAGAAGAGTCAGTCTTCTTGTACTTAAGTCGGCATTGTGCCTTTTGTATTTAATTCCGAAGCTATTTCTGTGTTTCATCGTCAATCAGAAAGTCAGAGGGATACAGTAAACCTGAAGTGAAGCATCGGAATCTATAGCTAATGTCACAGGAATGGTTCAAAGCATAGTCAGTAAGAAGAGTCAGTCTTATTGTACTTAAGTCGTCATTGTGCCTTTCGTATTTAATTCCGATTCAATTTCTGTGTTTCATCGTCAATAAGAAGGTCAGAGGGATACAGTAAACCTGAAGTGAAGTTTCGTAATCTATAACTAGTGTCACAGGAATGGTTCAAAACATAGTCAGTATGAAGAGTCAGTCTTTATGTACCTAAGTCTGCATTGTGCCTTTTGTGTTTAATTGCGATGCAATTTCTGTGTTTCATAGTCAATAAGAAGGTCCAAGGGATACAGTAAACCTCAAGTGAAGCATCGGAATGTATAACTAGTTTCACAGGAATGGTTCAAATCCTCGACAGTAGGAAGAGTCAGTCTTCGTGTACTTAAGTCGGCATTGTGCCTTTTGTATTTAATTCCGACGCCATTTCTGTGTTTCATCGTCAATAAGAAAGTCAGAGGGATACAGTAAACCTGAAATGAAGCATCGGAATCTATAGCTAGTGTCACAGGAATGCTTCAAAACATAGTCATTAAGAAGAGTCAGTCTTCTTGTCCTTAAGTCGGCATTGTGCTTTTTTGTATTTATTTCCGATGCAATTTCTGTGTTTCATCGCCAATAAGAAGGTCCAAGGGATACAGTAAACCTGAAGTGAAGCATCGGATTCTATAACTAGTGTCACAGGAATGGCTCAAAACATAGACAGTAAGAAAAGTCAGTCATCTTGTACTTTAGTCGGCATTGTGCCTTTTCTATTTAATTCCGATGCCATTTCTGTGTTTCATCGTCAATAAGAAGGTCCAAGGGATACAGAAAAACTGAAGTCGATCATCAGAATCTATTACTAGTGTAACAGGAATGGTTCAAAACATAGCCAGTAAGAAGAGTCAGTCTTCTTGTACCTAAGTAGGAATTGTGGCGTTTCTATTTAATTCCGATGCAGTATCTGTGTTTCATCGTCAATAAGAAGGTCAGAGGGATACAGTAAACCTGAAGTGAAGCATAGGGATCAATAACTAGTGTCACAGGAATGGTTCAAAATATAGTCAGTAAGAAGAGTCAGACTACTTGTACTTATGACGGCATTGTGCCTTTTGTATTTAATTCCGATGCAATTTCTGTTTTTCATCGTCAATAAAAAGGTCCAAGGGATACAGTAAACCTGAAGTGAAGCATCCGAATCCATAACTAGTGTCACAGGAATGGTTCAATACATAGTCAGTAAATAGAGTCAGTCTTCTTGTACTTCAGTCGGCATTGTGCATTTTGTATTTATTTCCGATGCGATTTCTGTGTTTCATCGTCAATAAGAAGGTCAGAGGGATACACTAAACCTTAAGTGAAGCATCGGAATCTATAACTAGTGTCACAGGAATGGTTCAAAACATAGTCAGTATGAAGAGTCACTCTTTATGTACCTAAGTTTGCATTGAGCCTTTTGTGTTTGATTCCGATGCAATTTCTGTGTTTCATCGTCAATAAGAAGGTCCAAGGCATCCAGTAAACCTCAAGTGAAGCATCGAAATCTATAACTAGTGTCACAGGAATGGTTCAAAACCTAGACAGTAGGAAGAGTCAGTCTTCTTGTACTTAAGGTGGTATTGTGCCTTTCGTATTTAATTCCGATGCCATTTCTGTGTTTCATCGTCAATAAGAAAGTCGGAGGAATACAGTAAACCTGAGGTGAAGCATCGGAATCTATAGCTAGTGTCACAGGAATGGTTCAAACATAGTCAGTAAGAAGAGTTAGTCTTCTTGTACTTAAGTCGGCATTGTGCCTTTTGTATTTAATTCCGATGCAATTTCTTTGTTTCATCGCCAATAAGAAGGTCCAAGGGATACAGTAAACCTGGAGTGAAGCATCGGAATCTATAACTAGGATCAAGGGAATGGTTCAAATCATAGACATTAAGAAGAGTCAGTCTTCTTTACTTAAGTCGGCATTGTGCCTTTTGTATTTAATTCCGATGCAATTTCTGTGTTTCATCGTCATTACGAAGGTCCAAGGGATACAGTAAACCTCAAGTAAGGCATCGGAATCTATAACTAGTGTCACAGGAATGGTTCAAAACATAGACAGTAAGAAGAGTCTGTCTTCGTGTACTTAAGTCGGCATTTTGCCCTTTGTATTTACTTCCGATGCAATTTCTGTGTTTCATCGTCAATAAGAAGGTCCAAGGGATACAGTAAAACTGACGTCAAGCATCGGAATACATATCTAGTGTCACAGGAATGGTTCAAAACATAGCCAGTAAGAAGAGTCAGTCTTCTTGTACTTAAATAAGCATTGTGGCGTTTCTATTTAATTCCGATGCAATTTCTGTGTTTTATCGACAATAAGAAGGTCAGAGGGATACAGTAAACCTGAAGTGAAGCATCTGGATCTATATCTAGTGTCACAGGAATGGTTCAAATCATTGTCAGTAAGAAGAGTCAGTCTTCTTCTACTTAAGTCGGCATTGTGCCCTTTGTATTTAATTCCGATGCAATTTCTGAGTTTCATCGTCAATAAGAAGGTCCAAGGGATACAGTAAACCTGAAGTGAAGCATCGGAATCTATAACTAGTGTCACAGGAATGGCTCAAAACATAGACAGTATGAAAAGTCAGTCTTCTTGTACTTAAGTCGGCATTGTGCCTTTTCTATTTAATTCCGATGCAATTTTTGTGATTCATCGTCAATATGAAGGTCCAAGCGATACAGTAAACCTCAAGTGAAGCATCGGAATCTATAACTAGTGTCACAGGAATGGTTCAAAGCATAGTCAGTAGGAAGGGTCGGTCTTCATGTACTTAAGTCGGCATTGTGCCTTTTGCATTAAATTCCGATGCAATTTCTGTGTTTCATCGACAAAAAGAAGGTCCAAAGGATACAGTAAACCTCAAGTGAAGCATCGGAATCTATAACTAGTGTCACAGGAATGGTTCAAACCATAGACATTAGGAAGAGTCGGTCTTCTTGTACTTAAGTCGGCATTGTGCCTTTTGTATTTAATTCCGATGCAATTTCTGTGTTTCATCGTCAATAAGAAGGTCCAAGGAATACAGTAAACCTGAAGTGAAGCATCGGAATCTATAACTAGTGTTCCAGGAATGGTTCAAAACATAGACAGTAAGAAGAGTCAGTCTTCTTGTACTTAAGTCGGCATTGTGCCTTTTGTATTTAATTCCGATGCAATTTCTGTGTTTCATCGTCAACAAGAAGGTCAGAGGGACACAGTAAACCTGATGTGAAGCATCGCAATCTATAACTAGTGTCACAGGAATGGTTCAAAGCATAGTCAGTAAGAAGAGTCAGTCTTATTGTACTTAAGTCGTCATTGTGCCTTTCGTATTTAATTCCGATTCAATTTCTGTGTTTCATCGTCAATAAGAAGGTCAGAGTGATACTGTAAACATGAAGTGAAGCATCGGAATCTATAACTAGAGTCACAGGAATGGTTCAAATCATAGACAGTAAGAGGGGTCAGTCTTCTTGTACTTAAGTCGACATTCTGCGTTTTGTATTTAATTCCGATGCAGTTTCTGTGTTTCATCGTCAATAAGAAGGTCCAAGGGATACAGTAAACCTCAAGTGAAGCATCGGAATCTATAACTAGTGTCACAGGAATGGTTCAAAGCCTAGACAGTAGGAAGAGTCAGTCTTCTTGTGCTTAAGTCGGCATTGTGCCTTTTGTATTTAATTCCGATGCAATTTCTGTGTTTCATCGTCAATAAGAAGGTCCAAGGAATACAGTAAACCTGAAGTGAAGCATCGGAATCTATAACTAGTGTCCCAGGAATGGTTCAAAACATAGACAGTAAGAAGAGTCAGTCTTCTTGTACTTAAGTCGGCATTGTGCCTTTTGTATTTAATTCCGATGCAATTTCTGTGTTTCATAGTCAATAAGAAGGTCAGAGGGATACAGTAAACCTGACGTGAAGCATCGGAATCTATAGCTAGTGTCACAGGAATGGTTCAAAACGTAGTCAGTAAAAAGAGTCAGTCTTCTTGTACTTAAGTCGGCATTGTGCTTTTGGATTTAATTCCGATGCAATTTCTGTGTTTCATCGCCAATAAGAAGGTCCAAGGGATACAGTAAACCTGGAGTGAAGCATCGGAATCTATTACTAGGGTCAAAGGAATGGTTCAAATCATAGACAGTAAGAAGACTCAGTCTTCTTGTACTTAAGTCGGCATTGTGCCTTTTGTATTTAATTCCGATGCAATTTCTGTGTTTCATCGTCAATACGAAGGTCCAAGGGTTACAGTAAACCTCATGTAAGGCATCGGAATCTATAACTAGTGTCACAGGAATTGTTCATAACATAGTCAGTAGGAAGAGTCGGTCTCCATGTACTTAAGTCGGCATTGTGCCTTTTGTATGTAATTAAGATGCGATTTCTGTGTTTCATCGTCAATAAGAAGGTCCAAGGTATACAGTAAACCAGGAGTGTAGCATCGGAATCTATAACTAGTGTCACAGGAATGGTTCAAATCATAGACAGTAAGAAGAGTCAGTCCTCGTGTACTAAAGTCGGCATTTTGCCTTTTGTATTTAATTCCGATGGAATTTCTGTGTTTCATCGTCAATTACAATGTCCAAGGGATACAGTAAACCAGGAGTGAAGCATCGGAATCTATAACTAGTGCCAATGGAATGGTTCAAAACATAGACAGTAAGAAGAGTCAGTCTTCTTGTACTTACGTCGGCATTGTGCCTTTTGTATTTAATTCCGAAGCTATTTCTGTGTTTCATCGTCAATCAGAAAGTCAGAGGGATACAGTAAACCTGAAGTGAAGCATCGGAATCTATAGCTAATGTCACAGGAATGGTTCAAAACATAGTCAGTAAGAAGAGACAGTCTTCTTTTCCTTAAGTCGGCATTGTGCCTTTTGTATTTTATTCCGATGCAATTTCTGTGTTTCACCGTCAATAAGAAGGTCCAAGGGAAACAGTAAACCTGGAGTGAAGCATCGGAATCTATAACTAGTGTCACATGAATGGTTCAAAACATAGACAGTAAGAAGAGTCTGTGTTCTTGTACTTAGGTCGGCATTGTGCCATTTGTATTTAATTCCGATGCAATTTCTGGGTTTCATCGTCAATAAGAAGGTCCAAGGGATACAGTAGACCTTTAATGAAGCATCAGAATCTATAACTAGTGTCACAGGAATGGTTCAAAACATAGTCAGTAGGAAGAGTCGGTCTTCATGTACTGAAGTCGGCATTGTGCCTTTTGTATAAAATTCCGATGCAATTTCTGTGTTTCATCGTCAATAAGAAGGTCCAAGGGATACAGTAAACCTGAAGTGAAGCATCGGAATCTATAACTAGTGTCACAGGAATGGTTCAAAACATAGACAGTAGGAAGAGTCAGTCTTCTTGTACATAAGTGCGCATTGTGCCTTTTGTGTTTAATTCCGATGCAATTTCTGTGTTTCATCGTCAATAACAAAGTCAGAGGGATACAGTAAACCTGAAGTGAAGCATCGGAATGTATAGCTAGTGTCACAGGAATGGTTCAAAACATAGTCAGTAAGAGGAGTCAGTCCTCTTGTCCTTAAGTCGGCATTGTGCCTTTGTATTTAATTCCGATGCAATTTCTGTGTTTCATCGCCAATAAGAAGGACCAAGGGATACAGTAAACCTGAAGTGAAGAATCGGAATCTATAACTAGTGTCACAGGAATGGTTCAAAACATAGTCAGTAAGAAGAGTCAGTCTTCTTGTACTTAAGTCGGCATTGTGCCTTTCCTATATAATTCCGATGCAATTTCTGTGTTTCATCGTCAATAACAAGGTCCAAGGGATACAGTAAACCAGGAGTGAAGCATTGGAATCTATTACTAGTGTCAATGGAATGGTTCAAAACATAGACGGTAAGAAGAGTCAGTCTTCTTGTACTTAAGTCGGCATTGTGCCTTTTGTATTTAATTCCGATGCAATTTCGGGGTTTCATCGTCAATTAGAAGGTCCAAGGGATACAGTAAACCTCAAGTGAAGCATCAGAATATATAACTAGTGTCACAGGAATGGTTCAAAACATAGTCAGTAGGAAGGGTCGGTCTTCATGTACTGAAGCCGGCATTGTGCCTTTTGTATAAAATTCCGATGCAATTTCTGTGTTTCATCGTCAATAAGAAGGTCCAAGGGATACAGTAAACCTGACGTCAAGCATCGGAATCTATAACTAGTGTCACAGGATTGGTTTAAACATAGACAGTAGGAAGAGTCAGTCTTCTTGTACATAAGTCGGCATTGTGCCTCTTGTATTTCATTCCGATGCAATTTCTGTGTTTCATCGTCAATACGAAGGTCCAAGGATTACAGTAAACCTCAAGTAAGGCATCGGAATCTATAACTAGTGTCACAGGAATTGTTCAAAACATAGTCAGTAGGAAGAGTCGGTCTCCATGTACTTAAGTCGGCATTGTGCCTTTTGTATTTAATTCCGATGCGATTTCTGTGTTTAATCGTCAATAAGAAGGTGCAAGGTATAGAGTAAACCAGGAGTGTAGCATCGGAATCTATAACTAGTGTCACAGGAATGGTTCAAAACATAGAGAGTAGGAAGAGTCAGTCTTCTTGTACATGAGTGCGCATTGTGCCTTTTGTATTTAATTCCGATGCCATTTCTGTGTTTCATCGTCAATAAGAAAGTCAGAGGGATACAGTAAACCTGAAGTGAAGCATCGGAATCTATAGCTAATGTCACAGGAATGGTTCAAAACATAGTCAGTAAGAAGAGACAGTCTTCTTTTCCTTAAGTCGGCATTGTGCCTTTTGTATTTTATTCCGATGCAATTTCTGTGTTTCACCGTCAATAAGAAGGTCCAAGGGAAACAGTAAACCTGGAGTGAAGCATCGGAATCTATAACTAGTGTCACAGGAATGGTTCAAAACATAGACAGTAAGAAGAGTCTGTGTTCTTGTACTTAGGTCGGCATTGTGCCATTTGTATTTAATTCCGATGCAATTTCTGGGTTTCATCGTCAATAAGAAGGTCCAAGGGATACAGTAGACCTTTAATGAAGCATCAGAATCTATAACTAGTGTCACAGGAATGGTTCAAAACATAGTCAGTAGGAAGAGTCGGTCTTCATGTACTGAAGTCGGCATTGTGCCTTTTGTATAAAATTCCGATGCAATTTCTGTGTTTCATCGTCAATAAGAAGGTCCAAGGGATACAGTAAACCTGAAGTGAAGCATCGGAATCTATAACTAGTGTCACAGGAATGGTTCAAAACATAGTCAGTAAGAAGAGTCAGTCTTCTTGTACTTAAGTCGGCATTGTGCCTTTCCTATATAATTCCGATGCAATTTCTGTGTTTCATCGTCAATAACAAGGTCCAAGGGATACAGTAAACCAGGAGTGAAGCATTGGAATCTATTACTAGTGTCAATGGAATGGTTCAAAACATAGACGGTAAGAAGAGTCAGTCTTCTTGTACTTAAGTCGGCATTGTGCCTTTTGTATTTAATTCCGATGCAATTTCGGGGTTTCATCGTCAATTAGAAGGTCCAAGGGATACAGTAAACCTCAAGTGAAGCATCAGAATATATAACTAGTGTCACAGGAATGGTTCAAAACATAGTCAGTAGGAAGGGTCGGTCTTCATGTACTGAAGCCGGCATTGTGCCTTTTGTATAAAATTCCGATGCAATTTCTGTGTTTCATCGTCAATAAGAAGGTCCAAGGGATACAGTAAACCTGACGTCAAGCATCGGAATCTATAACTAGTGTCACAGGATTGGTTTAAACATAGACAGTAGGAAGAGTCAGTCTTCTTGTACATAAGTCGGCATTGTGCCTCTTGTATTTCATTCCGATGCAATTTCTGTGTTTCATCGTCAATACGAAGGTCCAAGGATTACAGTAAACCTCAAGTAAGGCATCGGAATCTATAACTAGTGTCACAGGAATTGTTCAAAACATAGTCAGTAGGAAGAGTCGGTCTCCATGTACTTAAGTCGGCATTGTGCCTTTTGTATTTAATTCCGATGCGATTTCTGTGTTTAATCGTCAATAAGAAGGTGCAAGGTATAGAGTAAACCAGGAGTGTAGCATCGGAATCTATAACTAGTGTCACAGGAATGGTTCAAAACATAGAGAGTAGGAAGAGTCAGTCTTCTTGTACATGAGTGCGCATTGTGCCTTTTGTATTTAATTCCGATGCCATTTCTGTGTTTCATCGTCAATAAGAAAGTCAGAGGGATACAGTAAACCTGAAGTGAAGCATCGGAATCTATAGCTAGTGTCACAGGAATGGTTCAAAACATAGTCAGTAAGAAGAGACAGTCTTATTGTCCTTAAGTCGGCATTGTGCCTTTTGTATTTTATTCCGATGCAATTTCTGTGTTTCATCGTCAATAAGAAGGTCGAACGGATACAGTAAACCTGAAGTGAAGCATCGGAATCTATAACTAGTGTCATAGGAATGGTTCAAAACATAGTCAGTAAGAAAAGTCAGTCTTCTTGTACTTAAGTCGGCATTGTGATTTTCTATATAATTCCGATGCAATTTCCGTGTTTCATCGTCAATAACAAGGTCCAAGGGATACAGTAAACCAGGAGTGAAGCATTGCAATCTATAACTAGTGTCAATGGAATGGTTCAAAACATAGACAGTAAGAAGAGTGAGTTTTCTTGTACTTAAGTCAGCATTGTGCCTTTTGTATTTAATTGCGATGCAATTTCTGTGTTTCATCGTCAATAAGAAAGACAGAGGGATACAGTAAACCTGAAGTGAAGCATCGGAATCTATAGCTAGTGTCACAGGAATGGTTCAAAACATAGTCACTAAGAAGAGACAGTCTTATTGACCTTAAGTCGGCATTGTGCCTTTTGTATTTTATTCCGATGCAATTTCTGTGTTTCATCGTCAATAACAAGGTCCAAGGGATACAGTAAACCTGGAATGAAGCATCGGAATCTATAACTAGTGTCACAGGAATGGTTCAAAGCATAGACAGTAAGAAGAGTCTGTCTTCTTGTACTTAAGTCGGCATTGTGCCTTTTGTATTTAATTCCGATGCAATTTCTGGGTTTCATCGTCAATTAGAAGGTCCATGGGATACAGTAAACCTTACTGAAGCATCAGAATCTATAACTAGTGTCACAGGAATGGTTCAAAACATAGTCAGTAGGAAGAGTCGGTCTTCATGTACTGAAGTCGGCATTGTGCCTTTTGTATATAATTCCAATGCAATTTCTGTGTTTCATCGTCAATAAGAAGGTCCAAGGGATACAGTAAACCTGACGTCAAGCATCGGAATCTATAACTAGTGTCACAGGATTGGTTCAAAACATAGACAGTAGGAAGAGTCAGACTTCTTGTACATAAGTCGGCATTGTGCCTCTTGTATTTCATTCCGATGCTATTTCTGTGTTTCATCGTCTATAAGAATGTCCAAGGTATACAGTAAACCTGAAGTGAAGCATCGGAATCTATAACTAGTGTCACAGGAATGGTTCAAACATAGTCAGTAAAAGAAGTCAGTCTTCTTGTACTTAAGTCGGCATTGTGCCTCTCGTATTTTATTCCGATGCAATTTCTGTGTTTCGTCGTCAATAAGAAGGTCCAAGGGATACAGAAAAACTGAAGTCAAGCATCGGAATCTACAACTAGTGTCACAGGAATGGTTCAAATCATAGCCAATAAGAAGAGTCGGTCTTCTTGTACCTAAGTAGGAATTGTGGCGTTTCTATTGAATTCCGATGCAGTTTCTGTGTTTCATCGTCAATAAGAAGGTCAAAGGGATATAGTAAACTTGAAGTGAAGCATCGGGATCTATAACTAGTGTCACAGGAATGGTTCAAAGCATAGTGAGTAGGAAGAGTCAGTCTTCTTGTACTTAAGTCGGAATTGTGCCTTTTGTATTTTATCCCGATGCAATTTCTGTTTTTCAACGTCAATAAGAAGCTCCAAGGGATACAGTAAACCTGAAGTGAAGCATCGGAATCCATAACTAGTGTCACAGGAATCGTTCAAAACTTAGACAGTAGGAAGCGTCAGTCTTCTTGTACTTAAGTTCGCATTGTGCCTTTTGTATTTCATTCCGATGCCATTTCTGTGTTTCATCGTCAATAAGAAAGTCAGAGGGATACAAAAAACCTGAAGTGAAGCATCGGAATCTATAGCTAGTGTCACAGGAATGGTTCAAAACATAGTCAGTAAGAAGAGTCAGTCTTCTTGTCCTTAAGTCGGCATTGTGCCTTTTGTATTTAATTCCGATGCAATTTCTGTGGTTCATCGCGAATACGAAGGTCCAAGGGATACAGTAAACCTGGAGTCAAGCATCGGAATCTATAACTAGGGTCTAAGGAAGGGTTCAAAACATAGACAGTAAGAAGAGTCAGTCTTCTTGTACTAAAGTCGGCATTGTGCCTTTTCTATATAATTGTGCCTTTTGTATAAAATTCCGATGCAATTTCTGTGTTTCATCGTCAATAACAAGGTTCAAGGGATACAGTAGACCAGGAGTGAAGCATCGGAATCTATAACTAGTGTCAATGGAATGGTTCAAAACATAGACCGTAAGAAGAGTCAGTCTTCTTGTACTTAAGTCGGCATTGTGCCTTTTGTATTTTATTCCGATGCAATTTCTGTGTTTCATCGTCAATAAGAAGGTCGAAGGGATACAGTAAACCTGAAGTGAAGCACCGGAATCTATAACTAGTGTCATAGGAATGGTTCAAAACATAGTCAGTAAGAAAAGTCAGTCTTCTTGTACTTAAGTCGGCATTGTGCCTTTTCTATATAATTCCGAGGCAATTTCCGTGTTTCATCGTCAATAACAAGGTCCAAGGGATACAGTAAACCAGGAGTGAAGCATTGCAATCTATAACTAGTGTCAATGGAATGGTTCAAAACATGGACAGTAAGAAGAGTGAGTTTTCTTGTACTTAAGTCAGCATTGTGCCTTTTGTATTTAATTGCGATGCAATTTCTGTGTTTCATCGTCAATAAGAAAGACAGAGGGATACAGTAAACCTGAAGTGAAGCATCGGAATCTATAGCTAGTGTCACAGGAATGGTTCAAAACATAGTCACTAAGAAGAGACAGTCTTATTGTCCTTAATTCGGCATTGTGCCTTTTGTATTTAATCCGATGCAATTTCTGTGTTTCATCGTCAATAACAAGGTCCAAGGGATACAGTAACCCTGAAGTGAAGCATCGGAATCTATAACTAGTGTCACAGGAATGGTTCAAACATAGTCAGTAAAAGAAGTCAGTCTTCTTGTACTTAAGTCGGCATTGTGCCTCTCGTATTTTATTCCGATGCAATTTCTGTGTTTCATCGTCAATAAGAAGGTCCAAGGGACACTAGTTATAGATTCCGATGCTTGACTTCAGTTTTTCTATAAAAACTGAAGTCAAGCATCGGAATCTATAACTAGTGTCACAGGAATGGTTCAAATCATAGCCAGTAAGAAGAGTCGGTCTTCTTGTACCTAAGTTGGAATAGTGGCGTTTCTATTTAATTCCGATGCAGTTTCTGTGTTTCATCGTCAATAAGAAGGTCAGAGGGACACAGTAAACCTGATGTGAAGCATCGCAATCTATAACTAGTGTCACAGGAATGGTTCAAAGGATAGTCAGTAAGAAGAGTCAGTCTTATTGTACTTAAGTCGTCATTGTGCCTTTTGGATTTCATTCCGATGCCATTTCAGTGTTTTATCGTCAATAAGAAAGTCAGAGGGATACAGTAAACCTGAAGTGAAGCGTCGGAATCTATAGCTAGTGTCACAGAAATGGTTCAAAACATAGTCAGTAAGAAGAGTCAGTCTTCTTGTCCTTAAGTCGGCATTGTGCCTTTTGTATTTAATTCCGATGCAATTTCTGTGTTTCATCGCAAATACGAAGGTCCAAGGGATACAGTAAACCTGGAGTGAAGCATCGGAATCTATAACTAGGGTCAAAGGAATGGTTCAAAACATAGACAGTAAGAAGAGTCAGTCTTCTTGTACTTAAGTCGGCATTGTGCCTTTTCTATATAATTCCGATGCAATTTCTGTGTTTCATCGTCAATAACAAGGTTCAAGGGATACAGTAAACCAGGAGTGAAGCATCGGAATCTATAACTAGTGTCAATGGAATGGTTCAAAACATAGACAGTAAGAAGAAACTGTCTTCTTGTACTTAAGTCGGCATTGTGCCTTTTGTATTTAATTCCGATGCAATTTCTGTGTTTCATCGTTAATAAGAAAGTCAGAGGGATACAGTAAAGCTGAAGTGAAGCATCGGAATCTATAGCTAGTGTCACAGGAATGGTTCAAAAGCATAGTCAGTAAGAAGAGACAGTCTTCTTGTCCTTAAGTCGGCATTCTGCCTTTTGTATTTAATTCCGATGCAATTTCTGTGTTTCATCGTTAATAAGAAAGTCAGAGGGATACAGTAAAGCTGAAGTGAAGCATCGGAATCTATAGCTAGTGTCACAGGAATGGTTCAAAACATAGTCAGTAAGAAGAGACAGTCTTCTTGTCCTTAAGTCGGCATTCTGCCTTTTGTATTTTATTCCGATGCAATTTCTGGGTTTCATCGTCAATTAGTAGGTCCAAGGGATACAGTAAACCTCAAGTGAAGCATCAGAATTTATAACTAGTGTCACAGGAATGGTTCATAACATAGTCAGTAGGAAGAGTCGGTCTTCATGTACTGAAGTCGGCATTGTGCCTTTTGTATATAATTCCGATGCAATTTCTGTGTTTCATCGTCAATAATAAGGTCCAAGGGATACAGTAAACCTGACGTCAAGCAACGAATCTATAACTAGTGTCACAGGATTGGTTCAAAACATAGCCAGTAAGAAGAGTCAGTCTTCTTGTACCTAAGTGGGAATTGTGGCGTTTCTATTTAATTCCGATGCAGTTTCTGTGTTTCATCGTCAATAAGAAGGTCAGAGGAATACAGTAAACTTGAAGTGAAGCATCGAGATCTATAACTAGTGTCACAGGAATGGTTCAAAGCATAGTCAGTAGGAAGAGTCGGTCTTCTTGTACTTAAGTCGGCATTGTGCCTTCCGTATTTTATTCCGATGCAATTTCTGTGTTTCATCGTCAATAAGAAGGTCAAAGGGATACAGTAAATCTGAAGTGAAGCATCGGTATCTATAACTAGTCTCGCAGGAATGGTTCAAAACATAGTCAGTATGAAGAGTCAGTCTTTATGTACCTAAGTCTGCATTGTGCCTTTTGCGTTTAATTCCGATGCAATTTCTGTGTTTCATCGTCAGTAAGAAGGTCCAAGGAATAAAGTAAACCTCAAGTGAAGCATCGGAATGTATAACTAGTGTCACAGGAATCGTTCAAAACCTAGACAGTAGGAAGAGTCAGTCTTCTTGTACTTAAGTCGGCATTGTGCCTTTTGTATTTCATTCCGATGCCATTTCTGTGTTTCATCGTCAATAAGAAAGTCAGAGGGATACAGTAAACCTGAAGTGAAGGATCGGAATCTATAGCTAGTGTCACAGGAATGGTTCAAAGCATAGTCAGTAAGAAGAGTCAGTCTTCTTGTCCTTAAGTCGGCATTGTGCCTTTTGTATTTAATTCCGATGCAATTTCTGTGATTCATCGCGAATACGAAGGTCCAAGGGATACAGTAAACCTGGAGTGAAGCATCGGAATCTATAACTAGGGTCAAAGGAATGGTTGAAAACATAGACAGTAAGAAGAGTCAGCCTTCTTGTACTTAAGTCGGCATTGTGCCTTTTCTATATAATTCCGATGCAATTTCTGTGTTTCATCGTCAATAACAAGGTTCAAGGGATACAGTAAACCAGGAGTGAAGCATCGGAATCTATAACTAGTGTCAATGGAATGGTTCAAAACATAGACAGTAAGAAGAAACTGTCTTCATGTACTTAAGTCGGCAATGTGCCTTTTGTATTTAATTCCGATGCACTTTCTGTGTCTCATCGTCAATAAGAAAGTCAGAGGGATACAGTAAACCTGAAGTGAAGCATCGGAATCTATAGCTAGTGTCACAGGAATGGTTCAAAACATAGTCAGTAAGAAGAGACAGTCTTCTTGTCCTTATGTCGGCATTCTGCCTTTTGTATTTTATACCGATGCAATTTCTGTGTTTCGTCGTCAATAAGAAGGTCCAAGGGATACAGTAAACCTGAAGTGAAGCATAGGAATCTATACTAGTGTCACAGGAATGGTTCAAAACATAGTCAGTAAGGAGAGTCAGTCTTCTTGTACTTAAGTCGGCATTGTGACTTTTGTATTTAATTCCGATGCATTTTCTGTGTTTCGTCGTCAATACGAAGGTCCAAGGGATACAGTAAACCTCAAGTAAGGCATCGGAAACTGTAACTAGTGTCACAGGAATGGTTCAAAACATAGTCAGTAGGAAGAGTCGGTCTTCATGTACTTACATCGGCATTGTGCCTTTTGTATTTAATTCCGATGCGA
Source organism: Schistocerca piceifrons (assembly GCF_021461385.2). NCBI lineage: Eukaryota > Metazoa > Arthropoda > Insecta > Orthoptera > Acrididae > Schistocerca > Schistocerca piceifrons. The sequence goes on along the minus strand of NW_025727487.1, from coordinate 171,643 downwards.
TTTCTGTGTTTCATCGTCAATAACAAGGTTCAAGGGATGCAGTAAACCAGGAGTGAAGCATCGGAATCTATAACTAGTGTCACAGGGACGGTTCAAAGCATAGACTGTAGGAAGAGTCAGTCTTCTTGGACTTAAGTGGGCATTGTGCCTTTTCTATTTAATTCCGCTGCAATTTCTGTTTTTCATCGTCAATCAGACGGTCAGAGGGATACAGTAAACCTGAAGTAAAGCATCGGAATCTATAGCAAGTGTCACTGGCATGGTTCAAAACATGACAGTTGGAAGGGTCAGTCTTCTTGTACTTAAGTCGGCATAGTGTCTTTTGTATTTAATTCCGATGCAATTTCTGTGTTCATCGTCAATAAGAAGGTCAGAGGGATACAGTAAACCTGAAGTGAAGCATCGGAATCTATAACTAGTGTCACAGGAATGGTTCAAACGTAGTCAGTAAGAAGAGTCAGTCTTCTTGTACTTAAGTTGGCATTGTGGCTTTCGTATTTAATTCCGATGCCATTTCTGTATTTCACCGGCTATAAAAAGGTCAGAGGGATACAGTAAACCTGAGGTGAGGCATCGGAATCTATAACTAGTATCACAGGAATGGTTCAAAACATAGACAGTAGGAAGAGTCAGTCTTCTAGTACTTAAGTCGGCATTGTGCTTTTGTATTTAATTCCGATGCAATTTCTGTGTTTCATCGTCAATAAGAAGGTCAGAGGGATACAGTAAACCTGAAGTGAAGCATCGGAATCCAAAACCAGTGTACCAGGAATGGTTCAAATCATGGACTGTAGGATGGGTCAGTCTTCTTGTACCTAAGTCGGCATTGTGCCTTTTGTATTCAATTTCGAAGCAATTTCTGTGTTTCATCGTCAATAAGAATGTCTAAGGTATACAGTAAACCTGGAGTGAAGCATCGGAATCTATAACTAGTGTCACAGGAATGGTTCAAAACATAGACAGTAAGAAGAGTCAGTCTTCTTGTACTTAAGTCGACATTGTGCATTTTCTATTTAATTCCGATGCAATTTCTGTGTTTCATCGTCAATAAGCAGGTCCGAGGGATACAAAAAACCTGAAGTGTAGCATCGGAATCTATAACTAGTGTCACAGAAATGTTTCAAAATATAGTCAGTACGAACAGTCAGTCTTCTTGTCCTTAAGTCGGCATTGTGCCTTTTGTATTTAATTTCGAAGCAATTTCTGTGTTTCATCGTCCATAGGAAGGTCCAAGGGATACAAGAAACCTGGAGTGTAGCATCGGAATCTATAACTAGTGTCACAGGAATGGTGCAAAACATAGACAGTAAGAAGAGTTAGTCTTCGTGTACTTAAGTCGGCATTTTGCCTTTTGTTTTTAATTCCGCTGAAATTTCTGTGTTTTATCGTCAATAAGAAGGTCCATGGGATACAGTAAACCTGAAGTGAAGCATCGGAATCTAGAACTAGTGTCAGAGGAATGGTTCAAATCATAGTCAGTAAGAAGAGTCAGTCTTCTTGTACTTAAGTCGGCATTGTGCCTTTTGTATTTAATTCCGATGCAATTTCTGTGTTTCATCGTCAATAAGAAGGTCAGAGGGATACAGTAAACCTGAAGTGACGCATCGGCATCTATAACTAGTGTCACAGGAATGGTTCAAAACATAGACAGTAAGATGGGTCAGTCTTCTTGTACTTAAGTCGGCATTGTGCCTTTTGTGTTTAATTCCGATGCAATTTCTGTGTATCACCGGCAATAAGAAGGTCAGAGGGATACAGTAAACCTGAAGTGAAGCATCGGAATCTATAACTAGTGTCACAGGATTGGTTCAAACATAGAAAGTAAGAAGTGTCAGTCTTCTTGTACTTAAGTCGGCATTGTGCCTTCTGTATTTAATTTCGATGCATTTTCTGTGTTACATCGTCAATAAGAAGGTCAGAGGGATACAGTAAACCTGAAGTGAAGCATCGCAATCTGTAACTAGTGTCAGAGGAATGGTTCAAATCATAGTGAGTAAGAAGAGTCAGTCTTCATGTACTTAAGCCGGCAATGAGCCTTTTGTATTTAATTCCGATGCAATTTCTGTGTTTCATCGTCAATAAGAAGGTCAGAGGGATACAGTAAATCTGATGTGACGCATCGGAATCTATTACTAGTGTCACAGGAATGGTTCAAAACATAGACAGTAAGAAAAGTCAGTCGTCTTGTACTTAAGTCGGCATTGTGCCTTTTCTATTTAATTCCGATGCAATTTCAGTGTTTCATCGTCAATAAGAAGGTCAGAGGGATACAGTAAACCTGAAGTGAAGCATCCGAATCTATAACTAGTGTCACAGGAATGGTTCAAAAAACAGACAGTAAGAAGAGTCTGTCTTCTTCTACTTAAGTCGGCATTGTGCCTTTTGTATTTAATTCCGATGGAATTTCTGTGTTTCATAGTCAATAAGAAGGTCCAAGGGATACGGTAAACCTCAAGTGAAGCATCGGAATCTATAACTAGTGTCACAGGAATGGTTCAAAACATAGACAGTAGGAAGAGTCAGTCTTCTAGTACTTAAGTCGGCATTGTGCCTTTTCTATTTAATTCCGATGCAATTTCTGTGTTTCATCGTCAAAAAGAGGGTCAGAGGGATACAGTAAACCTGAAGTAAAGCATCGGAATCTATAACTAGTTTCAAAGGAACGGTTCAAAACATAGTCAGTAAGAGGAGTCAGTCTATTTGTACTTAAGTCAGCATTGTGCTTTTGTGTTTATTTCCGATGCAATTTCTGTATTTCATCGTAAATAAGAAGGTCCAAGGGATACAGTAAACCTGAAGTGAAGCATCGGAATCTATAACTAGTGACACAGGAATGCTTCAAATCATAGACAGTAAGATGAGTCAGTCTTCTTGTACATAAGTCGGCATTGTGAATTTTGTATTTAATTCCGATGCAATATCTGTGTTTCATCGTCAATAAGAAGGTCCATGGGATACAGTAAACATGAGGTGTAGCACGGAATCTATAGCTAGTGTCACAGGAATGGTTCAAATCATAGACTTTAGGAAGAGTCAGTCTTCCTGTACTTAAGTGGGCATTTTGCCTTTTGTATTTAATTCCGATGCAATTTCTGTGTTTCATCGTCAATAAGAATGTTCAGGGGATACAGTAAACCTGGGGTGTAGCATCGGAATCTATAACTAGTGTCACAGGAATGGTTCAAATCATAGACTGTAAGAAGAATCAGTCTTCGTGTACTTAAGTCGGCATTTTGCCTTTAGTATTTAATTCCGATGCAATTTCTGTGTTTCATCGTCAATAAGAAGGACCAAGGGATACAATAAACCTGGAGTGAAGCATCGGAATCTATAACTAGTGTCACAGGAATGGTTCAAATCATAGACAGTAAGAAGAGTCAGACTTCTTTTACTTAAGTTGGCATTGTGCCATTTGTATTTAATTCCGATGTAATTTCTGTGTTTCATCGTCAATAAGAAGGTCCACGGGATACAGTAAACCTGGAGTGAAGCATCTGAGTCTATAACTAGTGTCACAGGACTGGTTCAAACATAGACAGTAAGAAGAGTCAGTCTTCTTGAACATAATTCGGCATTGTGCCTTTTGTATTTAATTCCGATGCAATTTCTGTGTTTCATCTTCAATAAGACGGTCAGAGGGATACAGTAAACCTGATGTGAAGCATCGGAATCCATAACAAGTGTCACAAGAATGGTTCAAATCATAGTCAGTAAGAAGAGTCAGTCTTCTTGTACTTAAGTCGGCATTGTGCCTTTTGTATTTAATTCCGATGCAATTTCTGTGTTTCATCGTCAATAAGAAGGTCCAGGGGATACAGTAAACCCGGAGTGATGCATCGGACTCTATAACTAGTGTCACGGGGACGGTTCAAAACATAGACAGTAAGAAGAGTCAGTCTTCTTGTACTTAATTCGGCATTGTGCCTTTTCTATATAATTCCGATGCAATTTCTGCGTTTCATCGTCAATAAGAAGGTCAGAGGGATACAGTAAACCTGAAGTGAAGCATCGGAATCTATAACTAGTGTCACAGGAACGGTTCAAAAATAGACAGTAAGAAGAGTCAGTCTTCTTGTCCTTAAGTCGGCATTGTGCCTTTTGTATTTAATCCCGATGCAATTTCTGTGTTTCATCGTCAATTAGAAGGTCCTAGGTATACAGTAAACATGAAGTGAAGCATCGGAATGTATAACTAGTGTCACAGGAATGGTTCAAAACATAGTCAGTAAGAAGAGTCAGTCTTCTTATACTTAAGTCGGCATTGTACATTTTCTATTTAATTCCGATGCAATTTCTGTGTTTCATCGTCAATAACAAGGTCCAAGGGATACAGTAAACCTGGAGTGAAGCATCGGAATCTATAACTAGTGTCAATGGAATGGTTCAAAACATAGACAGTAAGAAGAGTCAGCCTTCTTGTACTTAAGTCGGCATTGTGCCTTTCGTATCTAAATCCGAATATATTTCTGTGTTTCATCGTCAATAAGAAGGTCAGAGGGATACAGTAATCCTGAAGTGAAGCATCGGAATCTATAACTATTGTCACAGGAATGGTTCAAATCATAGTCAGTAAGAATAGAAAGTCTTCTTGTACTTAAGTCATCATTGTGCATATTCTATTTGATTCTGATGCACTTTCTGTGTTTCATCGTCAATAAGAAGGACCAAGGGATACAGTAAACCTGGAGTGAAGCATCGGGATCTATAACTAGTGTCACAGGAATGGTTCAAATCATAGACAGTAAGAAGAGTCAGACTTCTTTTACTTAAGTCGGCATTGTGCCTTTTGTATTAAATTCCGATGCAATTTCTGTGTTTCATCGTCAATAAGAAGGTCCACGGGTTACAGTAAACATGGAGTGAAGCATCTGAGTCTATAAGTAGTGTCACAGGACTGGTTCAAAAATAGACAGTAAGAAGAGTCAGTCCTCTTGAACATAATTCGGCATTGTGCCTTTTGTATTTAATTCCGATGCAATTTCTGTGTTTCATCTTCAATAAGAAGGTCAGAGGGATACAGTAAACCTGAAGTGAAGCATCGGAATCCATAACAAGTGTCACAAGAATGGTTCAAAACATAGTCAGTAAGAAGAGTCAGTCTTCTTGTACTTAAGTCGGCATTGTGCCTTTTGTATTTAATTCCGATGCAATTTCTGTGTTTCATCGTCAATAAGAAAGTCCAGGGGATACAGTAAACCTGGAGTGATGCATCGGACTCTATAACTAGTGTCACAGGGACGGTTGAAAACATAGACAGTAAGATGAGTCAGTATTCTTGTATTTAACTCGGCGTTGTGCTTTTTGTATTTATTTCCGATGCAATTTCTGTGTTTCATCGTCACTAAGAAGGTCAGAGGTATACAGTAATCCTGAAGTTAAGCATCGGAATCTATAACTAGTGTCACAGGAATGGTTCAAAGCATAGTCAGTGAGAAGAGTCAGTCTTCTTGTAGTTAAGTCGGCATTGTGCCTTTTTTATTGAATTCCGATGCAATTTCTGTGTTTCATCGTCAATAAGAAGGTCCAACCTATACAGTAAACCTGAAGTGAAGCATCGGAATCTATAACTAGTGTCACAGGAATGGTTCAAGGCATAGACAGTAGGAAGAGTCAGTCTTCTAGTACTTAAGTCGGCATTGTGCCTTGTCAGATTAATTCCGATGCCATTTCAGTGTTTCATCGTCAATAAGACGGTCAGAGGGATACAGTAAACCTGAAGTGAAGCATCGGAATCTATAACTAGTGTCACAGGAATGGTTCAAAACATGGAGAGTAAGAAGAATCAGTCTTCTTGTACTTAAGACGGCAATGTGTCTTTTGTATTTAATTCCGATGCAATTTCTGTGTTTCATCGTCAATAAGGAAGTCCAAGGGATACAGTACACCTGAAGTGAGGCATCGGAAACTACAAGTAGTGTCTCAGGAATGGTTCAAAACATAGACAGTAAGAGGAGTCAGTCTTCTTGTACTTAATTCGGCATTGTGCCTTTTCTATATAATTCCGATGCAATTTCTGTGTTTCATCGTCAATAAGAAGGTCAGAGGGATACAGTAAACCTGAAGTGAAGCATCGGAATCAATAACTAGTGTCACAGGAATGGTTCAAAAATAGACAGTAAGAAGAGTCTGTCTTCTTGTCCTTAAGTCGTCATTGTGCCTTTTGTATTTAATTCCGATGAAATTTCTGTGTTTCATCGGCAATAAGGTCAGAGGGATACAGTAAACCTTAAGTGAAGCATCGGAATCTATAAGTAGTGTCACAGGAATGATTCAAAACATAGACAGGAGGAAGAGTCAGTCTTCTTGTACTTAAGTTGGCATTGTGCCTTTCGTATTTAATTCCGATACAATTTCTGTGTTTCACCGGCAATAAGAAGGTCAGAGGGATACAGGAAACGTGAAGTGAAGCATCGTAATCTATAACTAGTGTCACAGGAATGGTTCATACATAGACAGTAAGAAGAGTCAGTTTTCATGTACTTAAGTCGGCATTGGGCATTTTGTATTTCATTCCGATGCAATTTCTGTGTTTCATCGTCAATAGGAAGGTCGGAGGGATACAGTAAACCTGAAGTGAAGAATCGGAATCTATAACTAGTGTCACAGAATGGTTCAAAACATATTCAGTAAGAAGAGTCAGTCTTCTTGTCCTTAAGTCGGCATTGTGCTCTTGTACTTAATTCCGATGCAATTTCTGTGTTTCAATGTCAATAAGAAGGTACAAGGGATACAGTAAACCTGGAGTGAAGCATCGGAATCTATAACTAGTGTCACAGTAATGGTTCAAAACATAGACAGTAAGAAGAGTCAGACGTCTTGTACTTAAGTCGGCATTGAGCCTTTTGTATTTACTTCCGATGCAATTTCTGTGTTTCATCGTCAACAAGAAGGTCCAAGGGATACAGTAAACCTGAAGTGAAGAATCGGAATCTATAACTAGTGTCACAGAATGGTTCAAAACATATTCAGTAAGAAGAGTCAGTCTTCTTGTCCTTAAGTCGGCATTGTGCTCTTGTACTTCATTCCGATACAATTTCTGTGTTTCACCGGCAATAAGAAGGTCAAAGGGATACAGTAAACCTGAAGTGAAGCATCGGAATCTATAACTAGTGTCACAGGAATGGTTCAAACACAGACAGTAAGAAGAGTCACTTTTCTTGGCCTTAAGTCGGCATTGTGCCTCTTGTATTTAACTCTGATGCTATTTCTGTGTTTCATCGTCAATACGAAGTTCCAAGGGATACTGTAAACCTGAAGTAAAGCATCGGAATCCATAACTAGCGTCACTGGAATGGTTCAAAATATGGACAGTAAGAAAAGTCAGTCTTCTTGTACTTAAGTCGCCATTGTCCCTTTTGTAATTAATTCCGATGCAATTTCTGTGATTCATCGTCAATAAGAAGGCCCAAGGGATACAGTAAACCTGAAGTGATGCATCGGCTCTATAAATAGTGTCACAGAAAAGTTTCAAATCATAGACCGTAGAAGAGTCAGTCTTCTTATACTTAAGTCGGCATTTACGCCTTTTTATTTAATTCCGATGCAATTTCTGTGTTTCATCGTCAATAAGAAGGTCCAAGGGAAACAGTAAACCTGAAGTGAAGCATCGGAATCTATAACAAGTGTCATAGGAATGGTTCAAACATAGTCAGAAAGAACAGTCAGTCTTCTTGTCCTTAAGTCGGCATTGTGCCTTTTGTATTTAATTCCGACACAATTCCTGTGTTTCATCGTCAATAAGAAGGTCCAAGGGATCGAGTAAACCTGGAGTGTAGCATGCGAATCTATAACTAGTGTCACAGGAATGGATCAAATCATAGACAGTAAGAAGAGTCAGTCTTCGTGTACTCAAGTCGGCATTTCGCCTTTTGTATTTAATTCCGATGCAATTTCTGTGTTTCATCGTCAATAAGAAGGTCCAAGGGATACAGTAAACCTGACGTGAAGCATTGGAATCTATAACTAGTGTCACAGGAATGGTTCACAACATAGTCAGTAAGAAGAGTCAGTCTTCTTGTACTTAAGTCTTCATTGTGTCTTTTCTATTTAATTCCGATGCAATTTCTGTGTTTCATCTTCAATAAGAAGGTCCAAGGGATACAGTAAACCTGGAGTGAAGCATCGGAATCTATAACTAGTGTCAATGGAATGGTTCAAAGCATAGACAGTAAGAAGAGTCAGTCTTCTTGTACGTAAGTCGGCATTGTGCCTTTTGTATTTAATTCCGATTAAATTTCTGTGTTTCATCGTCAATAAGAAGGTCTGAGAGATACAGTATACCTGATGTGCAGCATCGGAATCTATAGCTAGTGTCACAGGAATGGTTCAAGTCATAGTCAGTAAGAAGAGTCAGTCTTCTTGTCCTTAAGTTGGCATTGTGCCTTTTGTATTTAATTCTGATGCAATTCCTGTGTTTCGTCGTCAATAAGAGGGTCCAAGGGATACAGTGAACCTGAAGTGAAGCATCGGAATCTACAACTAGTGTCACAGGAATGGTTCAAAACATAGACAGTAAGAAGAGTCAGCCTTCTTGTACTTAAGTCGGCATTGTGCTTTTTCTATTTAATTCCGATGCAATTGCCGTGTTTCATCGTCAATAAGAAGGTCAGAGGAATACAGTAAACCTGAAGTGAAGCATCGGAATCTATAACTAGTGTCACAGGAATGGTTCAAAACATAGTCAGTAAGAAGAGTCAGTCTTCTTGTACTTAAGTTGGCATTGTGCCTTTCGAATTTAATTCCGATACAATTTCTGTGTTTCACCGGCAATAAGAAGGTCAAAGGGATACAGGAAACCTGAAGTGAAGCATCGGAATCTATAACTAGTGTCACAGGAATGGTTCAAACACAGACAGTAAGAACAGTCACTTTTCTTGGCCTTAAGTCGGCATTGTGCCTCTTGTATTTAACTCTGATGCTATTTCTGTGTTTCATCGTCAATAAGAAGGTCCAAGGGATACTGTAAACCTGGAGTGAAGCATCGGAATCTATAACTAGTGTCACAGTAATGGTTCAAAACATAGACAGTCAGTCGTCTTGTACTTAAGTCGCCATTGTGCCTTTTGTAATTAATTCCGACGCAATTTCTGTGATTCATCGTCAATAAGAAGGCCCAAGGGATACAGTAAACCTGAAGTGAAGCATCGGACTCTATAATTAGTGTCACAGAAAAGGTTCAAATCATAGACCGTAGAAGAGTCAGTCTTCTTGTACTTAAGTCGGCATTTACGCCTTTTGTATTTAATTCCGATGCAATTTCTGTGTTTCATCGTCAATAAGAAGGTCCAAGGGAAACAGTAAACCTGAAGTGAAGCATCGGAATCTATAACTAGTGTCACAGGAATGGTTCAAACATAGTCAGAAAGAACAGTCCGTCTTCTTGTCCTTATGTCGGCATTCTGTCTTTTGTATTTAATTCCGACACAATTTCTGTGTTTCATCGTCAATAAGAATGTCCAAGGGATAGAGTAAACCTGGAGTGTAGCATGGGAATCTATAACTAGTGTCACAGGAATGGTTCAAATCATAGACAGTAAGAAGAGTCAGTCTTCGTGTACTCAAGTCGGCATTTCGCCTTTTGTTTTTAATTCCGATGCAATTTCTGTGTTTCATCGTCAATAAGAAGGTCCAAGGGATACAGTAAACCTGAAGTGAAGCATTGGAATCTATAACTAGTGTCACAGGAATGGTTCAAAACATAGTCAGTAAGAAGAGTCAGTCTTCTTGTTCTTAAGTCTTCATTGTGCATTTTCTATTACATTCCGATGCAATTTCTGTGTTTCATCTTCAATAAGAAGGTCCAAGGGATACAGTAAACCTGGAGTGAAGCATCGGAATCTATAACTAGTGTCAATGGAATGGTTCAAAGCATAGACAGTAAGAAGAGTCAGTCTTCTTGTACGTAAGTCGGCATTGTGCCTTTTGTATTTAATTCCGATGCAATTTCTGTGTTTCATCGTCAATAAGAAGGTCTGAGGGATACAGTATACCTGATGTGAAGCATCGGAATCTATAGCTAGTGTCACAGGAATGGTACAAGTCATAGTCAGTAAGAAGGGTCAGTCTTCTTGTCCTTAAGTCGGCATTGTGCCTTTTGTATTTAATTCTGATGCAATTCCTGTGTTTCATCGCCAATAAGAGGGTCCAAGGGATACAGTGAACCTGATGTGAAGCATTGGAATCTACAACTAGTGTCACAGGAATGGTTCAAAACATAGACAGTAAGAAGAGTCAGCCTTCTTGTAGTTAAGTCGGCATTGTGCTTTTTCTATTTAATTCCAATGAAATTGCCGTGCTTAATCGTCAATAAGAAGGTGAGAGGGATACAGTAAACCTGAAGTGAAGCATCGGAATCTATAACTAGTGTCAATGGAATGGTTCAAAGCATAGACAGTAAGAAGAGTCAGTCTTCTTGTACGTAAGTCGGCATTGTGCCTTTTGTATTTAATTCCGATGCAATTTCTGTGTTTCATCGTCAATAAGAAGGTCTGAGGGATACAGTATACCTGATGTGAAGCATCGGAATCTATAGCTAGTGTCACAGGAATGGTACAAGTCATAGTCAGTAAGAAGGGTCAGTCTTCTTGTCCTTAAGTCGGCATTGTGCCTTTTGTATTTAATTCTGATGCAATTCCTGTGTTTCATCGCCAATAAGAGGGTCCAAGGGATACAGTGAACCTGATGTGAAGCATTGGAATCTACAACTAGTGTCACAGGAATGGTTCAAAACATAGACAGTAAGAAGAGTCAGCCTTCTTGTAGTTAAGTCGGCATTGTGCTTTTTCTATTTAATTCCAATGAAATTGCCGTGCTTAATCGTCAATAAGAAGGTGAGAGGGATACAGTAAACCTGAAGTGAAGCATCGGAATCTATAACTAGTGTCAATGGAATGGTTCAAAGCATAGACAGTAAGAAGAGTCAGTCTTCTTGTACGTAAGTCGGCATTGTGCCTTTTGTATTTAATTCCGATGCAATTTCTGTGTTTCATCGTCAATAAGAAGGTCTGAGGGATACAGTATACCTGATGTGAAGCATCGGAATCTATAGCTAGTGTCACAGGAATGGTACAAGTCATAGTCAGTAAGAAGAGTCAGTCTTCTTGTCCTTAAGTCGGCATTGTGCCTTTTGTATTTAATTCTGATGCAATTTCTGTGTTTCATCTTCAATAAGAAGGTCCAAGGGATACAGTAAACCTGGAGTGAAGCATCGGAGTCTATAACTAGTGTCAATGGAATGGTTCAAAGCATAGACAGTAAGAAGAGTCAGTCTTCTTGTACTTAAGTTGGCATTGTGCCTTTCGAATTTAATTCCGATACAATTTCTGTGTTTCACCGGGATTAAGAAGGTCAAAGGGATACAGGAAACCTGAAGTGAAGCATCGGAATCTATAACTAGTGTCACAGGAATGGTTCAAACATAGACAGTAAGAAGAGTCAGTTTTCTTGGCCTTAAGTCGGCATTGTGCCTCTTGTATTTAACTCCGATGCTATTTCTATGTTTCATCGTCAATAAGAAGGTCCAAGGGATACTAAAAACCTGGAGTGAAGCATCGCAATCTATAACTACTGTCACAGTAATGGTTCAAAACATAGACAGTAAGAAGAGTTAGACGTCTTGTTCTTAGGTCGGCATTGTGCCTTTTGTAATTAATTCCGATGCAATTTCTGTGTTTCATCGTCAATAAGAAGGTCCAAGGGATACAGTAAACCTGAAGTGAAGTATCGGAATCTATAACTAGTGTCACTGGAATGGTTCAAAATATAGACAGTAAGAAGAGTCAGTCTTCTTGTACTTAAGTCGGCATTGTGCCTTTTGTAATTCATTCCGATGCAATTTCTGTGATTCATCGTCAATAAGAAGACTCAAGGGAACCAGTAAACCTGAAGTGAAGCATCGGGCTCTATAACTAGTGTCACAGAAATGGTTCAAAACATAGACAGTAGAAGAGTCAGTCTTCTTGTACTTAAGTCGTGATTGTGCCTTTTGTATTTAATTCCGATGCAATTTCTGTGTTTCATCGTCAACAAGAAGGTCCAAGGAAACAGTAAACCTGCAGTGAAGCATCGGAATCTATAACTAGTGTCACAGGAATGGTTCAAAACATAGTCAGTAAGAAGAGTCAGACGTCTTGTACTTAAGTCGTCATTGTGCCTTTTGTATTTAATTCCGATGCAATTTCTGTTGTTCATCGTCAATAATAAGGTCCAAGGGATACAGTAAAGCTGAAGTGAAGCATCGGAATCTATAACTAGTGTCCCTGGAATGGTTCAAAATATAGACAGTAAGAAGAGTAAGTCTTCTTGTGCTTAAGTCGGCATTGTGCCTTTTGTAATTAATTCCGATGCAATTTCTGTGATTCATCGACAATAACAAGGCCCAAGGGATCCAGTAAACCTGAAGTGAAGCATCGGACTCTATAACTAGTGTCTCAGAAATGGTTCAAAACATAGACAGTAGAAGAGTCAGTCTTCTTGTACTTAAGTCGGCATTGTGCCTTTTGTATTTAATTCCGATGCAATTTCTGTGTTTCATCGTCAATAAGAAAGTCCAAGGGAAACAGTAAACCTGAAGTGAAACATCGCAATTGTTCAAAACACAGTCAGTAAGAAGAGTCAGTCTTCTTGTCCTTAAGTCGGCATTGTGCCTTCTGTATTTAATTCCAATGCAATTTCTGTGTTTCATCGGCAATACGGTCAGAGGGATACAGTAAACCTGAAGTGAAGCATCGGAATCTATAACTAGTGTAACAGGAATTGTTCAAACATAGACAGTAAGAAGAGTCAGTCTTCTTGTCCTTAAATCGGCATTGCTCCTCATGTATTTAATTCCGATGCAATTTCTGCGTTTCATCGTCAATAGGAAGGTCCAAGGGATACTGCAAACCTGGAGTGAAGCATCGGAATCTATAACTAGTGTCACAGTAATGGTTAAAACATAGACAGTAAGAAGAGTCAGACGTCTTGTACTTATGTCGGCATTGTGCCTTTTGTATTTAATTCCGATGCAATTTCTGTGTTTCATCGTCAATACGAAGGTCCAAGGGATACAGTAAACCTGAAGTGAAGCATCGGAATCTATAACTAGTGTCTCTGGAATGGTTCGAAAATAGACAGTAAGAAGGGTCAGTCTTCTTGAACATAATTCGGCATTGTGCCTTTTGTATTTAATTCCGATGCAATTTCTGTGTTTCATCTTCAATAAGAAGGTCAGAGGGATACAGTAAACCTGAAGTGAAGCATCGGAATCCATAACAAGTGTCACAAGAATGGTTCAAAACATAGTCAGTTAGAAGAGTCAGTCTTCTTGTACTTAAGTCGGCATTGTGCCTTTTGTATTGAATTCCGATGCAATTTCTGTGTTTCATCGTCAATAAGAAGGTCCAAGGGATACAGTAAACCTGAAGTGAAGCATCGGAATCTATAACTAGTGTCACAGGAATGGTTCAAGACATAGACAGTAGGAAGAGTCAGTCTTCTAGTACTTAAGCCGGCATTGTGCCTTTTCAAGTTAATTCCGATGCAATTTCAGTGTTTCATCGTCAATAAGACGGTCGGAGGGATACAGTAAACCTGGAGTGAAGCATCGAAATCTATAACTAGTGTCACAGTAATGGTTCAAAGCATAGACCGTAAGAAGAGTCAGACATCTTGTACTTAAGTCGGCATTGTGCCTTTTGTATTTACTTCCGATGGAATTTCTGTGTTTCATCGTCAATACGAAGTTCCAAGGGATACAGTGAACCTGAAGTTAAGCATCGGAATCCATAACTAGTGTCAATGGAATGGCTCAAAACATAGACAGTAAGAAGAGTCAGTCTTCTTGTACTTAAGTCGGCATTGTGCCTTTTGTATTTAATTCCGATGCATTTTCAGTGTTTTATCGTCATTAAGAAGGTCAGAGGGTTATAGTAAACCTGATGTGTAGCATCCGAATCTATAGCTAGTGTCACAGCAATGGTTCAAAACATAGTCAGTAAGAAGAGTCAGTCTTCGTGTACTTAAGTCGGCATTTTGCATTTTGTATTTAATTCCGATGCAATTTCTGTGTTTCATCGTCAATAAGAAGGTCCAAGTGATACAGTAAACCTGAAGTGCAGCATCGGAATCTACAACTAGTGTCACAGGAATGGTTCAAAACATAGACAGTAAGAAGAGTCAGCCTTCTTGTACTTAAGTCGGCATTGTGCTTTTTCTATTTAATTCCGATGCAATTGCCGTGTTTCATCGTCAATAAGAAGGTCAGAGGAATACAGTAAACCTGAAGTGAAGCATCGGAATCTATAACTAGTGTCACAGGAATGGTTCAAAACATAGTCAGTAAGAAGAGTCAGTCTTCTTGTACTTAAGTTGGCATTGTGCCTTTCGAATTTAATTCCGATACAATTTCTGTGTTTCACCGGCAATAAGAAGGTCAAAGGGATACAGGAAACCTGAAGTGAAGCATCGGAATCTATAACTAGTGTCACAGGAATGGTTCAAACACAGACAGTAAGAACAGTCACTTTTCTTGGCCTTAAGTCGGCATTGTGCCTCTTGTATTTAACTCTGATGCTATTTCTGTGTTTCATCGTCAATACGAAGGTCCAAGGGATACTGTAAACCTGGAGTGAAGCATCGGAATCTATAACTAGTGTCACAGAAATGGTTCAAAACATAGACAGTAAGAAGAGTCAGTCTTCTTGTACTTAAGTCGCCATTGTGCCTTTTGTAATTAATTCCGATGCAATTTCTGTGATTCATCGTCAATAAGAAGGCCCAAGGGATACAGTAAACCTGAAGTGAAGCATCGGACTCTATAAATAGTGTCACAGAAAAGGTTCAAATCATAGACCGTAGAAGAGTCAGTCTTCTTGTACTTAAGTCGGCATTTACGCCTTTTGTATTTAATTCCGATGCAATTTCTGTGTTTCATCGTCAATAAGAAGGTCCAAGGGAAACAGTAAACCTGAAGTGAAGCATCGGAATCTATAACTAGTGTCACAGGAATGGTTCAAACATAGTCAGAAAGAACAGTCCGTCTTCTTGTCCTTATGTCGGCATTGTGCCTTTTGTATTTAATTCCGACACAATTTCTGTGTTTCATCGTCAATAAGAATGTCCAAGGGATAGAGTAAACCTGGAGTGTAGCATGGAAATCTATAACTAGTTTCACAGGAATGGATCAAATCATAGACAGTAAGAAGAGTCAGTCTTCGTGTACTCAAGTCGGCATTTCGCCTTTTGTATTTAATTCCGATGCAATTTCTGTGTTTAATCGTCAATAAGAAGGTCCAAGGGATACAGTAAACCTGAAGTGAAGCATTGGAATCTATAACTAGTGTCACAGGAATGGTTCAAAACATAGTCAGTAAGAAGAGTCAGTCTTCTTGTACTTAAGTCTTCATTGTGCATTTTCTATTTAATTCCGATGCAATTTCTGTGTTTCATCTTCAATAAGAAGGTCCAAGGGATACAGTAAACCTGGAGTGAAGCATCGGAATCTATAACTAGTGTCAATGGAATGGTTCAAAGCATAGACAGTAAGAAGAGTCAGTCTTCTTGTACGTAAGTCGGCATTGTGCCTTTTGTATTTAATTCCGATGCAATTTCTGTGTTTCATCGTCAATAAGAAGGTCTGAGGGATACAGTATACCTGATGTGAAGCATCGGAATCTATAGCTAGTGTCACAGGAATGGTTCAAGTCATAGTCAGTAAGAAGAGTCAGTCTTCTTGTCCTTAAGTCGGCATTGTGCCTTTTGTATTTAATTCTGATGCAATTCCTGTGTTTCATCGTCAATAAGGGGGTCCAAGGGATACAGTGAACCTGATGTGAAGCATCGGAATCTACAACTAGTGTCACAGGAATGGTTCAAAACATAGACAGTAAGAAGAGTCAGCCTTCTTGTACTTAAGTCGGCATTGTGCTTTTTCTATTTAATTCCAATGCAATTGCCGTGTTTAATCGTCAATAAGAAGGTGAGAGGGATACAGTAAACCTGAAGTGAAGCATCCGAATCTATAACTAGTGTCACAGGAATGGTTCAAACATAGACAGTAAGAAGAGTCAGTTTTCTTGGCCTTAAGTCGGCATTGTGCCTCTTGTATTTAACTCCGATGCTATTTCTATGTTTCATCGTCAATAAGGAGGTCCAAGGGATACTGTAAACCTGGAGTGAAGCATCGCAATCTATAACTACTGTCACAGTAATGGTTCAAAACATAGACAGTAAGAAGAGTCAGACGTCTTGTTCTTAGGTCGGCATTGTGCCTTTTGTATTTAATTCCGATTCTATTTCTGTGTTTCATCGTCAACAAGAAGGTCCAAGGAAACAGTAAACCTGAAGTGAAGCATCGGAATCTATAACTAGTGTCACAGGAATGGTTCAAAACATAGTCAGTAAGAAGAGTCAGACGTCTTGTACTTAAGTCGGCATTGTGCCTTTTGTATTTAATTCCGATGCAATTTCTGTTGTTCATCGTCAATAATAAGGTCCAAGGGATACAGTAAAGCTGAAGTGAAGCATCGGAATCTATAACTAGTGTCACTGGAATGGTTCAAAATATAGACAGTAAGAAGAGTAAGTCTTCTTGTGCTTAAGTCGTCATTGTGCCTTTTGTAATTAATTCCGATGCAATTTCTGTGATTCATCGACAATAACAAGGCCCAAGGGATCCAGTAAACCTGAAGTGAAGCATCGGACTCTATAACTAGTGTCTCAGAAATGGTTCAAAACATAGACAGTAGAAGAGTCAGTCTTCTTGTACTTAAGTCGGCATTGTGCCTTTTGTATTTAATTCCGATGCAATTTCTGTGTTTCATCGTCAATAAGAAAGTCCAAGGGAAACAGTAAACCTGAAGTGAAACATCGCAATTGTTCAAAACACAGTCAGTAAGAAGAGTCAGTCTTCTTGTCCTTAAGTCGGCATTGTGCCTTCTGTATTTAATTCCTATGCAATTTCTGTGTTTCATCGGCAATACGGTCAGAGGGATACAGTAAACCTGAAGTGAAGCATCGGAATCTATAACTAGTGTAACAGGAATGGTTCAAACATAGACAGTAAGAAGAGTCAGTCTTCTTGTCCTTAAATCGGCATTGCTCCTCATGTATTTAATTCCGATGCAATTTCTGCGTTTCATCGTCAATAGGAAGGTCCAAGGGATACTGTAAACCTGGAGTGAAGCATCGGAATCTATAACTAGTGTCACAGTAATGGTTAAAACATAGACAGTAAGAAGAGTCAGTCTTCTAGTACTTAAGCCGGCATTGTGCCTTTTCAATTTAATTCCGATGCAATTTCAGTGTTTCATCGTCAATACGAAGGTCCAAGGGATACAGTAAACCTGAAGTGAAGCATCGGAATCCATAACAAGTGTCACAAGAATGGTTCAAAACATAGTCAGTTAGAAGAGTCACTCTTCTTGTACTTAAGTCGGCATTGTGCCTTTTGTATTGAATTCCGATGCAATTTCTGTGTTTCATCGTCAATAAGAAGGTCCAAGGGATTCAGTAAACCTGAAGTGAAGCATCGGAATCTATAACTAGTGTCACAGGAATGGTTCAAGACATAGACAGTAGGAAGAGTCAGTCTTCTAGTACTTAAGCCGGCATTGTGCCTTTTCAATTTAATTCCGATGCAATTTCAGTGTTTCATCGTCAATAAGACGGTCAGAGGGATACAGTAAACCTGGAGTGAAGCATCGGAATCTATAACTAGTTTCACAGTAATGGTTCAAAGCATAGACCGTAAGAAGAGTCAGACGTCTTGTACTTAAGTCGGCATTGTGCCTTTTGTATTTACTTCCGATGCAATTTCTGTGTTTCATCGTCAATACGAAGTTCCAAGGGATACAGTGAACCTGAAGTTAAGCATCGGAATCCATAACTAGTGTCAATGGAATGGCTCAAAACATAGACAGTAAGAAGAGTCAGTCTTCTTGTACTTAAGTCGGCATTGTGCCTTTTGTATTTAATTCCGATGCATTTTCAGTGTTTTATCGTCATTAAGAAGGTCAGAGGGATATAGTAAACCTGATGTGAAGCATCCGTATCTATAGCTAGTGTCACAGCAATGGTTCAAAACACAGTCAGTAAGAAGAGTCAGTCTTCTTGTACTTAAGTCTTCATTGTGTCTTTTCTATTTAATTCCGATGCAATTTCTGTGTTTCATCTTCAATAAGAAGGTCCAAGGGATACAGTAAACCTGGAGTGAAGCATCGGAATCTATAACTAGTGTCAATGGAATGGTTCAAAGCATAGACAGTAAGAAGAGTCAGTCTTCTTGTACGTAAGTCGGCATTGTGCCTTTTGTATTTAATTCCGATGCAATTTCTGTGTTTCATCGTCAATAAGAAGGTCTGAGAGATACAGTATACCTGATGTGAAGCATCGGAATCTATAGCTAGTGTCACAGGAATGGTTCAAGTCATAGTCAGTAAGAAGAGTCAGTCTTCTTGTCCTTAAGTTGGCATTGTGCCTTTTGTATTTAATTCTGATGCAATTCCTGTGTTTCGTCGTCAATAAGAGGGTCCAAGGGATACAGTGAACCTGAAGTGAAGCATCGGAATCTACAACTAGTGTCACAGGAATGGTTCAAAACATAGACAGTAAGAAGAGTCAGCCTTCTTGTACTTAAGTCGGCATTGTGCTTTTTCTATTTAATTCCGATGCAATTGCCGTGTTTCATCGTCAATAAGAAGGTCAGAGGAATACAGTAAACCTGAAGTGAAGCATCGGAATCTATAACTAGTGTCACAGGAATGGTTCAAAACATAGTCAGTAAGAAGAGTCAGTCCTCTTGTACTTAAGTTGGCATTGTGCCTTTCGAATTTAATTCCGATACAATTTCTGTGTTTCACCGGCAATAAGAAGGTCAAAGGGATACAGGAAACCTGAAGTGAAGCATCGGAATCTATAACTAGTGTCACAGGAATGGTTCAAACACAGACAGTAAGAACAGTCACTTTTCTTGGCCTTAAGTCGGCATTGTGCCTCTTGTATTTAACTCTGATGCTATTTCTGTGTTTCATCGTCAATAAGAAGGTCCAAGGGATACTGTAAACCTGGAGTGAAGCATCGGAATCTATAACTAGTGTCACAGTAATTGTTCAAAACATAGACAGTCAGTCGTCTTGTACTTAAGTCGCCATTGTGCCTTTTGTAATTAATTCCGACGCAATTTCTGTGATTCATCGTCAATAAGAAGGCCCAAGGGATACAGTAAACCTGAAGTGAAGCATCGGACTCTATAATTAGTGTCACAGAAAAGGTTCAAATCATAGACCGTAGAAGAGTCAGTCTTCTTGTACTTAAGTCGGCATTTACGCCTTTTGTATTTAATTCCGATGCAATTTCTGTGTTTCATCGTCAATAAGAAGGTCCAAGGGAAACAGTAAACCTGAAGTGAAGCATCGGAATCTATAACTAGTGTCACAGGAATGGTTCAAACATAGTCAGAAAGAACAGTCCGTCTTCTTGTCCTTATGTCGGCATTCTGCCTTTTGTATTTAATTCCGACACAATTTCTGTGTTTCATCGTCAATAAGAATGTCCAAGGGATAGAGTAAACCTGGAGTGTAGCATGGGAATCTATAACTAGTGTCACAGGAATGGATCAAATCATAGACAGTAAGAAGAGTCAGTCTTCGTGTACTCAAGTCGGCATTTCGCCTTTTGTTTTTAATTCCGATGCAATGTCTGTGTTTCATCGTCAATAAGAAGGTCCAAGGGATACAGTAAACCTGAAGTGAAGCATTGGAATCTATAACTAGTGTCACAGGAATGGTTCAAAACATAGTCAGTAAGAAGAGTCAGTCTTCTTGTTCTTAAGTCTTCATTGTGCATTTTCTATTTAATTCCGATGCAATTTCTGTGTTTCATCTTCAATAAGAAGGTCCAAGGGATACAGTAAACCTGGAGTGAAGCATCGGAATCTATAACTAGTGTCAATGGAATGGTTCAAAGCATAGACAGTAAGAAGAGTCAGTCTTCTTGTACGTAAGTCGGCATTGTGCCTTTTGTATTTAATTCCGATGCAATTTCTGTGTTTCATCGTCAATAAGAAGGTCTGAGGGATACAGTATACCTGATGTGAAGCATCGGAATCTATAGCTAGTGTCACAGGAATGGTACAAGTCATAGTCAGTAAGAAGGGTCAGTCTTCTTGTCCTTAAGTCGGCATTGTGCCTTTTGTATTTAATTCTGATGCAATTCCTGTGTTTCATCGCCAATAAGAGGGTCCAAGGGATACAGTGAACCTGATGTGAAGCATTGGAATCTACAACTAGTGTCACAGGAATGGTTCAAAACATAGACAGTAAGAAGAGTCAGCCTTCTTGTAGTTAAGTCGGCATTGTGCTTTTTCTATTTAATTCCAATGAAATTGCCGTGCTTAATCGTCAATAAGAAGGTGAGAGGGATACAGTAAACCTGAAGTGAAGCATCGGAATCTATAACTAGTGTCAATGGAATGGTTCAAAACATAAACAGTAAGAAGAGTCAGTCTTCTTGTACGTAAGTCGGCATTGTGCCTTTTGTATTTAATTCCGATGCAATTTCTGTGTTTCATCGTCAATAAGAAGGTCTGAGGGATACAGTATACCTGATGTGAAGCATCGGAATCTATAGCTAGTGTCACAGGAATGGTACAAGTCATAGTCAGTAAGAAGAGTCAGTCTTCTTGTCCTTAAGTCGGCATTGTGCCTTTTGTATTTAATTCTGATGCAATTTCTGTGTTTCATCTTCAATAAGAAGGTCCAAGGGATACAGTAAACCTGGAGTGAAGCATCGGAGTCTATAACTAGTGTCAATGGGATGGTTCAAAGCATAGACAGTAAGAAGAGTCAGTCTTCTTGTACTTAAGTTGGCATTGTGCCTTTCGAATTTAATTCCGATACAATTTCTGTGTTTTACCGGGATTAAGAAGGTCAAAGGGATACAGGAAACCTGAAGTGAAGCATCGGAATCTATAACTAGTGTCACAGGAATGGTTCAAACATAGACAGTAAGAAGAGTCAGTTTTCTTGGCCTTAAGTCGGCATTGTGCCTCTTGTATTTAACTCCGATGCTATTTCTATGTTTCATCGTCAATAAGAAGGTCCAAGGGATACTAAAAACCTGGAGTGAAGCATCGCAATCTATAACTACTGTCACAGTAATGGTTCAAAACATAGACAGTAAGAAGAGTTAGACGTCTTGTTCTTAGGTCGGCATTGTGCCTTTTGTAATTAATTCCGATGCAATTTCTGTGTTTCATCGTCAATAAGAAGGTCCAAGGGATACAGTAAACCTGAAGTGAAGTATCGGAATCTATAACTAGTGTCACTGGAATGGTTCAAAGTATAGACAGTAAGAAGAGTCAGTCTTCTTGTACTTAAGTCGGCATTGTGCCTTTTGTAATTCATTCCGATGCAATTTCTGTGATTCATCGTCAATAAGAAGACACAAGGGAACCAGTAAACCTGAAGT
Source organism: Schistocerca piceifrons (assembly GCF_021461385.2). Lineage (NCBI taxonomy): Eukaryota > Metazoa > Arthropoda > Insecta > Orthoptera > Acrididae > Schistocerca > Schistocerca piceifrons. Next base: position 150,199 of record NW_025727487.1, on the reverse strand, counting down.
GAAGCATCGGGCTCTATAACTAGTGTCACAGAAATGGTTCAAAACATAGACAGTAGAAGAGTCAGTCTTCTTGTACTTAAGTCGTGATTGTGCCTTTTGTATTTAATTCCGATGCAATTTCTGTGTTTCATCGTCAACAAGAAGGTCCAAGGAAACAGTAAACCTGCAGTGAAGCATCGGAATCTATAACTAGTGTCACAGGAATGGTTCAAAACATAGTCAGTAAGAAGAGTCAGACGTCTTGTACTTAAGTCGGCATTGTGCCTTTTGTATTTAATTCCGATGCAATTTCTGTTGTTCATCGTCAATAATAAGGTCCAAGGGATACAGTAAAGCTGAAGTGAAGCATCGGAATCTATAACTAGTGTCACTGGAATGGTTCAAAATATAGACAGTAAGAAGAGTAAGTCTTCTTGTGCTTAAGTCGGCATTGTGCCTTTTGTAATTAATTCCGATGCAATTTCTGTGATTCATCGACAATAACAAGGCCCAAGGGATCTACTAAACCTGAAGTGAAGCATCGGACTCTATAACTAGTGTCTCAGAAATGGTTCAAAACATAGACAGTAGAAGAGTCAGTCTTCTTGTACTTAAGTCGGCATTGTGCCTTTTGTATTTAATTCCGATGCAATTTCTGTGTTTCATCGTCAATAAGAAAGTCCAAGGGAAACAGTAAACCTGAAGTGAAACATCGCAATTGTTCAAAACACAGTCAGTAAGAAGAGTCAGTCATCTTGTCCTTAAGTCGGCATTGTGCCTTCTGTATTTAATTCCAATGCAATTTCTGTGTTTCATCGGCAATACGGTCAGAGGGATACAGTAAACCTGAAGTGAAGCATCGGAATCTATAACTAGTGTAACAGGAATTGTTCAAACATAGACAGTAAGAAGAGTCAGTCTTCTTGTCCTTAAATCGGCATTGCTCCTCATGTATTTAATTCCGATGCAATTTCTGCGTTTCATCGTCAATAGGAAGGTCCAAGGGATACTGTAAACCTGGAGTGAAGCATCGGAATCTATAACTAGTGTCACAGTAATGGTTAAAACATAGACAGTAAGAAGAGTCAGACGTCTTGTACTTATGTCGGCATTGTGCCTTTTGTATTTAATTCCGATGCAATTTCTGTGTTTCATCGTCAATACGAAGGTCCAAGGGATACAGTAAACCTGAAGTGAAGCATCGGAATCTATAACTAGTGTCTCTGGAATGGTTCGAAAATAGACAGCAAGAAGGGTCAGTCTTCTTCAACATAATTCGGCATTGTGCCTTTTGTATTTAATTCCGATGCAATTTCTGTGTTTCATCTTCAATAAGAAGGTCAGAGGGATACAGTAAACCTGAAGTGAAGCATCGGAATCCATAACAAGTGTCACAAGAATGGTTCAAAACATAGTCAGTTAGAAGAGTCACTCTTCTTGTACTTAAGTCGGCATTGTGCCTTTTGTATTGAATTCCGATGCAATTTCTGTGTTTCATCGTCAATAAGAAGGTCCAAGGGATTCAGTAAACCTGAAGTGAAGCATCGGAATCTATAACTAGAGTCACAGGAATGGTTCAAGACATAGACAGTAGGAAGAGTCAGTCTTCTAGTACTTAAGCCGGCATTGTGCCTTTTCAATTTAATTCCGATGCAATTTCAGTGTTTCATCGTCAATAAGACGGTCAGAGGGATACAGTAAACCTGGAGTGAAGCATCGGAATCTATAACTAGTGTCACAGTAATGGTTCAAAGCATAGACCGTAAGAAGAGTCAGACGTCTTGTACTTAAGTGGGCATTGTGCCTTTTGTATTTACTTCCGATGCAATTTCTGTGTTTCATCGTCAATACGAAGTTCCAAGGGATACAGTGAACCTGATGTGAAGCATCCGAATCTACAACTAGTGTCACAGGAATGGTTCAAAACATAGACAGTAAGAAGAGTCAGCCTTCTTGTACTTAAGTCGGCATTGTGCTTTTTCTATTTAATTCCAATGCAATTGCCGTGTTTAATCGTCAATAAGAAGGTGAGAGGTATACAGTAAACCTGAAGTGAAGCATCGGAATCTATATCTAGTGTCACAGGAATGGTTCAAAACATAGTCAGTAAGAAGAGTCAGTCTTCTTGTACTTAAGTTGGCATTGTGCCTTTCGAATTTAATTCCGATACAATTTCTGTGTTTCACCGGGATTAAGAAGGTCAAAGGGATACAGGAAACCTGAAGTGAAGCATCGGAATCTATAACTAGTGTCACAGGAATGGTTCAAACATAGACAGAAAGAAGAGTCAGTTTTCTTGGCCTTAAGTCGGCATTGTGCCTCTTGTATTTAACTCCGATGCTATTTCTATGTTTCATCGTCAATAAGGAGGTCCAAGGGATACTGTAAACCTGGAGTGAAGCATCGCAATCTATAACTACTGTCACAGTAATGGTTCAAAACATAGACAGTAAGAAGAGTCAGACGTCTTGTTCTTAGGTCGGCATTGTGCCTTTTGTAATTAATTCCGATGCAATTTCTGTGTTTCATCGTCAGTAAGAAGGTCCAAGGGAACCAGTAAACCTGAAGTGAAGCATCGGGCTCTATAACTAGTGTCACAGAAATGGTTCAAAACATAGACTGTAGAAGAGTCAGTCTTCTTGTACTTAAGTCGGGATTGTGCCTTTTGAATTTAATTCCGATGCAATTTCTGTGTTTCATCGTCAACAAGAAGGTCCAAGGAAACAGTAAACCTGAGGTGAAGCATCGGAATCTATAACTAGTGTCACAGGAATGGTTCAAAACATAGTCAGTAAGAAGAGTCAGACGTCTTGTACTTAAGTCGGCATTGTGCCTTTTGTAATTAATTCCGATGCAATTTCTTTGATTCATCGACAATAACAAGGCCCAAGGGATCCAGTAAACCTGAAGTGAAGCGTCGGACTCTATAACTAGTGTCTCAGAAATGGTTCAAAACATAGACAGTAGAAGAGTCAGTCTTCTTGTACTTAAGTCGGCATTGTGCCTTTTGTATTTAATTCCGATGCAATTTCTGTGTTTCATCGTCAATACGAAAGTCCAAGGGAAACAGTAAACCTGAAGTGAAACATCGCAATTGTTCAAAACACAGTCAGTAAGAAGAGTCAGTCTTCTTGTCCTTAAGTCGGCATTGTGCCTTCTGTATTTAATTCCTATGCAATTTCTGTGTTTCATCGGCAATACGGTCAGAGGGATACAGTAAACCTGAAGTGAAGCATCGGAATCTATAACTAGTGTAACAGGAATGGTTCAAACATAGACAGTAAGAAGAGTCAGTCTTCTTGTCCTTAAGTCGGCATTGCTCCTCATGTAATTAATTCCGATGCAATTTCTGCGTTTCATCGTCAATAGGAAGGTCCAAGGGATACTGTAAACCTGCAGTGAAGCATCGGAATCTATAACTAGTGTCACAGTAATGGTTAAAACATAGACAGTAAGAAGAGTCAGACGTCTTGTACTTATGTCGGCATTGTGCCTTTTGTATTTAATTCCGATGCAATTTCTGTGTTTCATCGTCAATACGAAGGTCCAAGGGATACAGTAAACCTGAAGTGAAGCATCGGAATCTATAACTAGTGTCTCTGGAATGGTTCGAAAATAGACAGTAAGAAGAGTCAGTCTTCTTGAACATAATTCGGCATTGTGCCATTTGTATTTCATTCCGATTCAATTTCTGTGTTTCATCTTCAATAAGAAGGTCAGAGGGATACAGGAAACCTGAAGTGAACCATCGGAATCCATAACAAGTGTCACAAGAATGGTTCAAAACATAGTCAGTTAGAAGAGTCAGTCTACTTGTACTTAAGTCGGCATTGTGCCTTTTGTATTGAATTCCGATGCAATTTCTGTGTTTCATCGTCAATAAGAAGGTCCAAGGGATACAGTAAACCTGAAGTGAAGCATCGGAATCTATAACTAGTGTCACAGTAATGGTTCAAAGCATAGACCGTAAGAAGAGTCAGACTTCTTGTACTTAAGTCGGCATTGTGCCTTTTGTATTTACTTCCGATGCAATTTCTGTGTTTCATCGTCAATACGAAGGTCCAAGGGATACAGTAAACCTGAAGTGAAGCATCAGAATCCATAACTAGTGTCAATGGAATGGCTCAAAACATAGACAGTAAGAAGAGTCAGTCCTCTTTTACTTAAGTCGGCATTGTGCCTTTTGTATTTAATTCCGATGCATTTTCAGTGTTTTATCGTCATTAAGAAGGTCAGAGGGATATAGTAAACCTGATGTGAAGCATCCGAATCTATAGCTAGTGTCACAGCAATGGTTCAAAATATAGTCAGTAAGAAGAGTCAGTCTTCGTGTACTTAAGTCGGCATTTTGCATTTTGTATTTAATTCCGATGCAATTTCTGTGTTTCATCGTCAATAAGAAGGTCCAAGTGATACAGTAAACCTGAAGTGAATCATCGGAATCTATAACTAGTGTCACAGGAATGGTTCAAATCATAGTCACTAAGAAGAGTCAGACTTCTTGTACTTATGTAGGCATTGTGCATTTTCTATTTAATTCCGATGCAATTTCTGTGTTTCAACGTCAATAATAAGGTCAAAGGGATACAATAAACTTGGAGTGAATCATCGGAATCTATGACTAGTGTCAACGTAATGGTTCAAATCATAGACCGTAAGAAGGGTCAGTCTTCTTGTACTTAAGTCGGCATTGTGCCTTTTGTACTTAATTCCGATGCAATTTCTGTATTTCATCGTCAATAAGAAGGTTGAAGGGATACAGTAAACCTGAAGTGAAGCATCGGAATTTATAACTAGTGTCACAGGAATGGTTCAAATCATAGTCAGTAGGATGAATCGGTCTTCATGTACTTAAGTCGCCATTATGCCTTTTGTATTTAATTCCGATGCAATATCTGTGTTTGATCGTCAATAGGAAGTTCCAAGGGATACAGCAAACCTCAAGTGTAGCATCAGAATCTATAACTAGTGTTACAGGAATGGTTCAAAACATAGACAGTAGGAAGAGTCAGATTTCTTGTACTTAAGTCGGCATTGTGCCATTTGTATTTAATTCCGATGCAATTTCTGTGTTTCATCGTCAATAAGATGGTCCAAGGGATACAGTAGACCTGAAGTAAAGCATCGGAATCTATAACTAGTGTCACAGGAATGGTTCAGAACATAGACAGTAAGAGGAGTCAGTGTTCTTGTACTTAAGTAGGCATTGTGCCTTTTCTATTTAATTCCGATGCAATTTATGTGTTTCATCGTCAATAAGAAGGTCCAAGGGGTACAGTAAACCTGAAGTGAAGCATCAGAATCTATAACTAGTGTCACGGGAATGGTTCAAGTCATAGTCAGTAAGAAGAGTCAGTCTTCTTGTCCTTAAGTCGGCATTGTGCCTTTTGTATTTAATTCTGATGCAATTCCTGTGTTTCATCGTCAATAAGAGGGTCCAAGGGATACAGTGAACCTGATGTGAAGCATCCGAATCTACAACTAGTGTCACAGGAATGGTTCAAAACATAGACAGTAAGAAGAGTCAGCCTTCTTGTACTTAAGTCGGCATTGTGCTTTTTCTATTTAATTCCAATGCAATTGCCGTGTTTAATCGTCAATAAGACGGTGAGAGGTATACAGTAAACCTGAAGTGAAGCATCGGAATCTATATCTAGTGTCAGAGGAATGGTTCAAAACATAGTCAGTAAGAAGAGTCAGTCTTCTTGTACTTAAGTTGGCATTGTGCCTTTCGAATTTAATTCCGATACAATTTCTGTGTTTCACCGGGATTAAGAAGGTCAAAGGGATACAGGAAACCTGAAGTGAAGCATCGGAATCTATAACTAGTGTCACAGGAATGGTTCAAACATAGACAGAAAGAAGAGTCAGTTTTCTTGGCCTTAAGTCGGCATTGTGATTCTTGTATTTAACTCCGATGCTATTTCTATGTTTCATCGTCAATAAGGAGGTCCAAGGGATACTGTAAACCTGGAGTGAAGCATCGCAATCTATAACTACTGTCACAGTAATGGTTCAAAACATAGACAGTAAGAAGAGTCAGACGTCTTGTTCTTAGGTCGGCATTGTGCCTTTTGTAATTAATTCCGATGCAATTTCTGTGTTTCATCGTCAGTAAGAAGGTCCAAGGGAACCAGTAAACCTGAAGTGAAGCATCGGGCTCTATAACTAGTGTCACAGAAATGGTTCAAAACATAGACTGTGTAAAGAGTCAGTCTTCTTGTACTTAAGTCGGGATTGAGCCTTTTGAATTTAATTCCGATGCAATTTCTGTGTTTCATCGTCAACAAGAAGGTCCAAGGAAACAGTAAACCTGAGGTGAAGCATCGGAATCTATAACTAGTGTCACAGGAATGGTTCAAAACATAGTCAGTAAGAAGAGTCAGACGTCTTGTACTTAAGTCGGCATTGTGCCTTTTGTAATTAATTCCGATGCAATTTCTTTGATTCATCGACAATAACAAGGCCCAAGGGATCCAGTAAACCTGAAGTGAAGCGTCGGACTCTATAACTAGTGTCTCAGAAATGGTTCAAAACATAGACAGTAGAAGAGTCAGTCTTCTTGTACTTAAGTCGGCATTGTGCCTTTTGTATTTAATTCCGATGCAATTTCTGTGTTTCATCGTCAATACGAAAGTCCAAGGGAAACAGTAAACCTGAAGTGAAACATCGCAATTGTTCAAAACACAGTCAGTAAGAAGAGTCAGTCTTCTTGTCCTTAAGTCGGCATTGTGCCTTCTGTATTTAATTCCTATGCAATTTCTGTGTTTCATCGGCAATACGGTCAGAGGGATACAGTAAACCTGAAGTGAAGCATCGGAATCTATAACTAGTGTAACAGGAATGGTTCAAACATAGACAGTAAGAAGAGTCAGTCTTCTTGTCCTTAAGTCGGCATTGCTCCACATGTAATTAATTCCGATGCAATTTCTGCGTTTCATCGTCAATAGGTAGGTCCAAGGGATACTGTAAACCTGCAGTGAAGCATCGGAATCTATAACTAGTGTCACAGTAATGGTTAAAACATAGACAGTAAGAAGAGTCAGACGTCTTGTACTTATGTCGGCATTGTGCCTTTTGTATTTAATTCCGATGCAATTTCTGTGTTTCATCGTCAATACGAAGGTCCAAGGGATACAGTAAACCTGAAGTGAAGCATCGGAATCTATAACTAGTGTCTCTGGAATGGTTCGAAAGTAGACAGTAAGAAGAGTCAGTCTTCTTGAACATAATTCGGCATTGTGCCTTTTGTATTTAATTCCGATTCAATTTCTGTGTTTCATCTTCAATAAGAAGGTCAGAGGGATACAGGAAACCTGAAGTGAACCATCGGAATCCATAACAAGTGTCACAAGAATGGTTCAAAACATAGTCAGTTAGAAGAGTCAGTCTACTTGTACTTAAGTCGGCATTGTGCCTTTTGTATTGAATTCCGATGCAATTTCTGTGTTTCATCGTCAATAAGAAGGTCCAAGGGATACAGTAAACCTGAAGTGAAGCATCGGAATCTATAACTAGTGTCACAGTAATGGTTCAAAGCATAGACCGTAAGAAGAGTCAGACGTCTTGTACTTAAGTCGGCATTGTGCCTTTTGTATTTACTTCCGATGCAATTTCTGTGTTTCATCGTCAATACGAAGGTCCAAGGGATACAGTAAACCTGAAGTGAAGCATCAGAATCCATAACTAGTGTCAATGGAATGGCTCAAAACATAGACAGTAAGAAGAGTCAGTCCTCTTTTACTTAAGTCGGCATTGTGCCTTTTGTATTTAATTCCGATGCATTTTCAGTGTTTTATCGTCATTAAGAAGGTCAGAGGGATATAGCAAACCTGATGTGAAGCATCCGAATCTATAGCTAGTGTCACAGCAATGGTTCAAAACATAGTCAGTAAGAAGAGTCAGTCTTCGTGTACTTAAGTCGGCATTTTGCATTTTGTATTTAATTCCGATGCAATTTCTGTGTTTCATCGTCAATAAGAAGGTCCAAGTGATACAGTAAACCTGAAGTGAATCATCGGAATCTATAACTAGTGTCACAGGAATGGTTCAAATCATAGTCACTAAGAAGAGTCAGACTTCTTGTACTTATGTAGGCATTGTGCATTTTCTATTTAATTCCGATGCAATTTCTGTGTTTCAACGTCAATAATAAGGTCAAAGGGATACAATAAACTTGGAGTGAATCATCGGAATCTATGACTAGTGTCAATGTAATGGTTCAAATCATAGACCGTAAGAAGGGTCAGTCTTCTTGTACTTAAGTCGGCATTGTGCCTTTTGTACTTAATTCCGATGCAATTTCTGTATTTCATCGTCAATAAGAAGGTTGAAGGGATACAGTAAACCTGAAGTGAAGCATCGGAATTTATAACTAGTGTCACAGGAATGGTTCAAATCATAGTCAGTAGGATGAATCGGTCTTCATGTACTTAAGTCGCCATTATGCCTTTTGTATTTAATTCCGATGCAATATCTGTGTTTGATCGTCAATAGGAAGTTCCAAGGGATACAGCAAACCTCAAGTGTAGCATCAGAATCTATAACTAGTGTTACAGGAATGGTTCAAAACATAGACAGTAGGAAGAGTCAGACTTCTTGTACTTAAGTCGGCATTGTGCCATTTGTATTTAATTCCGATGCAATTTCTGTGTTTCATCGTCAATAAGATGGTCCAAGGGATACAGTAGACCTGAAGTAAAGCATCGGAATCTATAACTAGTGTCACAGGAATGGTTCAGAACATAGACAGTAAGAGGAGTCAGTGTTCTTGTACTTAAGTAGGCATTGTGCCTTTTCTATTTAATTCCGATGCAATTTATGTGTTTCATCGTCAATAAGAAGGTCCAAGGGGTACAGTAAACCTGAAGTGAAGCATCAGAATCTATAACTAGTGTCACAGGAATGGTTCAAAACATAGTCACTAAGAAGAGTCAGTCTCCTTGTACTTTAGTCGGCATTGTGCATTTTGTATTTAATTTCGTTGCAATTTCCGTGTTTCATCGTCAATAAGAAGGTCCGAGGGTTACAGTAAACCTGAAGTGAAGCATCCAAATCTATAACTAGTGTCACAGGAATGGTTCAAAGCATAGACAGTAGGAAGAGTCAGACTTCTTGTACTTAAGTCGGCATTGTGCCATTTGTATTTAATTCCGATGCAATTTCTGTGTTTCATCGTCAATAAGAAGGTCCAAGGGATACAGTAGACCTGAAGTGAAGCATCGGAATCTATAACTAGTGTCACAGTAATGGTTCAAAGCATAGACAGTCAGAAATGTCAGTCGTCTTGTACTTAAGTCGGCATTGTACATTTTCTATTTAATTCCGATGCAATTTCAGTGTTTTATCGTCAATTAGAAGGTCCGAGGGATACAGTAAACCTGAAGTGAAGCATCCGAATCTATAACTAGTGTCACAGGAATGGTTCTAAACATAGTCAGTAAAAGAGTCAATCTTCTTGTACTTAAGTCGGCATTATGCCTATTGTATTTAATTCCGATACAATTTCTGTGTTTCATCGTCAATAAGAAGGTCAGAGGGATACTGTAAACCTGAAATGAGCATCGGAATCTATAACTAGTGTCACAGGAATGGTTCAAAACAGTCAGTAAGAAGAGTCAGTCATTTTGTACTTAAGTCGGCATTGTGCCTTTGTATTTAATCCCGATGCAATTTCTGTGTTTCATCGTCAATAAGGCGGTCCAAGGGATACAGTAAACCTGAAGTGAAGCATCGGAATCTATAACTAGTGTCACAGAAATGGTTCAAAACATAGACAGAAGGAAGAGTCAGTCTTCTTGTACTTAAGTCGGCATTGTGCCTTTTGTATTTAATTCCGATGCAATTTCTGTACTTCATCGTCAGTAAGGAGGTCCAAGGGATACAGTAAACCTGAAGTGAAGCATCACAAACTATAACTAGTGTCACAAGAATGGTTCAAAACAAAGTTAGTAAGAAGAGTCAGTCTTCTTGTCCTTATGTCGGCATTGTGCCTTTTGTATTTAATTCCGATGCAATTTCTGTGTTTCATCGTCAATAAGAAGGTCCAATTGATACAGTAAACCTGTAGTGAATCATCGGAATCTATAACTAGTGTCACAGGAAGGGTTCAAAACATCGTCTGTAGGAAGAGACGGTCTTCTTGTACATAAGTCGGCATTGTGCCTTTTGTATTTAATTCCGATGCAATTTCTGTGTTTCATCGTCAATAAGAAGGTAAAAGGGATACAGAAAACCTGAAGTGAAGCATCAAAATCTATAACTAGTGTCACAGGAATGGTTCAAATCATAGACAGTAAGACAAGTCAGTCGTCTAGTACTTAAGTCGACATTGTGCATTTTCTATTTAATTCCGATGCAATTTCTGTGTTTCATCGTCAATAAGAAGGTCAGAGGGATACAGTAAACCTGAAGTGAGCATCGTAATCTATAACTAGTGTCATAGGAATGGTTCAATACTTAGTCAGTAAGAAGAGTCAGTCTTTTTGTACTTAAGTCGGCATTGTGCCTTTAGTGTTTACCTCCAATGCAATTTCTGTGTTTCATCGTCAATAAGAAGGTCCAAGGGATACAGTAAACCTGAAGTGAAGCATCGGAATCTATAACTAGTGTCACAGGAATGGTTCAAAACATAGACAGTAATAAGAGTCAGTCTTCTTGTACTTAACTCGGCATTGTGCCTTTTGTATTCAATTCCGATACAATTTCTGTGTTTCATCGTCAATAAGAAGATCAGAGGGCTACAGTAAACCTGAAGTGAAGCATCGGAATCTATAACTAGTGTCACAGGAATGGTTCCAAACATTTAAAGTAGGAAGAGTCAGTCTTCTTGTACTTAAGTCGGCAATGTGCCTTTTGTATTTAATTCCAATGCAATTTCTGTGTTTCATCGTCAATGAGAAGGTCAGAGGGATACAGTAAACCTGAAGTGAAGCATCGCAATCTATAACTAGTGTCACAGGAATGGTTCAAAATATAGTTAGTAAGAAGAGTCAGTCTTCTTGTACTTAAGTCGGAATTGTGCCTTTTGTATTTAATTCCGATGCAATTACTGTGTTTCATCGTCAATAAGAAGTTCAGAGGGATACAGTAAACCTGAAGTGATTCATCGGTATCTATAACTAGTGTGACAGGAATGGTTCAAACATAGACAGTAAGAGGGGTCAGTCTTCTTGTACTTAAGTCGGCATTGTGCCTTTTGTATTTAATTCCGATGCAATTTCTGTGTTTCATCGTCAATAAGAAGGTCCAAGGGATACAGTAAAACTGAAGTCATGCATCGGAATCTATAACTAGTGTCACAGGAATGGTTCAAACATAGACAGTAAGAAGAGTCAGTCTTCTTGTACTTAAGTAGGCATTGTGGCGTTTCTATTTAATTCCGATTCAATTTCTGTGTTTCCTCGTCAATAAGAAGTCAGAGGGATACAGTAAACCTCAAGTGAAGCATCGGAATCTATAACTAGTGTCACAGGAATGGTTCAAAACATTGTCAGTAGGAATAGTCAGTCTTCTTGTACTTAAGTCGGCATTGTGCCTTTTCTATTTAGTTCCGATGCAATTTCTGTGTTTCATCGTCAATAACAAGGTCCAAGGGATACAGTAAACCTGGAGTGAAGCATCGGTATCTATAACTAGTGTGACAGGAATGGTTCAAACATAGACAGTAAGAAGGGTCAGTCTTCTTGTACTTAAGTCGGCATTGTGCCTTTTGTATTTATTTCTGATGCAATATCTATGTTTCATCGTCAATAAGAAGGTCAGAGGGATACAGTAAACCTGAAGTGAAGCATCAGAAACTATAACTAGTGTCACAGGAAGGGTTCAAAACATAGACAGTAGGAAGAGTCAGTCTTCTTGCATTTAAGTCGGCATTGTGCCTTTTGTATTTAATTCCGATGCAATTTCTCTGTTTCATCGTCGATAAGAAGGTCAGAGGGATACAGTAAACCTGAAGTGAAGCATCGGAATCCTAAACTAGTGTCACAGGAATGGTCAAAACATAGACAGTAGGAAGAATCAGTCTTCTTGTTCTTAAGTCGGCATTGTGCCTTTTGTATTTAATTCCGATGCAATGTCTGTGTTTCATCGTCAATAAGAAGGTCCACGGTATACAGTAAACCTGAAGTGAAGCATCGGAATCTATGCCTAGTGTCACAGGAATGGTTCAAAACATTGTTAGTAAGAAGAGTCAGTCTTCTTGTACCTAAGTCGGCATTGTGCCTTTTCTATTTAATTCCGATGCAATTTTTGTCTTTCATCGTCAATAAGAATGTCCAAGGGATACACTAAACCTGGAGTGAAGCATCGGAATCTAAAACTAGTGTCACAAGAATGGTTCAAAACATAGACAGTAAGAAGAGTCAGTCTTCTTGTATTTAAGTCGACGTTGGGCCTTTTCTATGTAATTCCGATGCAATTTCTGTGTTTCATCGTCAATAAGAGGGTCAGAGGGATACAATAAACCGGAAGTGAAGCATCGGAATCTATAACTAGTGTCACAGGAATGGTTCAAAACATAGACAGTAAGAAGAGTCAGTCTTCGTGTTCTGAAGTCGGCATTTTGCCTTTTGTATTTAACTCCGATTCAATTTCTGTGTTTCATCGTCAATAAGAAGGTCCAAGGCGTACAGTAAACCTGAAGTGAAGCATCGGAATCTATAACTAGTGTCACAGGAATCGTTCAAAGCATCGTAAGAAGAGTCAGTCTTCTTGTCCTTAAGTCGGCATTGTGACTTCTGTATTTAATTCCAATGCAATTTCTGTGTCTCATCGTCAATAAGAAGGTCCAAGGGATACAGTAAACCTGGAGTGAAGCATCGGAATCTATAACTAGCTCACAGTAATAGTTCAAAAGGTAGACAGTAAGAAGAGTCAGTCTACTTGTACTTAAGTCGTCATTGTGCCTTTTGTATTTAATTCCAATGCAATTTCTGTGTTTCATCGTCAATAAGCATGTCCAAGGGGTACAGTAAACCTGAAGGGAGGCATCGGAATCTATTACTAGAGTCACAGGAACGGTTCAAAACAAAGTCAGTAAGAAGAGTCAGTCTTCTTGTCCTTATGTCGGCATTGTGCCTTTTGTATTTAATTCCGCTGCAATTTCTGTGTTGCATCGTCAATAAGAAGATCCAAGGGATACGGTAAACCTGGAGTGTAGCATCGGAATCTATAAATAGTGTCACAGGAATGGTTTAAAACATAGTCAGTAAGAAGAGTCAGTCTTCGTGTACTTAAGTCGGCATTTTGCATTTTGTATTTAATTCCGATGCAATTTCTGTGTTTCATCGTCAATAAGAAGGTCCAAGGGATACAGTAAACCTGAAGTGAAGCATCGGAATTTATAACTAGTGTCACAGGAATGTTTCAAATCATAGTCAGTAGGATGAATCGGTCTTCATGTACTTAAGTCGCCATTAAGCCTTTTGTATTTAATTCTGATGCAGTATCTGTGTTTGATCGTCAATAGGAAGTTCCAAGGGATACAGCAAACCTCAAGTGTAGCATCAGAATCTATAACTAGTGTTACAGGAATGGTTCAAAACATAGACAGTAGGAAGAGTCAGACTTCTTGTACTTAAGTCATCATTGTGCCATTTGTATTTAATTCCGATGCAATTTCTGTGTTTCATCGTCAATACGACGGTCCAAGGGATACAGTAGACCTGAAGTGAAGCATCGGAATCTATAACTAGTGTCACAGGAATGGTTCAAAACATAGACAGTAAGAGGAGTCAGTGTTCTTGTACTTAAGTCGGCATTGTGCATTTTCTATTTAATTCCGATGCAATTTATGTGTTTCATCGTCAATAAGAAGGTCCAAGGGGTACAGTAAACCTGAAGTGAAGCATCAGAATCTATAACTAGTGTCACAGGAATTGTTCAAAACATAGTCACTAAGAAGAGTCAGTCTTCTTGTACTTTAGTCGGCATTGTGCATTTTGTATTTAATTTCGTTGCAATTTCTGTGTTTCATCGTCAATAAGAAGGTCCGAGGGATACAGTAAACCTGAAGTGAAGCATCCGAATCTATAACTAGTGTCACAGGAATGGTTCAAAACATAGACAGTAGGAAGAGTCAGACTTCTTGTACTTAAGTCGGCATTGTGCCATTTGTATTTAATTCCGATGCAATTTCTGTGTTTCATCGTCAATAAGAAGGTCCAAGGGATACAGTAGACCTGAAGTGAAGCATCGGAATCTATAACTAGTGTCACAGCAATGGTTCAAACCATAGACAGTCAGAAAAGTCAGTCATCTTGTACTTAAGTCGGCATTGTACATTTTCTATTTAATTCCGATGCAATTTTAGTGTTTTATCGTCAATTAGAAGGTCCGAGGGATACAGTAAACCTGAAGTGAAGCATCGGAATCTATAACTAGTGTCACAGGAATGGTTCTAAACATAGTCAGTAAAAGAGTCAGTCTTCTTGTACTTAAGTCGGCGTTGTGCTTTTTGTATTTAATTCCGATACAATTTCTGTGTTTCATCGTCAATAAGAAGGTCAGAGGGATACTGTAAACCTGAAATGAGCATCGGAATCTATAACTAGTGTCAATGGAATGGTTCAAAACAGTCAGTAAGAAGAGTCAGTCTTTTTGTACTTCAGTCGGCATAGTGCCTTTTGTATTTAATTCCGATGCAATTTCTGTGTTTCATCGTCAATAAGAAGGTCCAAGGGATACAGTAAACCTGAAGTGAATCATCGGAATCTATAACTAGTGTCACAGGAAGGGTTCAAAACATCGTCTGTAGGAAGAGACGGTCTTCTTGTACATAAGTCGGCATTGTGCCTTTTGTATTTAATTCCGATGCAATTTCTGTGTTTCATCGTCAATAAGAAGGTCCAAGGGATACAGAAAACCTGAAGTGAAGCATCAAAATCTATAACTAGTGTCACAGGAATGCTTCAAAACATAGACAGTAAGACAAGTCAGTCGCCTAGTACTTAAGTCGTCATTGTGCATATTCTATTCAATTCCGATGCAATTTCAGTGTTTCATCGTCAATAAGAAGGTCAGAGGGATACAGTAAACCTGAAGTGAGCATCGGAATCTATAACTAGTGTCATAGGAATGGTTCAATACTAAGTCAGTAAGAAGAGTCAGTCTTTTTGTACTTAAGTCGGCATTGTGCCTTTAGTGATTACCTCCAATGCAATTTCTGTGTTTCATCGTCAATAAGAAGGTCCAAAGGATACAGTAAACCTGAAGTGAAGCATCGGAATCTATAACTAGTGTCACAGGAATGGTTCAAAACATAGACAGTAATAAGAGTCAGTCTTCTTGTACTTAACTCGGCATTGTGCCTTTTGTATTTAATTCCGATACAATTGCTGTGTTTCATCGTCAATAAGACGATCAGAGGGCTACAGTAAACCTGAAGTGAAGCATCGGAATCTATAACTAGTGTCACAGGAATGGTTCAAAACATTGAAAGTAGGAAGAGACAGTCTTCTTGTACTTAAGTCGGCAATGTGCCTTTTGTATTTAGTTCCGATGCAATTTCTGTTTTTCATCGTCAATAAGAAGGTCCAAGGGATACGGTAAACCTGAAGTGAAGCATCGGAATCTATAACTAGTGTCACAGGAATGGTTCAAAACATAGACAGTAAGAAGAGTCAGTCTTCTTGTACTTAAGTCGGTATTGTGCCTTTTGTATTTAATTCCGATGCAATTTCTGTGTTTCATCGTCAATAAGAAGCTCCAAAGGATACAGTAAACCTGAAGTGAAGCATTGGAATCTATACCTAGTGTCACAGGAATCGCTCAAAACATAGACAGTACGAGGAGTCAGTCTTCTTGTACTTAAGTCGGCATTGTGATTTTCTATTTAATTCCGACGCAATTTATGTGTTTCATCGTCAATAAGAAGGTCCAAGGTGTACAAGAAACCTGAAGTGAAGCATCAGAATCTATAACTAGTGTCACAGGAATGGTTCAAAACATAGTCAATAAGAAGAGTCAGTCTTCTTGTACTTTAGTGGGCATTGTGTCTTTTGTATTTAATTCCGTTGCAATTTCTGTGTTTCATCATCAATAAGAAGGTCCGAGGGATACAGTAAACCTGGAGTGAGGCATCAGAATCCATAACTAGTGTCACAGGAATGATTTTAAACATAGACAGTAAGAAGAGTCAGTCTTCTTGTACTTAAGTCGGCATTGTGCCTTTTGTATTTAATTCCGATGCAATTTCTGTGTTTCATCGTGAATTAAAAGTCGATGGGATACAGTAGACCTGAATTGAAGCATCGGAATCTATAACTAGTGTCACAGGAATGGTTCAAAACATAGGCAGTAAGAAGAGTCAGTCTTCTTGTACTTAAGTCGGCATTGTGCCTTTTGTACTTAATTCCGATGCAATTTCTGTGTTTCATCGTAAATTAGAAGGTCAGAGGGGTACCGTAAACCTGAAGCGAAGCATCCGAATCTATAACTAGAGTCACAGGAATGGTTCAAAACATAGACAGTAAGAAGAGTCAGTCTTCTTGTAGTTAAGTCGGCATTGTGCCTTTTGTATTCAATTCCCATGCAATTTCTGCGTTTCATCGTCAATATAAAGTTGAGAGGGATACACTAAACCTGAAGTGAAGCATCGGAATCTATAACTAGTGTCACAGGAATTGTTCAAGACGTAGTCAGTAAGAAGAGTCAGTCTTTTTGTACTTAAGTCGGAATTGTGAATTTTGTGTTTAATTCCGATGCAATTTCTGTGTTTCATCGTCTATAACAAGGTCCAAGGGATACAGTAAACCTGAAGTGAAGCATCGGAATCTATAACTAGTGTCACAGGAATGGTTCAAGGTTTAGTCAGTAAGAAGAGTCAGTCTTTTTGTACTTAAGTCGGAATTGTGAATTTTTTGTTTAATTCCGATGCAATTTCTGTGTTTCATCGTCAATTACAAGGTCAGAGGGATACAGCAAACCTGAAGTGAAACATCGGAATCCAAAACTAGTTTCACAGGAATGGTTCAAAACATAAACAGTAGGAAGAGTCAGTCTTCTTGTACTTAAGTCGGCATTGTGCCTTTTGTATTTAATTCCGAGGCAATTTCTGTGTTTCATCGTCAATTAGAAGGTCCAAGGTATACAGTAAACATAAAGTGAAGCATCGGAATGTATAACTAGTGTCACAGGAATGGTTCAAAACATAGTCAGTAAGAAGAGTCAGTCTTCTTGTACTTAAGTCGGCATTGTACTTTTCTATTTAATTCCGATGCAATTTCTGTGTTTCATCGTCAATAACAAGGTCCAAGGGATACAGTAAACCTGGAGTGAAGCATCGGAATCTATAACTAGTGTCCATGGAATGGTTCAAAACATAGACAGTAAGAAGAGTCAGTCTTCTTGTACTTAAGTCGGCATTGTGCCTTTTGTATTTAATTCCGATGCAATTTCTGTGTTTCAACGTCAATAATAAGGTCAAAGGGATACAATAAACTTGGAGTGAAGCATCGGAATCTATGACTAGTGTCAATGGAATGGTTCAAATCATAGACCGTAAGAAGAGTCAGTCTTCTTGTACTTAAGTCGGCATTGTGCCTTTTCTATTTAATTCCGATGCAATTTCTGTGTTTCATCGTCAATAAGAAGGTTCCAGGGATACAGTAGGCCTGAAGTGATGCATCGGAATCTATAACTAGTGTCACAGGAATGGTTCAAAACATTGACAGTCAGAAATGTCAGTCGTCTTGTACTTAAGTCGGCATTGTGCATTTTGTATTTAATTCCGATGCAATTTCAGTGTTTCATCGTCAATAAGAAGGTCAGAGGGATACTGTAAACCTGAAGTGAGCATCGGAATGTATAACTAGTGTCACAGGAATGGTTCAAAACATTGTCAGTAAATAGAGACAGTCTTTTTGTACTTAAGTCGGCATTGTGCCTTTTCTACTTAATTCCAATGCAATTTCTGTCTTTCATCGTCAATAACAAGGGAAAAGGGATACAGTAAACCTGAAGTGAAGCATCGGAATCTATAACTAGTGTCACAGGAATGGTTCAAAACATAGACAGAAGGAAGAGTCAGTCTTCTTGTACTTAAGTCGGCATTGTGCCTTTTGTATTTATTTCCGATGCAATTCCTGTATTTCATCGTCAATAAGGAGGTCCAAGGGATACAGTAAACCTGAAGTGAAGCATCACAATCTATAACTAGTTTCACAGGAATGGTTCAAAACAAAGTCAGTAAGAAGAGTCAGTCTTCTTGTCCTTATGTCGGCATTGTGCCTTTTGTATTTAATTCCGATGCAATTTCTGTGTTTCATCGTCAATAAGAAGCTCCAAAGGATACAGTAACCCTGAAGTGAAGCATTGGAATCTATAACTAGTGTCACAGGAATCGCTCAAAACATAGACAGTACGAGGAGTCAGTCTTCTTGTACTTAAGTCGGCATTGTGCTTTTCTATTTAATTCCGACGCAATTTATGTGTTTCATCGTCAATAAGAAGGTCCAAGGGGTACAAGAAACCTGAAGTGAAGCATCAGAATCTATAACTAGTGTCACAGGAATGGTTCAAAACATAGTCAATAAGAAGAGTCAGTCTTCTTGTACTTTAGTGGGCATTGTGCCTTTTGTATTTAATTCCGTTGCAATATCTGTGTTTCATCATCAATAAGAAGGTCCCAGGGATACAGTAAACCTGGAGTGAGGCATCAGAATCTATAACTAGTGTCACAGGAATTGTTTTAAACATAGACAGTAAGAAGAGTCAGTCTTCTTGTACTTAAGTCGGCATTGTGCCTTTTGTATTTAATTCCGATGCAATTTCTGTGTTTCATCGTGAATTAAAAGTCGATGGGATACAGTAGACCTGAATTGAAGCATCGGAATCTATAACTAGTGTCACAGGAATGGTTCAAAACATAGGCAGTAAGAAGAGTCAGTCTTCTTGTACTTAAGTCGGCATTGTGCCTTTTGTACTTAATTCCGATCCAATTTCTGTGTTTCATCGAAAATTAGAAGGTCAGAGGGGTACCGTAAACCTGAAGCGAAGCATCCGAATCTATAACTAGAGTCACAGGAATGGTTCAAAACATAGACAGTAAGAAGAGTCAGCCTTCTTGTAGTTAAGTCGGCATTGTGCCTTTTGTATTCAATTCCCATGCAATTTCTGCGTTTCATCGTCAATATAAAGTTGAGAGGGATACACTAAACCTGAAGTGAAGCATCGGAATCTATAACTAGTGTCACAGGAATGGTTCAAGACGTAGTCAGTCAGAAGGGTCAGTCTTTTTGTACTTAAGTCGGAATTGTGAATTTTGTGTTTAATTCCGATGCAATTTATGTGTTTCATCGTCTATAACAAGGTCCAAGGGATACAGTAAACCTGAAGTGAAGCATCGGAATCTATAACTAGTGTCACAGGAATGATTCAAGATTTAGTCAGTTAGAAGAGTCAGACTTTTTGTACTTAAGTCGGAATTGTGAATTTTGTGTTTAATTCCGATGCAATTTCTGTGTTTCATCGTCAATTAGAAGGTCAGAGGGATACAGCAAACCTGAAGTGAAACATCGGAATCCAAAACTAGTGTCACAGGAATGGTTCAAAACATAAACAGTAGGAAGAGTCAGTCTTCTTGTACTTAAGTCGGCATTGTGCCTTTTGTATTTAATTCCGAGGCAATTTCTGTGTTTCATCGTCAATTAGAAGGTCCAAGGTATACAGTAAACATAAAGTGAAGCATCGGAATGTATAACTAGTGTCACAGGAATGGTTCAAAACATAGTCAGTAAGAAGAGTCAGTCTTCTTGTACATAAGTCGGCATTGTACTTTTCTATTTAATTCCGATGCAATTTCTGTGTTTCATCGTCAATAACAAGGTCCAAGGGATACAGTAAACCTGGAGTGAAGCATCGGAATCTACAACTAGTGTCCATGGAATGGTTCAAAACATAGACAGTAAGAAGAGTCAGTCTTCTTGTACTTAAGTCGGCATTGTGCCTTTTGTATTTAATTCCGATGCAATTTCTGTGTTTCAACGTCAATAATAAGGTTAAAGGGATACAATAAACTTGGAGTGAAGCATCGGAATCTATGACTAGTGTCAATGGAACGGTTGAAATCATAGACCGTAAGAAGAGTCAGTCTTCTTGTACTTAAGTCGGCATTGTGCCTTTTGTATTTAATTCCGATGCAATTTCTGTGTTTCATCGTCAATAAGAAGGTCCCAGGGATACAGTAGGCCTGAAGTGATGCATCGGAATCTATAACTAGTGTCACAGGAATGGTTCAAAACATTGACAGTCAGAAATGTCAGTCGTCTTGTACTTAAGTCGGCATTGTGCATTTTGTATTTAATTCCGAAGCAATTTCAGTGTTTCATCGTCAATAAGAAGGTCAGAGGGATACTCTAAACCTGAAGTGAGCATCGGAATGTATAACTAGTGTCACAGGAATGGTTCAAAACATTGTCAGTAAATAGAGACAGTCTTTTTGTACTTAAGTCGGCATTGAGCTTTTTCTACTTAATTCCAATGCAATTTCTGTCTTTCATCGTCAATAACAAGGGAAAAGGGATACAGTAAACCTGAAGTGAAGCATCGGAATCTATAACTAGTGTCACAGGAATGGTTCAAAACATAGACAGAAGGAAGAGTCAGTCTTCTTGTACTTAAGTCGGCATTGTGCCTTTTGTATTTAATTCCGATGCAATTTCTGTGTTTCATCGTCAATAACAAGGTCCAAGGGATACAGTAAACCTGGAGTGTAGCATCGGAATCTATAACTAGTGTCACAGGGATGGTTCAAAACATAGACAGTAAGAAGAGTCAGTCTTCGTGTACTTAAGTGTTCATTTTGCCTTTTGTATTTAATTCCGATGCAATTTCTGTGTTTCATCGTCAATAAGAAGGTCCAAGGGACACAGTAAACGTGAAGTGAAGCATCGGAAACTATAACTAGTGTCACAGGAATGGTTCAAAACATAGACAGTAAGAAAAGTCAGTCGCCTAGTACTTAAGTCGGTATTGTGCATTTTCTATTTAATTCCGATGCAATTTCTGTCTTTCATCGTCAATAAGAAGGTCAGAGGGATACAGTAAACCGGAAGTGAGCATCGGAATCTATAACAAGCGTCACAGGAATGGTTCAAAACTTAGTCAGTAAGAAGAGTCAGTCTTTTTGTACTTAAGTCGGCATAGTGCCTTTTGTGTTTAATTCCGATGCAATTTCTGTGTTTCATCGTCAATAAGAAGGTCCAAGGGACACAGTAAACGTGAAGTGAAGCATCGGAAACTATAACTAGTGTCACAGGAATGGTTCAAAACATAGACAGTAATAAGAGTCAGTCTTCTTGTACTTAACTCGGCATTGTGACTTTTGTATTTAATTCCGATACAATTTCTGTGCTTCATCGTCAATAAGAAGATCGGAGGGCTACAGTAAACCTGAAGTGAAGCATCGGAATCTATAACTAGTGTCACAGGAATGGTTCAAAACATTGAAAGTAGGAAGAGTCAGTCTTCTTGTACTTAAGTCGGCAATGTGCCTTTTGTATTTAATTCCGATGCAATTTCTGTGTTTCATCGACAATAAGAAGGTCCAAGGGATGCAGTAAACCTGAAGTGCAGCATCGGAATCTATAACTAGTGTCACAGGAATGGTTCAAAACATAGGCAGTAAGAAGAGTCAGTCTTCTTGTACTTAAGTCGGTATTGTGCCTTTTGTATTTAATTCCGATGCAATTTCTATGTTTCATCGTCAATAAGAAGCCCCAAGGGATACAGTAAACCTGAAGTGAAGCATTGGAATCTATAACTAGTGTCACAGGAAGGGTTCAAAACATAGTCAGTACGAGGAGTCAGTCTTCTTGTACTTAAGTCGGCATTGTGCTTTTCTATTTAATTCCGACGCAATTTATGTGCTTCATCGTCAATAAGAAGGTCCAAGGGGTACAAGAAACCTGAAGTGAAGCATCAGAATCTATAACTAGTGTCACAGGAATGGATCAAAACATAGTCATTAAGTAGAGTCAGTCTTCTTGTACTTTAGTCGGCATTGTGCCTTTTGCATTTAATTCCGTTGCAATTTCTGTGTATCATCATCAATAAGAAGGTCAGAGGGATACAGTAAACCTGGAGTGAGGCATCAGAATCTATAACTAGTGTCACAGGAATGGTTTTAAACATTGACAGTAAGAAGAGTCAGTCTTCTTGTACTTAAGTCGGCATTGTGCCTATTGTATTTAATTCCGATGCAATTTCTGTGTTTCATCGTGAATAAGAAGGTCGATGGGATACAGTAGACCTGAATTGAAGCATCGGAATCTATAACTAGTGTCACAGGAATGGTTCAAAACATATGCAGTAAAAAGAGTCAGTCTTCTTGAACTTAAGTCGGCATTATGCCTTTTGTACTTAATTCCGATGCAATTTCTGTGTTTCATCGTAAATAAGAAGGTCAGAGGGGTACCGTAAACCTGAAGCGAAGCATCGGAATCTATAACTAGAGTCACAGGAATGCTTCAAAACATAGACAGTAAGAAGAGTCAGTCTTCTTGACCTAAAGTAGGCATTGTACCTTTTGTATTTAATTCCGATTTAATTTCTGTGTTTCTTCGTCAATTCGAAGGTCCAAGTGATACAGTAAACCTGGGGTCAAGCATCGGAATCTATAACTAGTGTCACAAGAATGGTTCAAAACATAGTCAGTAAGAAGAGTCAGTCTTCTTGTAGTTAAGTCGGAATTGTGAATTTTGTGTTTAATTCCGATGCAATTTCTGTGTTTCATCGTCTATAAGAAGGTCCAAGGGCTACAGTAAACCTGAAGTGAAGCATCGGAATCTATAACTAGTGTCACAGGACTTGTTCAAAACATTGACAGTAGGAAGAGTCACTCTTCTTGTACTTAAGTCGGCATTGTGCCTTTTGTATTTAATTCCGATGCAATTTCTGTGTTTCATTGTGAATTAGAAGGTCAATGGGATACAGTAGACCTGAATTGAAGCATCGGAAACTATAACTAGTGTCACAGGAATGGTTCAAAACATAGACGGTAAGAAGAGTCAGTCTTCTTGTACTTAAGTCGGCATTGTGCCTTTTGTATTTAATTCCGAGGCAATTTCTGTGTTTCATCCTCAATTAGAAGTTCCAAGGTATACAGTAAACATGAAGTGAAGCGTCGGAATGTATAACTAGTGTCACAGGAATGGTTCAAAACATAGTCAGTAAGAAGAGTCAGTCTTCTTGTACTTAAGTCGGCATTGTACTTTTTCTATTTAATTCCGATGCAATTTCTGTGTTTCATCGTCAATAACAATGTCCAAGGGATACAGTAAACCTGGAGGGAAGCATCGGAATCTATAACTAGTGTCAAGGGAATGGTTCAAAACATAGACAGTAAGAAGAGTCAGTCTTCTTGTACTTAAGTCGGCATTGTGCCTTTTGTATTTAATTCCGATGCAATTTCTGTGTTTCATCGACAATAAGAAGGTCAGAGGGGTACCGTAAACCTGAAGTGAAGCATCGGAATCTATAACTAGAGTCACAGGAATGGTTCAAAACATAGACAGTAAGAAGGGTCAGTCTTCTTGAACTAAAGTCGGCATTGTGGCTTTTGTATTTCATTCCGTTGCAATTTCTGTGTTTCTTCGTCAATAAGAAGGTCCAAGGGATAAGGTAAACCTGGAGTGAAGCATCGGAATCTATAACTAGTGTCACAAGAATGGCTCAAAACATAGTCAGTAAGAAGAGTCAGTCTTCTTGTAGTTAAGTCGGCATTGTGCCTTTTGTATTTAATTCCGATGCAATTTCTGTGATTCATCGTCAACAAAAAGTTCAGGGGGATACAGTAAACCTGAAGTGAAACATCGGAATCTATAACTAGCGTCACAGGATTGGTCAAAACATAGACAGTAGGAAGAGTCAGTCTTCTTGTACTTAAGTCGGCATTGTGCCTTTTGTATTTAATTCGGATGCAATTTCTTTGTTTCATCGTCTATAGGAAGGTCAGAGGGATACAGCAAACCTGAAGTGAAGCATCGGAATCTATAACTAGTGTCACAGGAATGGTTCAAAACAAAGACAGTAAGACGTGTCAGTCTTCTTGTACTTAAGTCGGCATTGTTCCTTTTTTATTTAATTCCGATGCCATATCTGTGTTTCATCGTCAATAAGAAGGACCAAGGGATACAGTAAACCTGAAGTGAAGCATCGGAATCTATCACTAGTGTCACAGGAATGGTTCAAACCATAGTCAGTAAGAGGCGTTAGTCTTCTCGTACTTAAGTCGGCATTGTGCCTTTTCTATTTAATTCTGATGCAATTTTGTGTTTCATCGTCAATAAGAAGGTCCAACGGATACAGCAAACCTGGAGTGAAGCATCGGAATCTATAACTAGTGTCACTGGAATGGTTCAAATCATAGACAGTAGGAAGATTCAGTCTTCTTGTACTTAAGTCGGTTATTGTGCCTTTTGTATTTAATTCCGATGCAATTCTGTGTTTCATCGTCAATAAGAAGTTCCTAGGGACACAGTAAACCTGAAGTGAAGCATCGGAAAATATAACTAGTGTCACAGGAATGGTTCAAGGAGAGTCAGTCTTCTTGTACTTTAGTCGGCATTGCGCCTTTTGTATTCAATTACGATGCAATTTCTGTGTTTCATAGTCAATAAGAAGGTCCAAGGGATACAGTAAACCTGTAGTGAAGCATCGGAATCTATAACTAGTGTCACAGGAATCTTTCAAAACATAGACAGTAAGAGGAGTCAGTGTTCTTGTACTTAAGTCGGCATTGTGCCTTTTCTATTTAATTCCGATGCAATTTATGTGTTTCATCGTCAATAAGAAGGTCCATGGGGTACAGTAAACCTGAAGTGAAGCATCAGAATCTATAACTAGTGTCACAGGAATGGTTCAAAAAATAGTCAGTAAGAAGAGTCAGTCTTCTTGTACTTTAGTCGGCATTGTGCCTTTTGTATTTAATTCCGTTGAAATTTCTGTGTTTCATCGTCAATAGGAAGGTCCGAGGGATACAGTAAACCTGAAGTGAAGCATCCGAATCTATAACTAGTGTCACAGGAATGGTTCCAAACATAGACAGTAGGAAGAGTCAGACTTCTTGTACTTAAGTCGGCATTGTGCCATTTGAATTTAATTCCGATGCAATTTCTGTGTTTCATCGTCAATAAGAAGGTCCCAGGGATACAGAAAACCTGAAGTGAAGCATCAAAATCTATAACTAGTGTCACAGGAATATTTCAAAACATAGACAGTAAGAAAAGTCAGTCGCCTAGTTCTTAAGTCGGTATTGTGCATTTTCTATTTAATTCCGATGCAATTTCTGTGTTTCATCGTCAATAAGAAGGTCAAAGGGATACAGTAAACCTGAAGTGAGCATCGGAATCTATAACTAGTGTCACAGGAATGGTTCAAAACTTAGTCAGTAAGAAGAGTCAGTCTTTTTGTACTTAAGTCGGCATTGTGCCTTTTGTGTTTAATTCCGATGCAATTTCTGTGTTTTATCGTCAATAAGAAGGTCCAAGGGACACAGTAAACCTGAAGCGAAGCATCGGAATCTATAACTAGTGTCACAGGAATGGTTCAAAACATAGACAGTACAAAGAGTCAGTCTTCTTGTACTTAACTCGGCATCGTGCCTTTTGTATTTAATTCCGATGCAATTTCTGTGTTTCATCGTCAATAAGAAGGTCCAAGGGATACAGTAAACCTGAAGTGAAGCATCGGAATCTATAACTAGTGTCACAGGAATGGTTCAAAACATAGACAGTAAGAAGAGTCAGTCTTCTTGTACTTAAGTCGGTATTGTGCCTTTTGTATTTAATTCCGATGCAATTTCTATGTTTCATTGTCAATAAGAAGCCCCAAGGGATACCGTAAACCTGAAGTGAAGCATTGGAATCTATAACTAGTGTCACAGGAGTGGTTCAAAACATAGACATTACAAGGAGTCAGTCTTCTTGTACTTAAGTCGGCATTGTGCTTATCTATTAAATTCCGACGCAATTTATGTGTTTCATCGTCAATACGAAGGTCCAAGGGGTACAAGAAACCTGAAGTGAAGCATCAGAATCTATAAATAGTGTCACAGGAATGGTTCAAAACATAGTCAATAAGAAGAGTCAGTCTTCTTGTAGTTAAGTCGGCATTGTGCCTTTTGTATTCATTTCCCATGCAATTTCTGTGTTTCATCGTCAATAAAAAGTTTAGAGGGATACAGTAAACCTGAAGTGAAGCTTCGGAATCTATAACTAGTGTCACAGGAATGGTTCAAGACTTAGTCAGTAAGAAGAGTCAGTCTTTTTGTACTTAAGTCGGAATTGTGAATTTTGTGTTTAATTCCGATGCAATTTCTGTGTTTCATCGTCTATAAGAAGGTCCAAGGTATAGAGTAAACCTGAAGTGAAGCATCGGAATCTATAACTAGTGTCACAGGAATTGTTCAAAACATTGACAGTAGGAAGAGTCAGTCTTCTTGTACTTAAGTCGGCATTGTGCCTTTTGTATTTAATTCCGATGCAATGTCTGTGTTTCATCGTCAATAAGAAGGTCCAAGGGATACAGTAAACCGAAGTGAAGCATCGGAATGTATAACTAGTGTCACAGGAATGGTTCATAACATAGTCAGTAAGAAGAATCAGTCTTCTTGTACTTAAGTCGGCATTGTGCCTTTTGTATTTAATTCCGATGCAATTTCTGTGTTTCATCGTCAATAACAAGGTCCAAGGATACAGTAAACCTGGAGTGTAGCATCGGAATCTATAACTTGTGTCATAGGAATGGTTCAAAACATAGACAGTAAGTAGAGTCAGTCTTCGTGTACTTAAGTCGTCATTTTGCCTTTTGTACTTAATTCCGATGCAATTTCTGTGTTTCATCGTCAATAAGACGGTCCAAGGGATACAGTTAACCTGAAGTGAATCATCGGAATCTATAACTTGTGTCAGAGGAATTGTTCAAAACATAGTCAGTAAGAAGAGTCAGTCTTCTTGTACTTAAGTCTGCATTGTGCCTTTTCTACTTAATTCCAATGTAATTTCTGTGTTTCATCGTCAATAACAAGGGCAAAGCGATACAGTAAACCTGGAGTGAGCATCAAAATCTATAACTAGTGTCAATGGAATGGTTCAAATCATACACAGTAAGAAGAGTAAGTCTTCTTGTACTTCAGTCGGGATTGTGCCTTTTGTATTCAATTCCGATGCAATTTCTGTGTTTCATCGTCAATAAGAAGGTCCAAGGGATACAGTAAACCTGAAGTGAAGCATCGGAATCTATAACTAGTGTCACAGGAAGGGTTCAAAACATCGTCGGTAGGAAGAGACGGTCTTCTTGTACATAAGTCGGCATTGTGCCTTTTGTATTTAATTCTGATGCAATTTCTGTGTTTCATCGTCAATAAGAAGGTCCAAGGTATACAGAAAACCTGAAGTGAAGCATCAAAATCTATATATAGTGTCACAGGAATGGTTCAAAACATAGACAGTAAGAAAAGTCAGTCGCCTAGTACTTAAGTCGGTATTGTGCATTTTCTATTTAATTCCGATACAATTTCTGTGTTTCATCGTCAATAAGAAGGTCAGAGGGATACAGTAATCCTGAAGTGAGCATCGGAATCTATAACTAGTGTCACAGGAATGGTTCAAAACTTAGTCAGTAAGAAGAGTCAGTCTTTTTGTACTTAAGTCGGCATTGTGCCTTTTGTGTTTAATTCCGATGCAATTTCTGTGTTTCATCGTCAATAAGAAGGTCCAAGGGACACAGTAAACCTGAAGCGAAGCATCGGAATCTATAACTAGTGTCACTGGAATGGTTCAAAACATAGACAGTAATAAGAGTCAGTCTTCTTGTACTTAACTCGGCATTGTGCCTTTTGTATTTAATTCCGATACAATTTCTGTGTTTCATCGTCAATAAGAAGATCAGAGTGGTACAGTAAACCTGAAGTGAAGCATCGGAATCTATAACTAGTGTCACAGGAATGGTTCAAAACATTGAAAGTAGGAAGAGTCAGTCTTCTTGTACTTAAGTCGGCAATGTGCATTTTGTATTTAATTCCGATGCAATTTCTGTGTTTCATCGTCAATAAGAAGGTCCAAGGGATACAGTAAACCGAAGTGAAGCATCGGAATCTATAACTAGTGTCACAGGAATGGTTCAAAACATAGACAGTAAGAATAGTCAGTCTTCTTGTACTTAAGTCGGTATTGTGCCTTTTGTATTTAATTCCGATACAATTTCTATGTTTCATCGTCAATAAGAAGCCCCAAGGGATACAGTAAACCTGAAGTGAAGCATTGGAATCTATAACTAGTGTCACAGGAATGGTTCAAAACATAGACAGTACAAGGAGTCTGTCTTCTTGTACTTAAGTCGGCATTGTGCTTTTCTATTTAATTCCGACGCAATTTATGTGTTTCATCGTCAATAAGAAGCTCCAAGGGGTACAAGAAACCTGAAGTGAAGCATCAGAATCTATAACTAGTGTCACAGGAATTGTTCAAAACGTAGTCAATAAGAAGAGTCAGTCTTCTTGTACTTAAGTCGGCATTGTGCCTATTGTATTTAATTCCGATGCAATTTCTGTGTTTCATCGTGAATAAGAAGGTCGATGGGATACAGTAGACCTGAATTGAAGCATCGGAATCTATAACTAGTGTCACAGGAATGGTTCAAAACATATGCAGTAAGAAGAGTCAGTCTTCTTGTAGTTAAGTCGGCATTGTGCCTTTTGTATTCAATTCCCATGCAATTTCTGTGTTTCATCGTCAATAAAAAGTTCAGAGGGATACAGTAAACCTGGAGTGAAGCTTCGGAATCTATAACTAGTGTCACAGGAATGGATCAAGACTTAGTCAGTAAGAAGAGTCAGTCTTTTTGTACTTAAGTCGAATTGTGAATTTTGTTTTTAATTCCGATGCAATTTCTGTGTTTCATCGTCTATAAGAAGGTCCAAGGGATACAGTAAACCTGAAGTGAAGCATCGGAATCCTTAACTAGTGTCACAGGAATTGTTCAAAACATTGACAGTAGAAAGAGTCAGTCTTCTTGAACTTAAGTCGGCATTGTGCCTTTTGTATTTATTTCCGATGCAATTTCTGTGTTTCATCGTCAATTAGAAGGTCAGAGGGATACAGCAAACCTGAAGTGAAACATCGGAATCCAAAACTAGTGTCACAGGAATGGTTCATAACATAGACAGTAGCAAGAGTCAGTCTTCTTGTACTTAAGTCGGCATTGTGCCTTTTGTATTTAATTCCGAGGCAATTTCTGTGTTTCATCCTCAATTAGAAGTTCCAAGGTATACAGTAAACATGAAGTGAAGCGTCGGAATGTGTAACTAGTGTCACAGGAATGGTTCAAACATAGTCAGTAAGAAGAGTCAGTCTTCTTGTACTTAAGTCGGCATTGTACCTTTTCTATTTAATTCCGATGCAATTTCTGTGTTTCATTGTCAATAACAATGTCCAAGGGATACAGTAAACCTGGAGTGAAGCATCGGAATCTATAACTAGTGTCAATGGAATGGTTCAAAACATACACAGTAAGAAGAGTCAGTCTTCTTGTACTTAAGTCGGCATTGTGCCTTTTGTATTTAATTCCGATGCAATTTCTGTGTTTCATCGACAATAAGAACGTCAGAGGGGTACCGTAAACCTGAAGTGAAGCATCGGAATCTATAACTAGAGTCACAGGAATGGTTCAAAGCATAGACAGTAAGAAGGGTCAGACTTCTTGAACTAAAGTCGGCATTGTGCCTTTTGTATTTCATTCCGTTGCAATTTCTGTGTTTCTTCGTCAATAAGAAGGTCCAAGGGATAACGTAAACCTGGAGTGAAGCATCGGAATCTATAACTAGTGTCACAAGAATGGCTCAAAACATAGGCAGTAAGATGATTCAGTCTTCTTGTAGTTAAGTCGGCATTGTGCCTTTTGTATTTAATTCCGATGCAATTTCTGTGATTCATCGTCAATAAAATGTTCAAAGGGATACAGTAAACCTGAAGTGAAGCATCGGAATCTATAACTAGTGTCACAGGAATGGTCAAAACATAGACAGTAGGAAGAGTCAGTCTTCTTGTACTTAAGTCGGCATTGTGCCTTTTGTATTTAATTCGGATGCATTTCTTTGTTTCATCGTCTATAGGAAGGTCAGAGGGATACAGCAAACCTGAAGTGAAGCATCGGAATCTATAACTAGTGTCACAGGAATGGTTCATAACAAAGACAGTAAGAAGTGTCAGTCTTCTTGTACTTAAGTCGGCATTGTTCCTTTTCTATTTAATTCCGATGCCATATCTGTGTTTCATCGTCAATAAGAAGGTCCAAGGGATACAGTAAACCTGAAGTGAAGCATCGGAATCTATCACTAGTGTGACAGGAATGGTTCAAACCATAGTCAGTAAGAGGCGTTAGTCTTCTCGTACTTAAGTCGGCATTGTGCCTTTTCTATTTAATTCTGATGCAATTTCTGTGTTTCATCGTCAATAAGAAGGTCCAAGGGATACAGTAAACCTGTAGTGAAGCATCGGAATCTATAACTAGTGTCACAGGAATGGTTCAAAACATAAACTGTAAGAAGAGTCAGTCTTCTTGTAATTAAGTCGGCAATGTTCCTTTTCTATTTAATTCCGATGCAATATCTGTGTTTCATCGTCAATAAGAAGGTCCAAGGGATACAGTAAACCAGACGTGAAGCATCGGAATCTTTAAGTAGTGTCACAGGAATGGTTCAAAACATAGTCAGTAAGAAGCGTCAGTCGTCTTGTACTTAAGTCGGCATTGTTCTTTTCTATTTCATTCTGATGCAATTCCTGTGTTTCATCGTCAATAAGAAGGTCCAAGGGAAACAGTATACCTAGAGAGAAGCACCGGAATCTATAACTAGTGTAACAGTAATGGTTCAAAGCATACACTGTTAGAAGAGTCAGTCTTCTTGTACTGTAGTCGGCATTGTGCCTTTTGTATTTAATTCCGATGCAATTTCTGCGTTTTATCGTCAATAAGAAGGTCCAACGGATACAGTAAACCTGGAGTGAAGCATCGGAATCTATTACTAGTGTCAGTGGAATGGTTCAAATCATACACAGTAGGAAGATTCAGTCTTCTTGTACTTAAGTCGGCATTGTGGCTTTTGTATTTAATTCCGATGCAATTTCTGTGTTTCATCGTCAATAAGAAGTTCCTAGGGACACAGTAAACCTGAAGTGAAGCATCGGAAAATATAACTAGTGTCACAGGAATGGTTCAAAACATAGACAGTACAAAGAGTCAGTCTTCTTGTACTTAACTCGGCATCGTGCCTTTTGTATTTAATTCCGATGCAATTTCTGTGTTTCATCGTCAATAAGAAGGTCCAAGGGATACAGTAAACCTGAAGTGAAGCATCGGAATCTATAACTAGTGTCACAGGAATGGTTCAAAACATAGACAGTAAGAAGAGTCAGTCTTCTTGTACTTAAGTCGGTATTGTGCCTTTTGTATTTAATTCCGATGCAATTTCTATGTTTCATTGTCAATAAGAAGCCCCAAGGGATACCGTAAACCTGAAGTGAAGCATTGGAATCTATAACTAGTGTCACAGGAGTGGTTCAAAACATAGACATTACAAGGAGTCAGTCTTCTTGTACTTAAGTCGGCATTGTGCTTATCTATTAAATTCCGACGCAATTTATGTGTTTCATCGTCAATACGAAGGTCCAAGGGGTACAAGAAACCTGAAGTGAAGCATCAGAATCTATAAATAGTGTCACAGGAATGGTTCAAAACATAGTCAATAAGAAGAGTCAGTCTTCTTGTAGTTAAGTCGGCATTGTGCCTTTTGTATTCATTTCCCATGCAATTTCTGTGTTTCATCGTCAATAAAAAGTTTAGAGGGATACAGTAAACCTGAAGTGAAGCTTCGGAATCTATAACTAGTGTCACAGGAATGGTTCAAGACTTAGTCAGTAAGAAGAGTCAGTCTTTTTGTACTTAAGTCGGAATTGTGAATTTTGTGTTTAATTCCGATGCAATTTCTGTGTTTCATCGTCTATAAGAAGGTCCAAGGTATAGAGTAAACCTGAAGTGAAGCATCGGAATCTATAACTAGTGTCACAGGAATTGTTCAAAACATTGACAGTAGGAAGAGTCAGTCTTCTTGTACTTAAGTCGGCATTGTGCCTTTTGTATTTAATTCCGATGCAATGTCTGTGTTTCATCGTCAATAAGAAGGTCCAAGAGATACAGTAAACCGAAGTGAAGCATCGGAATGTATAACTAGTGTCACAGGAATGGTTCATAACATAGTCAGTAAGAAGAATCAGTCTTCTTGTACTTAAGTCGGCATTGTGCCTTTTGTATTTAATTCCGATGCAATTTCTGTGTTTCATCGTCAATAACAAGGTCCAAGGATACAGTAAACCTGGAGTGTAGCATCGGAATCTATAACTTGTGTCATAGGAATGGTTCAAAACATAGACAGTAAGTAGAGTCAGTCTTCGTGTACTTAAGTCGTCATTTTGCCTTTTGTACTTAATTCCGATGCAATTTCTGTGTTTCATCGTCAATAAGACGGTCCAAGGGATACAGTTAACCTGAAGTGAATCATCGGAATCTATAACTTGTGTCAGAGGAATTGTTCAAAACATAGTCAGTAAGAAGAGTCAGTCTTCTTGTACTTAAGTCTGCATTGTGCCTTTTCTACTTAATTCCAATGTAATTTCTGTGTTTCATCGTCAATAACAAGGGCAAAGCGATACAGTAAACCTGGAGTGAGCATCAAAATCTATAACTAGTGTCAATGGAATGGTTCAAATCATACACAGTAAGAAGAGTAAGTCTTCTTGTACTTCAGTCGGGATTGTGCCTTTTGTATTCAATTCCGATGCAATTTCTGTGTTTCATCGTCAATAAGAAGGTCCAAGGGATACAGTAAACCTGAAGTGAAGCATCGGAATCTATAACTAGTGTCACAGGAAGGGTTCAAAACATCGTCGGTAGGAAGAGACGGTCTTCTTGTACATAAGTCGGCATTGTGCCTTTTGTATTTAATTCTGATGCAATTTCTGTGTTTCATCGTCAATAAGAAGGTCCAAGGTATACAGAAAACCTGAAGTGAAGCATCAAAATCTATATATAGTGTCACAGGAATGGTTCAAAACATAGACAGTAAGAAAAGTCAGTCGCCTAGTACTTAAGTCGGTATTGTGCATTTTCTATTTAATTCCGATACAATTTCTGTGTTTCATCGTCAATAAGAAGGTCAGAGGGATACAGTAATCCTGAAGTGAGCATCGGAATCTATAACTAGTGTCACAGGAATGGTTCAAAACTTAGTCAGTAAGAAGAGTCAGTCTTTTTGTACTTAAGTCGGCATTGTGCCTTTTGTGTTTAATTCCGATGCAATTTCTGTGTTTCATCGTCAATAAGAAGGTCCAAGGGACACAGTAAACCTGAAGCGAAGCATCGGAATCTATAACTAGTGTCACTGGAATGGTTCAAAACATAGACAGTAATAAGAGTCAGTCTTCTTGTACTTAACTCGGCATTGTGCCTTTTGTATTTAATTCCGATACAATTTCTGTGTTTCATCGTCAATAAGAAGATCAGAGTGGTACAGTAAACCTGAAGTGAAGCATCGGAATCTATAACTAGTGTCACAGGAATGGTTCAAAACATTGAAAGTAGGAAGAGTCAGTCTTCTTGTACTTAAGTCGGCAATGTGCATTTTGTATTTAATTCCGATGCAATTTCTGTGTTTCATCGTCAATAAGAAGGTCCAAGGGATACAGTAAACCGAAGTGAAGCATCGGAATCTATAACTAGTGTCACAGGAATGGTTCAAAACATAGACAGTAAGAATAGTCAGTCTTCTTGTACTTAAGTCGGTATTGTGCCTTTTGTATTTAATTCCGATACAATTTCTATGTTTCATCGTCAATAAGAAGCCCCAAGGGATACAGTAAACCTGAAGTGAAGCATTGGAATCTATAACTAGTGTCACAGGAATGGTTCAAAACATAGACAGTACAAGGAGTCTGTCTTCTTGTACTTAAGTCGGCATTGTGCTTTTCTATTTAATTCCGACGCAATTTATGTGTTTCATCGTCAATAAGAAGCTCCAAGGGGTACAAGAAACCTGAAGTGAAGCATCAGAATCTATAACTAGTGTCACAGGAATTGTTCAAAACGTAGTCAATAAGAAGAGTCAGTCTTCTTGTACTTAAGTCGGCATTGTGCCTATTGTATTTAATTCCGATGCAATTTCTGTGTTTCATCGTGATTAAGAAGGTCGATGGGATACAGTAGACCTGAATTGAAGCATCGGAATCTATAACTAGTGTCACAGGAATGGTTCAAAACATATGCAGTAAGAAGAGTCAGTCTTCTTGTAGTTAAGTCGGCATTGTGCCTTTTGTATTCAATTCCCATGCAATTTCTGTGTTTCATCGTCAATAAAAAGTTCAGAGGGATACAGTAAACCTGGAGTGAAGCTTCGGAATCTATAACTAGTGTCACAGGAATGGATCAAGACTTAGTCAGTAAGAAGAGTCAGTCTTTTTGTACTTAAGTCGAATTGTGAATTTTGTTTTTAATTCCGATGCAATTTCTGTGTTTCATCGTCTATAAGAAGGTCCAAGGGATACAGTAAACCTGAAGTGAAGCATCGGAATCCTTAACTAGTGTCACAGGAATTGTTCAAAACATTGACAGTAGAAAGAGTCAGTCTTCTTGAACTTAAGTCGGCATTGTGCCTTTTGTATTTATTTCCGATGCAATTTCTGTGTTTCATCGTCAATTAGAAGGTCAGAGGGATACAGCAAACCTGAAGTGAAACATCGGAATCCAAAACTAGTGTCACAGGAATGGTTCATAACATAGACAGTAGCAAGAGTCAGTCTTCTTGTACTTAAGTCGGCATTGTGCCTTTTGTATTTAATTCCGAATCAATTTCTGTGTTTCATCCTCAATTAGAAGTTCCAAGGTATACAGTAAACATGAAGTGAAGCGTCGGAATGTGTAACTAGTGTCACAGGAATGGTTCAAACATAGTCAGTAAGAAGAGTCAGTCTTCTTGTACTTAAGTCGGCATTGTACCTTTTCTATTTAATTCCGATGCAATTTCTGTGTTTCATTGTCAATAACAATGTCCAAGGGATACAGTAAACCTGGAGTGAAGCATCGGAATCTATAACTAGTGTCAATGGAATGGTTCAAAACATACACAGTAAGAAGAGTCAGTCTTCTTGTACTTAAGTCGGCATTGTGCCTTTTGTATTTAATTCCGATGCAATTTCTGTGTTTCATCGACAATAAGAACGTCAGAGGGGTACCGTAAACCTGAAGTGAAGCATCGGAATCTATAACTAGAGTCACAGGAATGGTTCAAAGCATAGACAGTAAGAAGGGTCAGACTTCTTGAACTAAAGTCGGCATTGTGCCTTTTGTATTTCATTCCGTTGCAATTTCTGTGTTTCTTCGTCAATAAGAAGGTCCAAGGGATAACGTAAACCTGGAGTGAAGCATCGGAATCTATAACTAGTGTCACAAGAATGGCTCAAAACATAGGCAGTAAGATGATTCAGTCTTCTTGTAGTTAAGTCGGCATTGTGCCTTTTGTATTTAATTCCGATGCAATTTCTGTGATTCATCGTCAATAAAATGTTCAAAGGGATACAGTAAACCTGAAGTGAAGCATCGGAATCTATAACTAGTGTCACAGGAATGGTCAAAACATAGACAGTAGGAAGAGTCAGTCTTCTTGTACTTAAGTCGGCATTGTGCCTTTTGTATTTAATTCGGATGCATTTCTTTGTTTCATCGTCTATAGGAAGGTCAGAGGGATACAGCAAACCTGAAGTGAAGCATCGGAATCTATAACTAGTGTCACAGGAATGGTTCATAACAAAGACAGTAAGAAGTGTCAGTCTTCTTGTACTTAAGTCGGCATTGTTCCTTTTCTATTTAATTCCGATGCCATATCTGTGTTTCATCGTCAATAAGAAGGTCCAAGGGATACAGTAAACCTGAAGTGAAGCATCGGAATCTATCACTAGTGTGACAGGAATGGTTCAAACCATAGTCAGTAAGAGGCGTTAGTCTTCTCGTACTTAAGTCGGCATTGTGCCTTTTCTATTTAATTCTGATGCAATTTCTGTGTTTCATCGTCAATAAGAAGGTCCAAGGGATACAGTAAACCTGTAGTGAAGCATCGGAATCTATAACTAGTGTCACAGGAATGGTTCAAAACATAAACTGTAAGAAGAGTCAGTCTTCTTGTAATTAAGTCGGCAATGTTCCTTTTCTATTTAATTCCGATGCAATATCTGTGTTTCATCGTCAATAAGAAGGTCCAAGGGATACAGTAAACCAGACGTGAAGCATCGGAATCTTTAAGTAGTGTCACAGGAATGGTTCAAAACATAGTCAGTAAGAAGCGTCAGTCGTCTTGTACTTAAGTCGGCATTGTTCTTTTCTATTTCATTCTGATGCAATTCCTGTGTTTCATCGTCAATAAGAAGGTCCAAGGGAAACAGTATACCTGGAGAGAAGCACCGGAATCTATAACTAGTGTAACAGTAATGGTTCAAAGCATACACTGTTAGAAGAGTCAGTCTTCTTGTACTGTAGTCGGCATTGTGCCTTTTGTATTTAATTCCGATGCAATTTCTGCGTTTTATCGTCAATAAGAAGGTCCAACGGATACAGTAAACCTGGAGTGAAGCATCGGAATCTATTACTAGTGTCAGTGGAATGGTTCAAATCATACACAGTAGGAAGATTCAGTCTTCTTGTACTTAAGTCGGCATTGTGGCTTTTGTATTTAATTCCGATGCAATTTCTGTGTTTCATCGTCAATAAGAAGTTCCTAGGGACACAGTAAACCTGAAGTGAAGCATCGGAAAATATAACTAGTGTCACAGGAATGGTTCAAAACATAGACTGTAAGAAGAGTCAGTCTTCTCGTACATAAGTCGGCATTGAGCCTTTTGTATTTAATTCCGATGCAATTTCTGTGTTTCATCGTCAATAAGAAGGTCCAAGGGATACAGTAAACCTGAAGTGAAGCATCGGAATTATAAACAGGTCTCACAGGAAAGGATCAAAACATAGACAGTAAGATGAGTCAGTTTTCTTGTACTTAGGTATTCATTGTGACTTTTGTATTTAATTCCGATGCAATTTCGGTGTTTCATCGTCAATAAGTAGGTCCAAGGGGTACAGTAAACCTGAGGTGAAGCATCGGAATCTAAAAGTCGTCTCACAGGAAAGGTTCAAAGCATAGGCAGTAAGAAGTGTCAGCCTTATTGTATTTAAGTCGGCATTGTGCCTTTTGTGTTTGATTCCGATGCAATCTCTGTGTTTCATCGTGAATACGAAGGTCCAAGGGGTACAGTAAACCTGAGGTGAAGTATCGGAATCTAAAACTGCTCTCACAGGAGAGATTCAAATATAGACAGTAAGAAGACTCAGTCTCCTTGTACTTAAGTCGCATTGTGCCTTTTGTATTTAGTTCCGATGCAATTTCTGTGTCTCATCGCCAATAAGTAGGTCCAAGGGATACAGTTAACCTCAAGTGAAGCATCGGAATTTATCCCTAGTGTCACAGGAATGGTTCAAAATATAGACAGTAAGAAGAGTCAGTCTTCTTGTACTTATGTCGGCATTGTGCATTTTGTATTTAATTCCGATGCAATTTCGGTGTTTCATCGTCATTAAGAAGGTCCAAGGGATACAGTAAACCTGGAGTGAAGCATCGGAATCTATAACTAGTGTCAATGGAATGGTTCAAAACATAGACAGTAAGAAGAGTCAGTCTTCTTGTACTTAAGTCGGCATTGTGCCTTTTGTATTTAATTCCGATGCAATTTCTGTGTTTCATCGACAATAAGAAGGTCAGTGGGGTACCGTAAACCTGAAGTGAAGCATCGGCATCTATAACTAGAGTCACAGGAATGGTTCAAAACACAGACAGTAAGAAGGGTCAGTTTTCTTGAACTAAAGTCGGCATTGAGCCTTTTGTATTTAATTCCGATGCAATTTCTGTGTTTCTTCGTCAATAAGAAGGTCCAAGGGATAAGGTAAACCTGGAGTGAAGCATCGGAATCTATAATTAGTGTCACAAGAATGGTTCAAAACATAGTCAGTAAGAAGAGTCAGTCTTCTTGTTGTTAAGTCGGCATTGTGCCTTTTGTAGTTAATTCTGATGCAATTTCTGTGATTCATCGTCAATAAAAAGTTCAGAAGGATACAGTAAACCTGAAGTGAAGCATCGGAATCTATAACTAGTGTCACAGGAATGGTCAAAACATAGACAGTAGGAAGAGTCAGTCTTCTTGTACTTAAGTCGGCATTGTGCCTTTTGTATTTAATTCGGATGCAATTTCTTTGTTTCATCGTCTATAGGAAGGTCAGAGAGATACAGCAACCTTAAGTGAAGCATCGGAATCTATAACTAGTGTCACAGGAATGGTTCAAAACAAGGACAGTAAGAAGTGTCAGTCTTCTTGTACTTCAGTCGGCATTGTTCCTTTTCTATTTAATTCCGATGCCATGTCTGTGTTTCATCGTCAATAAGAGGGTCCAAGGGATACAGTAAACCTGAAGTGAAGCATCGGAATCTAACACTAGTGTCACAGGAATGGTTCAAACCATAGTCAGTAAGAGGCGTTAGTCTTCTCGTACTTAAGTCGGCATTGTGCCTTTTCTATTTCATTCTGATGCAATTTCTGTGTTTCATCGTCAATAACAAGGTGCAAGGGTACAGTAAACCTGGAGTGAAGCACCGGAATCTATAACTAGTGTCACAGGAATGGTTCAAGAAGAGTCAGTCTTCATGTACTTTAGTCGGCATTGCGCCCTTTGTATTCAATTCCGATGCAATTCCTGTGTTTCATAGTCAATAAGAAGGTCCAGGGGATACAGTAAACCTGTAGTGAAGCATCGGAATCTATAACTAGTGTCACAGGAATGGTTCAAAACATAAACAGTAAGAAGAGTCAGTCTTCTTGTACTAAAGTCGGCATTGTGCCTTTTGTATTTAATTCGGATGCAATTTCTTTGTTTCATCGTCTATAGGAAGGTCCAAGGGAAACAGTATACCTGGAGTGAAGCACCGGAATCTATAACTAGTGTCAATGGAATGGTTCAAAACATAGATAGTAGGAATAGTCAGTCTTCTTGTACTTTAGTCGGCATTGCGCCTTTTGTATTCAATTCCGATGCAATTTCTGTGTTTCATCGTCAATAACAAAGTCCAAGGATACAGTAAACCTGGAGTGTAGCATCGGAATCTATAACTAGTGTCACAGGAATGGTTCAAAACATAGACAGTAAGTAGAGTCAGTCTTCGTGTACTTAAGTCGTCATTTTGCCTTTTGTACTTAATTCCGATGCAATTTCTGTGTTTCATCGTCAATAAGACGGTCCAAGGGATACAGTTAACCTGAAGTGAATCATCGGAATCTATAACTTGTGTCACAGGAATGGTTCAAAACATAGTCAGTAAGAAGAGTCAGTCTTCTTGTACTTAAGTCTGCATTGTACCTTTTCTTCTTAATTCCAATGCAATTTCTGTGTTTCATCGTCAATAACAAGGGCAAAGGGATACAGTAAACCTGGAGTGAGCATCAAAATCTATAACTAGTGTCAATGGAATGGTTCAAATCATAGACAGTAAGAAGAGTCAGTCTTCTTGTACTTCAGTCGGCATTGTGCCTTTTGTATTTAATTCCGATGCAATTTCTGTGTTTCATCGTCAATAAGAAGGTCCAAGGGATACAGTAAACCTGAAGTGAAGCATCGGAATGTATAACTAGTGTCACAGGAAGGGTTCAAAACATCGTCGGTAGGAAGAGACGGTCTTCTTGTACGTAAGTCGGCATTGTGCCTCTTGTATTTAATTCCGATGCAATTTCTGTGTTTCATCGTCAATAAGAAGGTCCAAGGTATACAGAAAACCTGAAGTGAAGCATCAATATCTATAACTAGTGTCACAGGAATGGTTCAAAACATAGACAGTAAGAAAAGTCAGTCGCCTAGTACTTAAGTCGGTATTGTGCATTTTCTATTTAATTCCGATGCAATTTCTGTGTTTCATCGTCAATAAGAATGTCAGAGGGATACAATAAACCTGAAGTGAGCATCGGAATCTATAACTAGTGTCACAGGAATGGTTCAAAACTTAGTCAGTAAGAAGAGTCAGTCTTTCTGTACTTAAGTCGGCATTGTGCCTTTTGTGTTTAATTCCGATGCAATTTCTGTGTTTCATCGTCAATAAGAAGGTCCAAGGGACACAGTAAACCTGAAGCGAAGCATCGGAATCTATAACTAGTGTCACTGGAATGGTTCAAAACATAGACTGTAATAAGAGTCAGTCTTCTTGTACTTAACTCGGCATTGTGCCTTTTGTATTTAATTCCGATACAATTTCTGTGTTTCATCGTCAATAAGAATATCAGAGGGCTACAGTAAATCTGAAGTGAAGCATGGGAATCTATAACTAGTGTCACAGGAATGGTTCAAAACATAGACAGTAAGAAGAGTCAGTCTTCTTGTACTTAAGTCGGTATTCTGCCTTTTGTATTTCATTCCGATGCAATTTCTATGTTTCATCGTCAATAAGAATCCCCAAGGGATACAGTAAACCTGAAGTGAAGCATTGGAATCTATAACTAGTGTCACAGGAATGGTTCAAAACATAGACAGTACAAGGAGTCTGTCTTCTTGTACTTAAGTCGGCATTGTGCATTTCTATTTAATTCCGACGCAATTTATGTGTTTCATCGTCAATAAGAAGGTCCAAGGGGTACAAGAAACCTGAAGTGAAGCATCAGAATCTATAACTAGTGTCACAGGAATGGTTCAAAACGTAGTCAATAAGAAGAGTCAGTCTTCTTGTACTTAAGTCGGCATTGTGCCTGTTGTATTTAATTCCGATGCAATTTCTGTGTTTCATCGTGAATAAGAAGGTCGATGGGAAACAGTAGACCTGAATTGAAGCATCGGAATCTATAACTAGTGTCACAGGAATGGTTCAAAACATATGCAGTAAGAAGAGTCAGTCTTCTTGTAGTTAAGTCGGCATTGTGCCTTTTGTATTCAATTCCCATGTAATTTCTGTGTTTCATCGTCAATAAAAAGTTCAGAGGGATACAGTAAACCTGAAGTGAAGCTTCGGAATCTATAACTAGTGTCACAGGAATGGATCAAGACTTAGTCAGTAAGAAGAGTCAATCTTTTTGTACCTAAGTCGGAATTGTGAATTTTTTTTTTAATTCCGATGCAATTTCTGTGTTTCATCGTCTATAAGAAGGTCCAAGGGATACAGTAAACCTGAAGTGAAGCATCGGAATCTATAACTAGTGTCACAGGAATTGTTCAAACATTGACAGTAGGAAGAGTCAGTCTTCTTGTACTTAAGTCGGCATTGTGCCTTTTGTATTTAATTCTGATGCAATTTCTGTGTTTCATCGTCAATAAGAAGGTCCAAGGGATACAGTAAACCTGAAGTGAAGCATCGGAATGTATAACTAGTGTCACAGGAATGGTTCATAACATAGACAGTAAGAAGAGTCAGTCTTCTTGTACTTAAGTCGGCATTGTGCCTTTTGTATTTAATTCCGATGCAATTTCTGTGTTTCATTCTGAATAAGAAGGTCGATGGGATACAGTAGACCTGAATTGAAGCATCGGAAACTATAACTAGTGTCACAGGAATGGTTCAAAACATAGACAGTAAGAAGAGTCAGTCTTCTTGTCCTTAAGTCGGCATTGTGCCTTTTGTAATTAATTCCGATGCAATTTCTGTGTTTCATCGTCAATTAGGAGGTCAGAGGGATACAGCAAACCTGAATTGAAACATCGGAATCCAAAACTAGTGTCACAGGAATGGTTCAAAACATAGACAGTAGGAAGAGTCAGTCTTCTTGTACTTAAGTCGGCATTGTGCCTTTTGTATTTAATTCCGAGGCAATTTCTGTGTTTCATCCTCAATTAGAAGTTCCAAGGTATACAGTAAACATGAAGTGAAGCGTCGGAATGTATAACTAGTGTCACAGGAATGGTTCATACATAGTCAGTAAGAAGAGTCAGTCTTCTTGTACTTAAGTCGGCATTGTACCTTTTCTATTTAATTCCGATGCAATTTCTGTGTTTCATCGTCAATAACAATGTCCAAGGGATACAGTAAACCTGGAGTGAAGCATCGGAATCTATAACTAGTGTCAATGGAATGGTTCAAAACATACACAGTAAGAAGAGTCAGTCTTCTTGTACTTAAGTCGGCATTGTGCCTTTTGTATTTAATTCCGATGCAATTTCTGTGTTTCATCGACAATAAGAACGTCAGAGGGGTACCGTAAACCTGAAGTGAAGCATCGGAATCTATAACTAGAGTCACAGGAATGGTTCAAAACATAGACAGTAAGAAGGGTCAGTCTTCTTGAACTAAAGTCGGCATTGTGCCTTTTGTATTTCTGTCCGTTGCAATTTCTGTGTTTCTTCGTCAATAAGAAGGTCCAAGGGATAAGGTAAACCTGGAGTGAAGCATCGGAATCTATAACTAGTGTCACAAGAATGGCTCAAAACATAGTCAGTAAGAAGATTCAGTCTTCTTGTAGTTAAGTCGGCATTGTGCCTTTTGTATTTAATTCCGATGCAATTTCTGTGATTCATCGTCAATAAAAAGTTCAGAGGGATATAGTAAACCTGAAGTGAAGCATCGGAATCTATAACTAGTGTCACAGGAATGGTCAAAACATAGACAGCAGGAAGAGTCAGTCTTCTTGTACTTAAGTCGGCATTGTGCCTTTTGTATTTAATTCGGATGCATTTCTTTGTTTCATCGTCTATAGGAAGGTCAGAGGGATACAGCAAACCTGAAGTGAAGCATCGGAATCTATAACTAGTGTCACAGGAATGGTTCAAAACAAAGACAGTAAGAAGTGTCAGTCTTCTTGTACTTAAGTCGGCATTGTTCCTTTTCTATTTAATTCCGATGCCATATCTGTGTTTCATCGTCAATAAGAAGGTCCATGGGATACAGTAAACCTGAAGTGAAGCATCGGAATCTATCACTAGTGTGACAGGAATGGTTCAAACCATAGTCAGTAAGAGGCGTTAGTCTTCTCGTACTTAAGTCGGCATTGTGCCTTTTCTATTTAATTCTGGTGCAATTTCTGTGTTTCATCGTCAATATGAAGGTCCAAGGGTACAGTAAACCTGGAGTGAAGCACCGGAATCTATAATTAGTGTCACAGGAATGGTTCAAAGCATAGACAGTAAGAAGTGTCAGCCTTATTGTACTTAAGTCGGCATTGTGCCTTTTGTGTTTGATTCCGATGCAATCTCTGTGTTTCATCGTGAATACGAAGGTCCAAGGGGTACAGTAAACCTGAGGTGAAGTATCGGAATCTAAAACTGTTCTCACAGGGGAGTTTCAAATATAGACTGTAAGAAGACTCAGTCTCCTTGCACTTAAGTCGCATTGTGCCTTTTGTATTTAGTTCCGATGCAATTTCTGTGTTTCATCGTCAATAAGTAGGTCCAAGGGATACAGTTAACCTCAAGTAAAGCATCGGAATCTATCCCTAGTGTCACAGGAATGGTTCAAAATATAGACAGTAAGAAGAGTCAGTCTTCTTGTACTTATGTCGGCATTGTGCCTTTTGTATTTAATTCCGATGCAATTTCTGTGTTTCATCGTCATTAAGAAGGTCCAAGGGATGCAGTAAACCTGGAGTGAAGCATCGGAATCTATAACT
This sequence comes from Schistocerca piceifrons, assembly GCF_021461385.2. Lineage (NCBI taxonomy): Eukaryota > Metazoa > Arthropoda > Insecta > Orthoptera > Acrididae > Schistocerca > Schistocerca piceifrons. The sequence goes on along the minus strand of NW_025727487.1, from coordinate 106,514 downwards.
AGTGTCAATGGAATGGTTCAAAACATAGACAGTAAGAAGAGTCAGTCTTCTTGTACTTAAGTCGGCATTGTGCCTTTTGTATTTAATTCCGATGCAATTACTGTGTTTCATCGACAATAAGAAGGTCAGTGGGATACCGTAAACCTAAAGTGAAGCATCGGAATCTATAACTAGAGTCACAGGAATGGTTCAAAACATAGACAGTAAGAAGGGTCAGTCTTCTTGAACTTAAGTCGGCATTGTGCCTTTTGTATTTAATTCCGATGCAATTTCTGTGTTTCTTCGTCAATAAGAAGGTCCAAGGGATAAGGTAAACCTGGAGTGAAGCATCGGAATCTATAATTAGTGTCACAAGAATGGTTCAAAACATAGTCAGTAAGAAGAGTCAGTCTTCTTGTAGTTAAGTCGGCATTGTGCCTTTTGTATTTAATTCTGATGCAATTTTTGTTATTCATCGTCAATAAAAAGTTCAGAGGGATACAGTAAACCTGAAGTGAAGCATCGGAATCTATAACTAGTGTCACAGGAATGGTCAAAACATAGACAGTAGGAAGAGTCAGTCTTCTTGTACTTAAGTCGGCATTGTGCCTTTTGTATTTAATTCGGATGCAATTTCTTTGTTTCATCGTCTATAGGAAGGTCAGAGGGATACAGCAAACCTGAAGTGAAGCATTGGAATCTATAACTGGTGTCACAGGAATGGTTCAAAACAAAGACAGTAAGAAGTGTCAGTCTTCTTGTACTTAAGTCGGCAGTGTTCCTTTTCTATTTAATTCCGATGCCATGGCTGTGTTTCATCGTCAATAAGAAGGTCCAAGGGATACAGTAAACCTGTAGTGAAGCATCGGAATCTATAACTAGTGTCACAGGAATGGTTCAAAACATAGTCAGTAAGAAGAGTCAGTCTTCTTGTACTTAAGTCGGCATTGTGCCTTTTGTATTTAATACCGATGCATTTTCTGTGTTTCAACGTCAATAAGAAGGTCCTATTGATACAGTAAACCTGAAGTGAAGCATCGGAATCTATAACTAGTGTCACTGGAATGGTTCAAATCATAGACAGTAGGAAGATTCAGTCTTCTTGTACTTAAGTCGGCATTGTGCCTTTTGTATTTAATTCCGATGCAATTTCTGTGTTTCATCGTCAATAAGAAGTTCCTAGGGACACAGTAAACCTGAAGTGAAGCATCGGAAACTATAACTAGTGTCACAGGAATGGTTCAAAACATAGACTGTAAGAAGAGTCAGTCTTCTTGTACATAAGTCGGCATTGAGCCTTTTGTATTTAATTCCGATGCAATTTCTGTGTTTCATCGTCAATAAGAAGGTCCAAGGGATACAGTAAACCTGTAGTGAAGCATCGGAATTAAAAACAGGTCTCACAGGAAAGGATCAAAACATAAACAGTAAGATGAGTCAATTTTTATGTATTTAGGTATTCATTGTGACTTTTGTATTTAATTCCGATGCAATTTCTGTGTTTCATCGTCAATAAGTAGGTCCAAGGGGTACAGTAAACCTGAGGTGAAGCATCGGAATCTAAAAGTCGTCTCACAGGAAAGGTTCAAAACATAGACAGTAAGAAGTGTCAGCCTTATTGTACTTAAGTCGGCATTGTACCTTTTGTGTTTGATTCCGATGCGATCTCTGTGTTTCATCGTGAATACGAAGGTCCAAGGGGTACAGTAAACCTGAGGTGAAGTATCGGAATCTAAAACTGGTCTCACAGGAGAGATTCAAACATAGACAGTAAGAAGAGTCAGTCTTCTTGTACTTAAGTCGGCATTGTGCCTTTTGTATTTAATTCCGATGCAATTTCTGTGTTTCATCGTCAATAAGTAGGTCCAAGGGATACAGTAAACCTCAAGTGAAGCATCGGAATCTATCCCTAGTGTCACAGGAATGGTTCAAAATATAGACAGTAAGAAGAGTCAGTCTTCTTGTACCTATGTCGGCATTGTGCCATTTGTATTTAATTCCGATGCAATTTCTGTGTTTCATCGTCAATAAGAAGGTCCTAGGGATACAGTAAACTTGGAGTGACGCATCCGAATCTATAACTAGTGTCACAGGAATGGTTCAAAACGTAGTCAATAAGAAGAGTCAGTCTTCTTGTACTTAAGTCGGCATTGTGCCTGTTGTATTTAATTCCGATGCAATTTCTGTGTTTCATCGTGAATAAGAAGGTCGATGGGAAACAGTAGACCTGAATTGAAGCATCGGAATCTATAACTAGTGTCACAGGAATGGTTCAAAACATATGCAGTAAGAAGAGTCAGTCTTCTTGTAGTTAAGTCGGCATTGTGCCTTTTGTATTCAATTCCCATGTAATTTCTGTGTTTCATCGTCAATAAAAAGTTCAGAGGGATACAGTAAACCTGAAGTGAAGCTTCGGAATCTATAACTAGTGTCACAGGAATGGATCAAGACTTAGTCAGTAAGAAGAGTCAATCTTTTTGTACCTAAGTCGGAATTGTGAATTTTTTTTTTAATTCCGATGCAATTTCTGTGTTTCATCGTCTATAAGAAGGTCCAAGGGATACAGTAAACCTGAAGTGAAGCATCGGAATCTATAACTAGTGTCACAGGAATTGTTCAAACATTGACAGTAGGAAGAGTCAGTCTTCTTGTACTTAAGTCGGCATTGTGCCTTTTGTATTTAATTCTGATGCAATTTCTGTGTTTCATCGTCAATAAGAAGGTCCAAGGGATACAGTAAACCTGAAGTGAAGCATCGGAATGTATAACTAGTGTCACAGGAATGGTTCATAACATAGACAGTAAGAAGAGTCAGTCTTCTTGTACTTAAGTCGGCATTGTGCCTTTTGTATTTAATTCCGATGCAATTTCTGTGTTTCATTCTGAATAAGAAGGTCGATGGGATACAGTAGACCTGAATTGAAGCATCGGAAACTATAACTAGTGTCACAGGAATGGTTCAAAACATAGACAGTAAGAAGAGTCAGTCTTCTTGTCCTTAAGTCGGCATTGTGCCTTTTGTAATTAATTCCGATGCAATTTCTGTGTTTCATCGTCAATTAGGAGGTCAGAGGGATACAGCAAACCTGAATTGAAACATCGGAATCCAAAACTAGTGTCACAGGAATGGTTCAAAACATAGACAGTAGGAAGAGTCAGTCTTCTTGTACTTAAGTCGGCATTGTGCCTTTTGTATTTAATTCCGAGGCAATTTCTGTGTTTCATCCTCAATTAGAAGTTCCAAGGTATACTGTAAACATGAAGTGAAGCGTCGGAATGTATAACTAGTGTCACAGGAATGGTTCATACATAGTCAGTAAGAAGAGTCAGTCTTCTTGTACTTAAGTCGGCATTGTACCTTTTCTATTTAATTCCGATGCAATTTCTGTGTTTCATCGTCAATAACAATGTCCAAGGGATACAGTAAACCTGGAGTGAAGCATCGGAATCTATAACTAGTGTCAATGGAATGGTTCAAAACATACACAGTAAGAAGAGTCAGTCTTCTTGTACTTAAGTCGGCATTGTGCCTTTTGTATTTAATTCCGATGCAATTTCTGTGTTTCATCGACAATAAGAACGTCAGAGGGGTACCGTAAACCTGAAGTGAAGCATCGGAATCTATAACTAGAGTCACAGGAATGGTTCAAAACATAGACAGTAAGAAGGGTCAGTCTTCTTGAACTAAAGTCGGCATTGTGCCTTTTGTATTTCTGTCCGTTGCAATTTCTGTGTTTCTTCGTCAATAAGAAGGTCCAAGGGATAAGGTAAACCTGGAGTGAAGCATCGGAATCTATAACTAGTGTCACAAGAATGGCTCAAAACATAGTCAGTAAGAAGATTCAGTCTTCTTGTAGTTAAGTCGGCATTGTGCCTTTTGTATTTAATTCCGATGCAATTTCTGTGATTCATCGTCAATAAAAAGTTCAGAGGGATATAGTAAACCTGAAGTGAAGCATCGGAATCTATAACTAGTGTCACAGGAATGGTCAAAACATAGACAGCAGGAAGAGTCAGTCTTCTTGTACTTAAGTCGGCATTGTGCCTTTTGTATTTAATTCGGATGCATTTCTTTGTTTCATCGTCTATAGGAAGGTCAGAGGGATACAGCAAACCTGAAGTGAAGCATCGGAATCTATAACTAGTGTCACAGGAATGGTTCAAAACAAAGACAGTAAGAAGTGTCAGTCTTCTTGTACTTAAGTCGGCATTGTTCCTTTTCTATTTAATTCCGATGCCATATCTGTGTTTCATCGTCAATAAGAAGGTCCATGGGATACAGTAAACCTGAAGTGAAGCATCGGAATCTATCACTAGTGTGACAGGAATGGTTCAAACCATAGTCAGTAAGAGGCGTTAGTCTTCTCGTACTTAAGTCGGCATTGTGCCTTTTCTATTTAATTCTGGTGCAATTTCTGTGTTTCATCGTCAATATGAAGGTCCAAGGGTACAGTAAACCTGGAGTGAAGCACCGGAATCTATAATTAGTGTCACAGGAATGGTTCAAAGCATAGACAGTAAGAAGTGTCAGCCTTATTGTACTTAAGTCGGCATTGTGCCTTTTGTGTTTGATTCCGATGCAATCTCTGTGTTTCATCGTGAATACGAAGGTCCAAGGGGTACAGTAAACCTGAGGTGAAGTATCGGAATCTAAAACTGTTCTCACAGGGGAGTTTCAAATATAGACTGTAAGAAGACTCAGTCTCCTTGCACTTAAGTCGCATTGTGCCTTTTGTATTTAGTTCCGATGCAATTTCTGTGTTTCATCGTCAATAAGTAGGTCCAAGGGATACAGTTAACCTCAAGTAAAGCATCGGAATCTATCCCTAGTGTCACAGGAATGGTTCAAAATATAGACAGTAAGAAGAGTCAGTCTTCTTGTACTTATGTCGGCATTGTGCCTTTTGTATTTAATTCCGATGCAATTTCTGTGTTTCATCGTCATTAAGAAGGTCCAAGGGATGCAGTAAACCTGGAGTGAAGCATCGGAATCTATAACTAGTGTCAATGGAATGGTTCAAAACATAGACAGTAAGAAGAGTCAGTCTTCTTGTACTTAAGTCGGCATTGTGCCTTTTGTATTTAATTCCGATGCAATTACTGTGTTTCATCGACAATAAGAAGGTCAGTGGGATACCGTAAACCTAAAGTGAAGCATCGGAATCTATAACTAGAGTCACAGGAATGGTTCAAAACATAGACAGTAAGAAGGGTCAGTCTTCTTGAACTTAAGTCGGCATTGTGCCTTTTGTATTTAATTCCGATGCAATTTCTGTGTTTCTTCGTCAATAAGAAGGTCCAAGGGATAAGGTAAACCTGGAGTGAAGCATCGGAATCTATAATTAGTGTCACAAGAATGGTTCAAAACATAGTCAGTAAGAAGAGTCAGTCTTCTTGTAGTTAAGTCGGCATTGTGCCTTTTGTATTTAATTCTGATGCAATTTTTGTTATTCATCGTCAATAAAAAGTTCAGAGGGATACAGTAAACCTGAAGTGAAGCATCGGAATCTATAACTAGTGTCACAGGAATGGTCAAAACATAGACAGTAGGAAGAGTCAGTCTTCTTGTACTTAAGTCGGCATTGTGCCTTTTGTATTTAATTCGGATGCAATTTCTTTGTTTCATCGTCTATAGGAAGGTCAGAGGGATACAGCAAACCTGAAGTGAAGCATTGGAATCTATAACTGGTGTCACAGGAATGGTTCAAAACAAAGACAGTAAGAAGTGTCAGTCTTCTTGTACTTAAGTCGGCAGTGTTCCTTTTCTATTTAATTCCGATGCCATGGCTGTGTTTCATCGTCAATAAGAAGGTCCAAGGGATACAGTAAACCTGTAGTGAAGCATCGGAATCTATAACTAGTGTCACAGGAATGGTTCAAAACATAGTCAGTAAGAAGAGTCAGTCTTCTTGTACTTAAGTCGGCATTGTGCCTTTTGTATTTAATACCGATGCATTTTCTGTGTTTCAACGTCAATAAGAAGGTCCTATTGATACAGTAAACCTGAAGTGAAGCATCGGAATCTATAACTAGTGTCACTGGAATGGTTCAAATCATAGACAGTAGGAAGATTCAGTCTTCTTGTACTTAAGTCGGCATTGTGCCTTTTGTATTTAATTCCGATGCAATTTCTGTGTTTCATCGTCAATAAGAAGTTCCTAGGGACACAGTAAACCTGAAGTGAAGCATCGGAAACTATAACTAGTGTCACAGGAATGGTTCAAAACATAGACTGTAAGAAGAGTCAGTCTTCTTGTACATAAGTCGGCATTGAGCCTTTTGTATTTAATTCCGATGCAATTTCTGTGTTTCATCGTCAATAAGAAGGTCCAAGGGATACAGTAAACCTGTAGTGAAGCATCGGAATTAAAAACAGGTCTCACAGGAAAGGATCAAAACATAAACAGTAAGATGAGTCAATTTTTATGTATTTAGGTATTCATTGTGACTTTTGTATTTAATTCCGATGCAATTTCTGTGTTTCATCGTCAATAAGTAGGTCCAAGGGGTACAGTAAACCTGAGGTGAAGCATCGGAATCTAAAAGTCGTCTCACAGGAAAGGTTCAAAACATAGACAGTAAGAAGTGTCAGCCTTATTGTACTTAAGTCGGCATTGTACCTTTTGTGTTTGATTCCGATGCGATCTCTGTGTTTCATCGTGAATACGAAGGTCCAAGGGGTACAGTAAACCTGAGGTGAAGTATCGGAATCTAAAACTGGTCTCACAGGAGAGATTCAATCATAGACAGTAAGAAGAGTCAGTCTTCTTGTACTTAAGTCGGCATTGTGCCTTTTGTATTTAATTCCGATGCAATTTCTGTGTTTCATCGTCAATAAGTAGGTCCAAGGGATACAGTAAACCTCAAGTGAAGCATCGGAATCTATCCCTAGTGTCACAGGAATGGTTCAAAATATAGACAGTAAGAAGAGTCAGTCTTCTTGTACCTATGTCGGCATTGTGCCATTTGTATTTAATTCCGATGCAATTTCTGTGTTTCATCGTCAATAAGAAGGTCCTAGGGATACAGTAAACTTGGAGTGACGCATCCGAATCTATAACTAGTGTCACAGGAATGGTTCAAATCATAGACAGTAGGAAGAGTAAGTTTCTTGTTCTTAAGTCGGCATTGTGCCTTTTGTATTTAATTCCGATGCAATTTCTGTGTTTCATCGTCAATGAGAAGGTCGAAGGGATACAGTACAAATGAAGTGAAGCATCGGAAACTATAACTAGTGTCACAGGAATGGTTCAAAACATAGACAGTAAGAAGTGTCAGTCTTCTTGTACTTAAGTCTGCATTGTGTCATTTGTATTTAAATCCGATGGTATTTCTGTGTTTCATCGTCAATAAGAAGGTCCTAGGGACACAGTAAACCTGAAGTGAAGCATCGGAATCTATAACTAGTGTCACAGGAATGGTTCAAAGCATAGACGGTAAGAAGAGTCAGTGTTCTTGTACTTAAGTCGGCATTGTGCCTTTTGTATTTAATTCCGACGCAATATCTGTGTTTCATCGTCAATAAGAAGGTCAGAGGGATACAGTAAACCTGGAGTGAAGCATCGGAATCTATAACTAGTGTCACTGGAATGGTTCAAATCATAGACAGTAGGAAGATTCAGTCTTCTTGTACTTAAGTCGGCATTGTGCCTTTTGTATTTAATTCCGATGCAATTTCTCTGTTTCATCGTCAATACGAAGTTCCTAGGGACACAGTAAACCTGAAGTGAAGCATCGGAAAATATAACTAGTGTCACAGGAATGGTTCAAAACATAGACTGTAAGAAGAGTCAGCCTTCTTGTACTTAAGTCGCATTGTGCCTTTTGTATTTAATTCTGATGCAATTTCTGTGTTTCATCGTCAATAAGAAGGTGCAAGGGTACAGTAAACCTGGAGTGAAGCACCGGAATCTATAACTAGTGTCACAGGAATGGTTCAAGAAGAGTCATTCTTCTTGTACTTTAGTCGGCATTGCGCCTTTTGTATTCAATTCCGATGCAATTTCTGTGTTTTATAGTCAATAAGAAGGTCCAAGGGATACAGTAAACCTGTAGTGAAGCATCGGAATCTATAACTAGTGTCACAGGAATGGTTCAAAACATAAACAGTAAGAAGAGTCAGTCTTCTGGTACTTAAGTCGGCATTGTGCCTTTTGTGTTTGATTCCGATGCAATCTCTGTGTTTCATCGTGAATACGAAGGTCCAAGGGGTACAGTAAACCTGAGGTGAACTATCGGAATCTAAAACTGGTCTCACAGGAGTGATTCAAACATAGACAGTAAGAAGACTCAGTCTCCTTGTACTTATGTCGCATTGTGCCTTTTGTATTTAATTCCGATGCAATTTCTGTGTTTCATCGTCAATAAGTAGGTCCAAGGTATACAGTAAACCTCAAGTGAAGCATCGGAATTCATCCCTAGTGTCACAGGAATGGTTCAAAATATAGACAGTAAGAAGAGTCAGTCCTCTTGTACTTATGTCGGCATTGTGCCTTTTGTATTTAATTCCGATGCAATTTCTGTGTTTCATCGTCAATAAGAAGGTCCAAGGGATACAGTAAACCTGGAGTGAAGCATCGGAATCTATAACTAGTGTCAATGGAATGCTTCAAAACATAGACAGTAAGAAGAGTCAGTCTTCTTGTACTTAAGTCGGCATTGTGCCTTTTGTATTTAATTCCGATGCAATTTCTGTGTTTCATCGACAATAAGAAGGTCAGAGGGGTACCGTAAACCTGAAGTGAAGCATCGGAATCTATAACTAGAGTCACAGGAATGGTTCAAAACATAGACACTAAGAAGGGTCAGTCTTCTTGAACTAAAGTCGGCATTGTGCCTTTTGTATTTAATTCCGATGGAATTTCCGTGTTTCTTCGTCAATAAGAAGGTCCAAGGGATAAGGTAAACCTGGAGTGAAGCATCGGAATCTTTAACTAGTGTCACAGGAATGGTCAAAACATAGACAGTAGGAAGAGTCAGTCTTCTTGTACTTAAGTCGGCATTGTGCCTTTTGTATTTAATTCGGATGCAATTTCTGTGTTTCATCGTCAATAAGAAGATCAGAGGGATACAGTAAACCTGAAGTGAAGCATCGCAATCTATAACTAGTGTCAATGGAATGGTTCAAAACATAGATAGTAGGAATAGTCAGTCTTCTTGTACTTAAGTCGGCATTGTGCCTTTTGTATTTAATACCGATGCATTATCTGTGTATCAACATCAATAAGAAGGTCCAAGGGATACAGTAAACCTGAAGTGAAGCATTGGAAACTATAACCAGTGTCACAGGAATGGTTCAAAACATAGACTGTAAGAAGAGTCAGTCCTCTTGTACATAAGTCGGCATTGAGCCTTTTGTATTTAATTCCGATGCATTTTCTGTGTTTCATCGTCAATAAGTAGGTCCAAGGGGTACAGTAAACCTGAGGTGAAGCATCGGAATCTAAAAGCCGTCTCACAGGAAAGGTTCAAGACATAGACAGTAAGAAGTGTCAGCCTTATTGTACTTAAGTCGTCATTGTGCCTTTTGTGTTTGATTCCGATGCGATCTCTGTGTTTCATCGTGAATACGAAGGTCCAAGAGGTACAGTAAACCTGAGGTGAAGTATCGGAATCTAAAACTGGTCTCACAGGAGAGATTCAAACATAGACAGTAAGAAGAGTCAGTCTTCTTGTACTTAAGTCGGCATTGTGCTTTTTGTATTTAATTCCGATGCAATTTCTGTGTTTCATCGTCAATAAGTAGGTCCAAGGGATACAGTAAACCTCAAGTGAAGCATCGGAATCTATCCCTAGTGACACAGGAATGGTTCAAAATATAGACAGTAAGAAGAGTCAGTCTTCTTGTACTTATGTCGGCATTCTGCCTTTTGTATTTAATTCCGATGCAATTTCTGTGTTTCATCGTCAATAAGAAGGTCCAAGGGATACAGTAAACCTGGAGTGAAGCATCGGAATCTATAACTAGTGTCATAGGAATGGTTCAAATCATAGACAGTAGGAAGAGTAAGTCTTCATGTACTTAAGTCGGCATTGTGCCTTTTGTATTTAATTCCGATGCAATTTCTGTGTTTCATCGTCAATGAGAAGGTCGAAGGGATACACTACAAATGAAGTGAAGCATCGGAAACTATAACTAGTGTCACAGGAATGGTTCAAAACATAGACAGTAAGAAGAGTCAGTCTTCTTGTACTTAAGTCTGCATTGTGTCATTTTTTTTTAAATCCGATGGTATTTCTGTGTTTCATCGTCAATAAGAAGGTCCTAGGGACACAGTAAACCTGAAGTGAAGCATCGGAATCTATAACTAGTGTCACAGGAATGGTTCAAAGCATAGACGGTAAGAAGAGTCAGTGTTAGCGTACTTAAGTCGGCATTGTTCCTTTTGTATTTAATTCCGACGCAATATCTGTGTTTCATCGTCAATAAGAAGGTCAGAGGGATACAGTAAACCTGGAGTGAAGCATCGGAATCTATAACTAGTGTCACTGGAATGGTTCAAATCATAGACAGTAGGAAGATTCAGTCTTCTTGTACTTAAGTCGGCATTGTGACTTTTGCATTTAATTCCGATGCAATTTCAGTGTTTCATCGTCAATAAGAAGTTCCTAGGGACACAGTAAACCTGAAGTGAAGCATCGGAAAATATAACTAGTGTCACAGGAATGGTTCAAAACATAGACTGTAAGAAGAGTCAGTCTTCTTGTACATAAGTCGGCATTGAGCCTTTTGTATTTAATTCCGATGCAATTTCTGTGTTTCATCGTCAATAAGAAGGTCCAAGGGATACAGTAAACCTGAAGTGAAGCATCGGAATTATAAACAGGTCTCACAGGAAAGGATCAAAGCATAGACAGTAAGATGAGTCAGTTTTCTTGTATTTTGGTACTCATTGTGACTTTTGTATTTAATTCCGATGGAATTTCTGTGTTTCATCGTCAATAAGTAGGTCCAAGGGGTACAGTAAACCTGAGGTGAAGCATCGGAATCTAAAAGTCGTCTCACAGGTAAGGTTCAAAACATAGACAGTAAGAAGTGTCAGCCTTATTGTACTTAAGTCGGCATTGTGCCTTTTGTGTTTGAATCCGATGCAATCTCTGTGTTTCATCGTGAATACGAAGGTCCAAGGGGTACAGTAAACCTGAGGTGAAGTATCGGAATCTAAAACTGGTCTCACAGGAGAGATTCAAACATAGACAGTAAGAAGACTCAGTCTCCTTGTACTTAAGTCGCATTGTGCCTTTTGTATTTAATTCCGATGCAATTTCTGTGTTTCATCGTCAATAAGTAGGTCCAAGGGATACAGTAAACCTCAAGTGAAGCATCGGAATCTATCCCTAGTGTCACAGGAATGGTTCAAAATATAGACAGTAAGAAGAGTCAGTCTTCTTGTACTTATGTCGGCATTGTGCCTTTTGTATTTAATTCCGATGCAATTTCTGTGTTTCATCGTCAATAAGAAGGTCCAAGGGATACAGTAAACCTGGAGTGAAGCATCGGAATCTCTAACTAGTGTCAATGGAATAGTTCAAAACATAGACAGTAAGAAGAGTCAGTCTTCTTGTACTTAAGTCGGCATTGTGCCTTTTGTATTTAATTCGGATGCAATTTCTTTGTTTCATCGTCTATAGGAAGGTCAGAGGGATACAGCAAACCTGAAGTGAAGCATCGGAATCTATAACTAGTGTCACAGGAATGGTTCAAAACAAAGACAGTAAGAAGTGTCAACCTTCTTGTACTTAAGTCGGCATTGTTCCTTTTCTATTTAATTCCGATGCCATATCTGTGTTTCATCGTCAATAAGAAGGTCCAAGGGATACAGTAAACCTGAAGTGAAGCATCGGAATCTATCACTAGTGTCACAGGAATGGTTCAAACCATAGTCAGTAAGAGGCGTTAGTCTTCTCGTACTTAAGTAGGCATTGTGCCTTTTCTATTTAATTCTGATGCAATTTCTGTGTTTCATCGTCAATAAGGAGGTCCAAGGGTACAGTAAACCTGGAGTGAAGCACCGGAATCTATAACTAGTGTCACAGGAATGGTTCAAGAAGAGTCAGTCTTCTTGTACTTTAGTCGGCATTGCGCCTTTTGTATTCTATTCCGATGCAATTTCTGTGTTTCATAGTCAATAAGAAGGTCCAAGGGATACAGTAAACCTGTAGTGAAGCATCGGAATCTATAACTAGTGTCGCAGGAATGGTTCAAAACATAAACAGTAAGAAGAGTCAGTCTTCTTGGAATTAAGTCGGCATTGTTCCTTTTCTATTTAATTCCGATGCAATATCTGTGTTCCATCGTCAATAAGAAGGTTCAAGGGATACAGTAAACCAGAAGTGAAGCATCGGAATCTTTAAGTAGTGTCACAGGAATGGTTCAAAACATAGTAAGAAGCGTCAGTCGTCTTGTACTTACGTCGGCATTGTTCCTTTTCTATTACATTCTGATGCAATTCCTGTGTTTCATCGTCAATAAGAAGGTCCAAGGGAAACAGTATACCTGGAGTGAAGCACCGGAATCTATAATTAGTGTCACAGTAATGGTTCAAAGCATAGACTGTTAGAAGAGTCAGTCTTCTTGTACTGTAGTCGGCATTGTGCCTTTTGTATTTAATTCCGATGCAATTCTGCGTTTTATCGTCAATAAGCAGGTCCAAAGGATACAGTAAACCTGGAGTGAAGCATCGGAATCTATAACTTGTGTCACTGGAATGGTTCAAAACATAGACAGTAAGAAGAGTCAGTCGTCTTGTACTTAATTCTGCATTGTGCCTTTTGTATTTATTTCCGATGCAATTTCTGTGTTTCATCGTCAATAAGAAGGTCCAAGGGATATAGTAAACCTGAAGTGAAGCATCGGAATTTATAACTAGTGTCACAGGAATGGTTCAAAACATAGTCAGTAAGAAGAGTCAGTCTTCTTGTACTTAAGTCATCATTGTGCATTTTCTATTTAATTCTGATGCAATTCCTGTGTTTCAACGTCAATAAGAAGATCAGAGGGATACAGTAAACCTAAAGTGAAGCATCGCAACCTATAACTAGTGTCACCGGAATGGTTCAAAACATAGATAGTAGGAATAGTCAGTCTTCTTGTACTTAAGTCGGCATTGTGCCTTTTGTATTTAATACCGATGCATTTTCTGTGTTTCAACGTCAATCAGAAGGTCCAAAGGATACAGTAAACCTGAAGTGAAGCATCGGAATCTATAACTAGTGTCACTGGAATGGTTCAAATCATAGGCAGTAGGAAGATTCAGTCTTCTTGTACTTAAGTCGGCATTGTGCCTTTTGTATTTAATTCCGATGCAATTTCTGTGTTTCATCGTCAATAAGAAGTTCATAGGGACACAGTAAACCTGAAGTGAAGGCATCGGAAACTATAACTAGTGTCACAGGAATGGTTCGAAACATAGACTGTAAGAAGAGTCAGTCTTCTTGTACATAAGTCGCATTGAGCCTTTTGTATTTAATTCCGATGCAATTTCTGTGTTTCATCGTCAATAAGAAGGTCCAAGGGATACAGTAAACCTGAAGTGAAGCATCGGAATTAAAAACGGGTCTCACAGGAAAGGATCAAAACATAGACAGTAAGATGAGTCAGTTTTCTTGTATTTAGGTATTCATTGTGACTTTTGTATTTAATTCCGATGCAATTTCTGTGTTTCATCGTCAATAAGTAGGTCCAAGGGGTACAGTAAACCTGAGGTGAAGCATCGGAATCTAAAAGTCGTCTCACAGGAAAGGTTCAAAACATAGACAGTAAGAAGTGTCAGCCTTATTGTACTTAAGTCGGCATTGTGCCTTTTGTGTTTGATTCCGATGCGATCTCTGTGTTTCATCGTGAACACGATGGTCCAAGGGGTACAGTAAACCTGAGGTGAAGTATCGGAATCTAAAACTGGTCTCACAGGAGAGATTCAAACATAGACAGTAAGAAGAGTCAGTCATCTTGTACTTAAGTCGGCAGTGTGCCTTTTGTATTTAATTCCGATGCAATTTCTGTGTTTCATCGTCAATAAGAAGATCAGAGGGATACAGTAAACCTGAAGTGAAGCATCGCAATCTATAACTAGTGTCACGGGAATGGTTCAAAACATAGATAGTAGGAATAGTCAGTCATCTTGTACTTAAGTCGGCATTGTGCCTTTTGTATTTAATACCGATGCATTTTCTGTGTTTCAACGTCAATAAGAAGGTCCAAAGGATACAGTAAACCTGAAGTGAAGCATCGGAATCTATAACTAGTGTCACTGGAATGGTTCAAATCATAGACAGTAGGGAGATTCAGTCTTCTTGTACTTAAGTCGGCATTGTGCCTTTTGTATTTAATTCCGATGCAATTTCTGTGTTTCATCGTCAATAAGAAGTTCCTAGGGACACAGTAAACCTGAAGTGAAGCATCGGAAACTATAACTAGTGTCACAGGAATGGTTCAAAGATAGACTGTAAGAAGAGTCAGTCTTCTTGTACATAAGTCGGCATTGAGCCTTTTGTATTTAATTCCGATGCAATTTCTGTGTTTCATCGTCAATAAGAAGGTCCAAGGGATACAGTAAACCTGAAGTGAAGCATCGGAATTAAAAACAGGTCTCACAGGAAAGGATCAAAACATAGACAGTAAGATGAGTCAGTTTTCTTGTATTTAGGTATTCATTGTGACTTTTGTATTTAATTCCGATGCAATTTCTGTGTTTCATCGTCAATAAGTAGGTCCAAGGGGTACAGTAAACCTGAGGCGAAGCAATGGATACTAAAAGTCGTCTCACAGGAAAGGTTCAAAACATAGACAGTAAGAAGTGTCAGCCTTATTGTACTTAAGTCGGCATTGTGCCTTTTGTGTTTGATTCCGACGCCATCTCTGTGTTTCATCGTGAATACGAAGGTCCAAGGGGTACAGTAAACCTGAGGTGAAGTATCGGAATCTTAAACTGGTCTCACAGGAGAGATTCAAACATAGACAGTAAGAAGAGTCAGTCTTCTTGTACTTAAGTCGGCATTGTGCCTTTTGTATTTAATTCCGATGCAATTTCTGTGTTTCATCGTCAATAAGAAGGTCCAAGGGATACAGTAAACCTTGAGTGAAACATCGGAATCTATAACTAGAGTCACAGGAATGGTTCAAATCATAGACAGTAGGAAGAGTAAGTCTTATTGTACTTAAGTCGGCATAGTGCCTTTTGTATTTAATTCCGATGCAATTTCTGTGTTTCATCGTCAATGAGAAGGTCGAAGGGATACAGTACACCTGAAGTGAAGCATCGGAAATTATAACTAGTGTCACAGGAATGGTTCAAAACATAGACAGTAAGAAGAGTCAGTCTTCTTGTACTTAAGTCTGCATTGTGTCATTTGCATTTAAATCCGATGGTATTTCTGTGTTTCAACGTCAATAAGAAGGTCCTATGGACACAGTAAACCTGAAGTGAAGCATCGGAATCTAAAAGTCGTCTCACAGGAAAGGTTCAAAACATAAACAGTAAGAAGAGTCAGCCTTATTGTACTTAAGTCGGCATTTTGCCTTTTGTGTTTGATTCCGATGCAATCTCTGTGGTTCATCGTGAATACGAAGGTCCAAGGGGTACAGTAAACCTGAGGAGAAGTATCGGAATCTAAAACTGGTCTCACAGGAGGGAATCAAATCATAGACATTAAGAAGAGTCAGTCTTCTTGTACTTAAGTTGGCATTGTGCCCTTTGTATTTCATTCCGATGCAATTTCTGTGTTTCATCGTCAATAAGAAGGTCACTGGGATACTGTAAACCGGAAGTGAAGCATCGGAGTCTAAAAGTCGTCTCACAGGAAAGGTTCAAAACATAAACAGTAAGAAGAGTCAGCCTTATTGTACTTAAGTCGGCATTTTGCCTTTTGTGTTTGATTCCGATGCAATCTCTGTGGTTCATCGTGAATACGAAGGTCCAAGGGGTACAGTAAACCTGAGGAGAAGTATCGGAATCTAAAACTGGTCTCACAGGAGGGAATCAAATCATAGACATTAAGAAGAGTCAGTCTTCTTGTACTTATGTCGGCATTGTGCCTTTTGTATTTAATTCCGATGCAATTTCTGTGTTTCATCGTCAATAAGGCGGTCCAAGGGATACAGTAAACCTGGAGTGAAGCATCGGAATCTATAACTAGTGTCACAGGAATGGTTCAAAACATAGAGAGTAAGAAGAGTCAGTCTTCTTGAACTTAAGTCGGCATTGTGCCTTTTGTATTTAATTCCGATGCAATTTCTGTGTTTCATCGTCAATAAGAAGGTCGAAGGGATACAGTAAACCTTGAGTGGAGCATCGGAATCTATAACTAGTGTCACAGGAATGGTTCAAATCATAGACAGTAGGAAGAGTAAGTCATATTGTACTTAAGTCGGCATAGTGCCTTTTGTATTTAATTCCGATGCAATTTCTGTGTTTCATCGTCAATAAGAAGGTCCAAGGGATGCAGTAAACCTGAAGTGAAGCATCGGAATTAAAAACAGGTCTCACAGGAAAGGATCAAAACATAGACAGTAAGATGAGTCAGTTTTCTTGTATTTAGGTATTCATTGTGACTTTTGTATTTAATTCCGATGCAATTTCTGTGTTTCATCGTCGATAAGTAGGTCCAAGGGGTACAGTAAACCTGAGGTGAAGCATCGGAAACTAAAAGTCGTCTCACAGGAAAGGTACAAAACATAGACAGTAAGAAGTGTCAGCCTTTTTGTACTTAAGTCGGCATTGTGCCTTTTGTGTTTGATTCCGATGCGATCTCTGTGTTTCATCGTGAATACGAAGGTCCAAGGGGTACAGTAAACCTGAGGTGAAGTATCGGAATCTAAAACTGGTCTCACAGGAGAGATTCAAACATAGACAGTAAGAAGAGTCAGTCTTCTTGTACTTAAGTCGGCATTGTGCCTTTTGTATTTAATTCCGATGCAATTTCTGTGTTTCATCGTCAATAAGAAGGTCCAAGGGATACAGTAAACCTTGAGTGAAGCATCGGAATCTATAACTAGTGTCACAGGAATGGTTCAAATCATAGACAGTAGGAAGAGTAAGTCATATTGTACTTAAGTCAGCATAGTGCCTTTTGTATTTAATTCCAATGCAATTTCTGTGTTTCATCGTCAATGAGAAGGTCGAAGGGATACAGTACACCTGAAGTGAAGCATCGGAAATTATAACTAGTGTCACAGGAATGGTTCAAAACATAGAAAGTAAGAAAAGTCAGTCTTCTTGTACTTAAGTCGGCATTGTGCCCTTTGTATTTCATTCCGATGCAATTTCTGTGTTTCATCGTCAATAAGAAGTTCCAAGGGATACAGTAAACCTGAAGTGAAGCATCGGAAACTACAACTAGTGTCACAGGAATGGTTCAAAGCATAGACTGTAAGAAGAGTCGGTCTTCTTGTACTGTAGTCGGCATTGTGCCTTTTGTATTTAATTCCGATGCAATTTCTGCGTTTTATCGTCAATAAGAAGGTCCAAAGGATACAGTAAACCTGGAGTGAAGCATCGGAATCTATAACTAGTGTCACTGGAATGGTTCAAAACATAGACAGTAAGAAGAGTCAGTCGTCTTGTACTTAATTCTGCATTGTGCCTTTTGTATTTATTTCCGATGCAATTTCTGTGTTTCATCGTCAATAAGAAGGTCCAAGGGAAACAGTAAACCTGAAGTGAAGCATCGGAATTTATAACTAGTGTCACAGGAATGGTTCAAATCATAGTCAGTAAGAAGAGTCAGTCTTCTTGTACTTAAGTCATCATTGTGCATTTTCTATTTAATTCTGATGCAATTCCTGTGTTTCAACGTCAATAAGAAGATCAGAGGGATACAGTAAACCTGAAGTGAAGCATCGCAACCTATAACTAGTGTCACGGGAATGGTTCAAAACATAGATAGTAGGAATAGTCAGTCTTCTTGTACTTAAGTCGGCATTGTGCCTTTTGTATTTAATACCGATGCATTTTCTGTGTTTCAACGTCAATAAGAAGGTCCAAAGGATACAGTAAACCTGAAGTGAAGCATCGGAATCTATAACTAGTGTCACTGGAATGGTTCAAATCATAGACAGTAGGAAGATTCAGTCTTCTTGTACTTAAGTCGGCATTGTGCCTTTTGTATTTAATTCCGATGCAATTTCTGTGTTTCATCGTCAACAAGAAGTTCCTAGGGACACAGTAAACCTGAAGTGAAGCATCGGAAACTATAACTAGTGTCACAGGAATGGTTCAAAACATAGACTGTAAGAAGAGTCAGTCTTCTTGTACATAAGTCGGCATTGAGCCTTTTGTATTTAATTCCGATGCTATTTCTGTGTTTCATCGTCAATAAGAAGGTCCAAGGGATACAGTAAACCTGAAGTGAAGCATCGGAATTAAAAACGGGTCTCACAGGAAAGGATCAAAACATAGACAGTAAGATGAGTCAGTTTTCTTGTATTTAGGTATTCATTGTGACTTTTGTATTTAATTCCGATGCAATTTCTGTGTTTCATCGTCAATAAGTAGGTCCAAGGGGTACAGTAAACCTGAGGTGAAGCATCGGAATCTAAAAGTCGTCTCACAGGAAAGGTTCAAAACATAGACAGTATGAAGTGTCAGCCTTATTGTACTTAAGTCGGCATTGTGCCTTTTGTGTTTGATTCCGATGCGATCTCTGTGTTTCATCGTGAACACGATGGTCCAAGGGGTACAGTAAACCTGAGGTGAAGTATCGGAATCTAAAACTGGTCTCACAGGAGAGATTCAAACATAGACAGTAAGAAGAGTCAGTCATCTTGTACTTAAGTCGGCAGTGTGCCTTTTGTATTTAATTCCGATGCAATTTCTGTGTTTCATCGTCAATAAGAAGATCAGAGGGATACAGTAAACCTGAAGTGAAGCATCGCAATCTATAAAAAGTGTCACGGGAATGGTTCAAAACATAGATAGTAGGAATAGTCAGTCATCTTGTACTTAAGTCGGCATTGTGCCTTTTGTATTTAATACCGATGCATTTTCTGTGTTTCAACGTCAATAAGAAGGTCCAAAGGATACAGTAAACCTGAAGTGAAGCATCGGAATCTATAACTAGTGTCACTGGAATGGTTCAAATCATAGACAGTAGGGAGATTCAGTCTTCTTGTACTTAAGTCGGCATTGTGCCTTTTGTATTTAATTCCGATGCAACTTCTGTGTTTCATCGTCAATAAGAAGTTCCTAGGGACACAGTAAACCTGAAGTGAAGCATCGGAAACTATAACTAGTGTCACAGGAGTGGTTCAAACATAGACTGTAAGAAGAGTCAGTCTTCTTGTACATAAGTCGGCATTGAGCCTTTTGTATTTAATTCCGATGCAATTTCTGTGTTTCATCGTCAATAAGAAGGTCCAAGGGATACAGTAAACCTGAAGTGAAGCATCGGAATTAAAAACAGGACTCACAGGAAAGGATCAAAACATAGACAGTAAGATGAGTCAGTTTTCTTGTATTTAGGTATTCATTGTGACTTTTGTATTTAATTCCGATGCAATTTCTGTGTTTCATCGTCAATAAGTAGGTCCAAGGGGTACAGTAAACCTGAGGTGAAGCATTGGATACTAAAAGTCGTCTCACAGGAAAGGTTCAAAACATAGACAGTAAGAAGTGTCAGCCTTATTGTACTTAAGTCGGCATTGTGCCTTTTGTGTTTGATTCCGACGCGATCTCTGTGTTTCATCGTGAATACGAAGGTCCAAGGGGTACAGTAAACCTGAGGTGAAGTATCGGAATCTAAAACTGGTCTCACAGGAGAGATTCAAACATAGACAGTAAGAAGAGTCAGTCTTCTTGTACTTAAGTCGGCATTGTGCCTTTTGTATTTAATTCCGATGCAATTTCTGTGTTTCATCGTCAATAAGAAGGTCCAAGGGATACAGTAAACCTTGAGTGAAACATCGGAATCTATAACTAGTGTCACAGGAATGGTTCAAATCATAGACAGTAGGAAGAGTAAGTCTTATTGTACTTAAGTCGGCATAGTGCCTTTTGTATTTAATTCCGATGCTATTTCTGTGTTTCATCGTCAATGAGAAGGTCGAAGGGATACAGTACACCTGAAGTGAAGCATCGGAAATTATAACTAGTGTCACAGGAATGGTTCAAAACATAGACAGTAAGAAGAGTCAGTCTTCTTGTACTTAAGTCTGCATTGTGTCATTTGTATTTAAATCCGATGGTATTTCTGTGTTTCAACGTCAATAAGAAGGTCCTATGGACACAGTAAACCTGAAGTGAAGCATCGGAATCTATAACTAGTGTCACAGGAATGGTTCAAAACATAGACGGTAAGGAGAGTCAGTGTACTTGTACTTAAGTCGGCATTGTGCCTTTTGTATTTAATTCCGATGCAATTTCTGTGTTTCATCGTCAATAAGAAGGTCAGAGGGATACAGTAAATCTGGAGTGAAGCATCGGAATCTATTACTAGTGTCACTGGAATGGTTCAAATCATAGACAGTAGGAAGATTCAGTTTTCTTGTACTTAAGTTGGCATTGTGCCCTTTGTATTTCATTCCGATGCAATTTCTGTGTTTCATCGTCAATAAGAAGGTCACTGGGATACTGTAAACCGGAAGTGAAGCATCGGAATCTAAAAGTCGTCTCACTGGAAAGGTTCAAAACATAAACAGTAAGAAGTGTCAGCCTTATTGTACTTAAGTCGGCATTTTGCATTTTGTGTTTGATTCCGATGCAATCTCTGTGTTTCATCGTGAATACGAAGGTCCAAGGGGTACAGTAAACCTGAGGAGAAGTATCGGAATGTAAAACTGGTCTCACAGGAGGGAATCAAAACATAGACATTAAGAAGAGTCAGTCTTCTTGGACTTATGTCGGCATTGTGCCTTTTGTATTTAATTCCGATGCAATTTCTGTGTTTCATCGTCAATAAGGCGGTCCAAGGGATACAGTAAACCTTGAGTGAAGCATCGGAATCTATAACTAGTGTCACAGGAATGGTTCAAATCATAGACAGTAGGAAGAGTAAGTCATATTGTACTTAAGTCGGCATAGTGCCTTTTGTATTTAATTCCGATGCAATTTCTGTGTTTCATCGTCAATAAGAAGGTCCAAGGGATACAGTAAACCTGAAGTGAAGCATCGGAAACTATAACTAGTGTCACAGGAATGGTTCAAAGCATAGACTGTAAGAAGAGTCAGTCTTCTTGTACATAAGTCGGCATTGAGCCTTTTGTATTTAATTCCGATGCAATTTCTGTGTTTCATCGACAATAAGAAGGTCCAAGGGATGCAGTAAACCTGAAGTGAAGCATCGGAATTAAAAACAGGTCTCACAGGAAAGGATCAAAACATAGACAGTAAGATGAGTCAGTTTTCTTGTATTTAGGTATTCATTGTGACTTTTGTATTTAATTCCGATGCAATTTCTGTGTTTCATCGTCAATAAGTAGGTCCAAGGGGTACAGTAAACCTGAGGTGAAGCATCGGAATCTAAAAGTCGTCTCACAGGAAAGGTTCAAAACATAGACAGTATGAAGTGTCAGCCTTATTGTACTTAAGTCGGCATTGTGCCTTTTGTGTTTGATTCCGATGCGATCTCTGTGTTTCATCGTGAATACGAAGGTCCAAGGGGTACAGTAAACCTGAGGTGAAGTATCGGAATCTAAAACTGGTCTCACAGGAGAGATTCAAACATAGACAGTAAGAAGAGTCAGTCTTCTTGTACTTAAGTCGGCATTGTGCCTTTTATATTTAATTCCGATGCAATTTCTGTGTTTCATCGTCAATAAGAAGGTCCAAGGGATACAGTAAACCTTGAGTGAAGCATCGGAATCTATAACTAGTGTCACAGGAATGGTTCAAATCATAGACAGTAGGAAGAGTAAGTCATATTCTACTTAAGTCGGCATAGTGCCTTTTGTATTTAATTCCAATGCAATTTCTGTGTTTCATCGTCAATGAGAAGGTCGAAGGGATACAGTACACCTGAAGTGAAGCATCGGAAATTATAACTAGTGTCACAGGAATGGTTCAAAGCATAGACAGTAAGAAGAGTCAGTCTTCTTGTACTTAATTCGGCATTGTGCCCTTTGTATTTCATTCCGATGCAATTTCTGTGTTTCATCGTCAATAAGAAGTTCCAAGGGATACAGTAAACCTGAAGTGAAGCATCGGAAACTATAACTAGTGTCACAGGAATGGTTCAAAGCATAGACTGTAAGAAGAGTCGGTCTTCTTGTACTTAAGTCGGAATTGAGCCTTTTGTATTTAATTCCGATGCAATTTCTGTGTTTCATCGTCAATAAGAAGGTCCAAGGGATACAGTAAACCTGAAGTGATTCATCGGAATTATAAACTGGTCTCACAGGAAAGGATCGAATCATATACAGCAAGATGAGTCAATCTTCTTGTATTTAGGTATTCATTGTGACTTTTGTATTTACTTCCGACGCAATTTCTGTGTTTCATCGTCAATAAGAAGGTCCAAGGGAAACAGTATACCTGAAGTCAAGCATCGAAATCTAAAAGTCGTCTCACAGGAAAGGTTCAAAACATAGACAGTAAGAAGAGTCAGTCTTATTGTACTTAAGTCGGCATTTTGCCTTTTGTGTTTGATTCCGATGCAATCTCTGCGTTTCATCGTGAATACGAAGGTCCAAGGGGTACAGTAAACCTGAGGTGAAGTATCGGAATCTAAAACTGGTCTCACAGGAGGGAATCAAAACATAGACATTAAGAAGAGTCAGTCTTCTTGTACTTATGTCGGCATTGTGCCTTTTGTATTTAATTCCGATGCAATTTCTGTGTTTCATCGTCAATAAGGCGGTCCAAGTGATACAGTAAACCTGGAGTGAAGCATCGGAATCTATAACTAGTGTCACAGGAATGGTTCAAAACATAGACAGTAAGAAGAGTCAGTCTTCTTGAACTTAAGTCGGCATTGTGCCTTTTGTATTTAATTCCGATGCAATTTCTGTGTTTCATCGTCAATAAGTAGGTCCAAGGGATACAGTAAACCTGAAGTGAAGCATCGGAAACTATAACTAGTGTCACAGGAATGGTTCAAAACATAGACAGTAAGAAGAGTCAGTCTTCTTGTACTTAAGTCTGCATTGTGTCAGTTGTATTTAAATCCGATGGGATTTCTGTGTTTCATCGTCAATGAGAAGGTCCAAGGGACACTGTAAACCTGAAGTGAAGCATCGGAATCTATAACTAGTGTCACAGGAATGGTTCAAAATATAGACGGTAAGAAGAGTCAGTCTTCTTGTACTTAAGTCGGCATTGTGCCTTTTGTATTTATTTCCGATGCAATTTCTGTGTTTCATCGTCAATAAGGCGGTCCAAGTGATACAGTAAACCTGGAGCGAAGCATCGGAATCTATAACTAGTGTCACAGGAATGGTTCAAATCATAGACAGTAGGAAGAGTAAGTCATATTGTACTTAAGTCGGCATAGTGCCTTTTGTATTTAATTCCAATGCAATTTCTGTGTTTCATCGTCAATGAGAAGGTCCAAGGGATACAGTAAACCTGAAGTGAAGCATCGGAAACTATAACTAGTGTCACAGGAATGGTTCAAAACATAGACAGTATGAAGAGTCAGTCTTCTTGTACTTAAGTCTGCATTGTGTCAGTTGTATTTAAATCCGATGGGATTTCTGTGTTTCATCGACAATGAGAAGGTCCAAGGGACACTGTAAACCTGAAGTGAAGCATCGGAATCTATAACTAGTGTCACAGGAATGGTTCAAAACATAGACAGTAAGAAGAGTCAGTCTTATTGTACTTAAGTCGGCATTTTGCCTTTTGTGTTTGATTCCGATGCAATCTCTGCGTTTCATCGTGAATACGAAGGTCCAAGGGGTACAGTAAACCTGAGGTGAAGTATCGGAATCTAAAACTGGTCTCACAGGAGGGAATCAAAACATAGACATTAAGAAGAGTCAGTCTTCTTGTACTTATGTCGGCATTGTGCCTTTTGTATTTAATTCCGATGCAATTTCTGTGTTTCATCGTCAATAAGGCGGTCCAAGTGATACAGTAAACCTGGAGTGAAGCATCGGAATCTATAACTAGTGTCACAGGAATGGTTCAAAACATAGACAGTAAGAAGAGTCAGTCTTCTTCAACTTAAGTCGGCATTGTGCCTTTTGTATTTAATTCCGATGCAATTTCTGTGTTTCATCGTCAATAAGTAGGTCCAAGGGATACAGTAAACCTGAAGTGAAGCATCGGAAACTATAACTAGTGTCACAGGAATGGTTCAAAACATAGACAGTAAGAAGAGTCAGTCTTCTTGTACTTAAGTCTGCATTGTGTCAGTTGTATTTAAATCCGATGGGATTTCTGTGTTTCATCGTCAATGAGAAGGTCCAAGGGACACTGTAAACCTGAAGTGAAGCATCGGAATCTATAACTAGTGTCACAGGAATGGTTCAAAATATAGACGGTAAGAAGAGTCAGTCATCTTGTACTTAAGTCGGCATTGTGCCTTTTGTATTTATTTCCGATGCAATTTCTGTGTTCCGTCGTCAATAAGAAGGTCAGTGGGATACAGTAAACCTGATGTGAAGTATCGCAATGTATAACTAGTGTCACAGGAATGGTTCAAAACATAGTCAGTAAGAAGAGTCAGTCTTCTTGTACTTAGGTCGGCATTGTGCCTTTTGTATTTAATTCCGATGCAATATCGGTGTTTCATCGTCAATAAGAAGGTCACTGGGATACAGTAAACCGGAAGTGAAGCATCGGAATCTACAACTAGTGTCACAGGAATGGTTCCAAACATAGACAGTAAGAAGGGTCAGTCTTCTTGTACTTAAGTCGGCATTGTGCCATTTGTATTTATTTCCGATGCAATTTCTGTGTGTCATCGTCAATAAGAAGGTCCAAGGGAAACAGTACAACTGAAGTCAAGCATCGGAATCTATAACTAGTGTCACAGGAATGTTTTAAAACATAGCCAGTAAGAAGAGTCAGTCTTCTTGTACTTATGTCGGCATTGTGCTTTTTGTATTTAATTCCGTTGCAATTTCTGTGTTTCATCGTCAATAAGAAGGTCCAAGGGATACAGTAAACCTAAAGTGAAGCATCCGAATCTATAACTAGTGTCACAGGAATGGTTCAAAACATAGTCAGTAAAAAGAGTCAGTCTTCTTGTACTTAAGTCGGCATTGTGCCTTTTGTATTTAATTCCGATGCAATTTCTGTGTTTCATCGTCAATAAGTAGGTCAGAGGGATACAGTAAACCTGAAGTGAAGCAACGGAATCTATAACTAGTGTCACAGGAATGGTTCTAATCATAGTCAGTAAAGAGAGTCAGTCTTTTTATACATAAGTCGCCATTGTGCCTTTTGTGTTTAATTCCGATGCAGTTTCTATGTTTCATCGTCAATAAGAAGGTCCAAGAGATACACTAGACCAGAAGTGAAGCATCGGAATCCATAACTAGTGTCACAGGAATGGTTCAAAACATAGACAGTAAGAAGACTCAGTCTTCTTGTACTTAAGTCGGCATTGTGCATTTTGTATTTAAATCCGATGCAATTTCTGTGTTTCATCGTCAATAAGAAGGTCCAAGGGATACAGTAAACCTGAAGTGAACCATCGGAATTATAAACTGGTCTCACAGGAAAGGATCAAAACATAGACATTAAGATGAGTCAGTCTTCTTGTATTTAGGTTTTCACTGTGACTTATGTATTTAATTCCGATGCAATCTCTGTGTTTCACCGTGAATACGAAGGTCCAAGGGGTACAGTAAACCTGAGGTGAAGTATCGGAGTCTAAAACTGGTCTCACTGGAGAGATTCAAAACATAGACAGTAAGAAGAGTCAGTCTTCTTGTACCTAAGTCGGCATTGTGCCTTTTGTATTTAATCCCGATGCAATATCTGTGTTTCATCGTCAATAAGAAGGTCAGAGGGATACAGTAAACCTGAAGTGAAGCATCAGAATCTATAACTAGTGTTACAGGAATGGTTCTAACCATAGTCAATAAGAAGAGTCAGTCTTTTTGTACTTAAGTCGGCATTGTGCCTTTTGAGTTTAATTCCGATGCAATTTCTGTGTGTCATCGTCAATACGAAGGTCCAAGGGAAACAGTACAACTGAAGTCAAGCATCGGGATCTATAACTACAGTCAAGGGAATGGTTCGAAACATAGAAAGTAAGAAGGGTCAGTCTTCTTTTAATTAAGTCGGCATTGTGCCTTTTCTATTTAAGTCCGATGCAATTTCAGTGTTTAGTCGTCAATAACAAGGTCCAAGGGATACAGTAAAACTGAAGTCAAGCATCGGAATCTATAACTAGTGTCACAGGAATGGTTCAAAACATAGACAGTAAGAAGAGTCAGTCTTCTTGTACTTAAGTAGGCATTGTGGCGTTTCTATTTAATTCCGATGCAATTTCTGTGTTTCATCGTCAATAAGAAGGTCCAAGGGATACAGTAATTCTGAAGTGAAGCATCGGAATCTATAACTAGTGTCACAGGAATGGTTCAAAACATGGTCAGTAAAAAGAGTCAGTCTTCCTGTACCTAAGTCGGCATTGTGCCTTTTGTATTTAATTCCGATGCAATTTCTGTGTTTCATCGTCAATAAGAAGGACAGAGGGATACAGTAAACCTGAAATGAAGCATCGGAATCTATAACTAGTGTCACAGGAATGGCTCAAAACATAGTCAGTAAGAACAGTCAGTCTTTTTGTACTTAAGTCGGCATTGTGCCTTTTGTGTTTAATTCCGATGCAATTACTGTGTTTCATTGTCAATAAGAAGGCCAAGGGATACAGTAAACCTGAAGTGATGCATCGGAATCTATAACTAGTGTCACAGGAATGGTTTAAAGCATAGACAGTAGGAAGAGTCAGTCTTCTTGTACTTAAGTCGGCATTGTGCCTTTTGTATTTAATTCCGATGCAATTTCTGTGTTTCATCGTCAATAAGAAGGTCCAAGGTATACAGTAAACCTGAAGTGAAGCATCGGAATTATAAACTGGTCTCACAGCAAAGCATCAAAACATAGACAGTAAGATGAGTCAGTCTTCCTGTATTTAGGTCTTCATTGTGACTTCTGCATTTAATTCCGATGCAATTTCTGTGTTTCATCGTCAATAAGAAGGTCCAAGGGAAACAGTAAACCTGAAGTGAAGCAACGGAATGTAAAAGTCGTGTCACAGGAAAGGTTCAAAACATAGACAGTAAGAAGTGTCAGCCTTATTGTACTTAAGTCGGCATTGTGCCTTTTGTGTTTGATTCAGATGCAATCTCTGTGTTTCATCGTGAATACGAAGGTCCAAGGGGTACAGTAATCCTGAAGTGAAGCATAGCAATCTACAACTAGTGTCACAGGAATGGCTCAAAACATAGTCAGTAAGAGGAGTCAGTCTTCTTGTACTTAAGTCGGCATTGTGCCTTTTGTATTTAATTCCGATGCAATTTCTGTGTTTCATCGTCAATAAGAAGGTCCAAGGGATACAGTAAACCTTGAGTGAAGCATCGGAATCTATAACTAGTGTCACAGGAATGGTTCAAATCATAGACAGTAGGAAGAGTAAGTCATATTGTACTTAAGTCGGCATAGTGCCTTTTGTATTTAATTCCAATGCAATTTCTGTGTTTCATCGTCAATGAGAAGGTCCAAGGGATACAGTAAACCTGAAGTGAAGCATCGGAAACTATAACTAGTGTCACAGGAATGGTTCAAAACATAGACAGTATGAAGAGTCAGTCTTCTTGTACTTAAGTCTGCATTGTTGCAGTTGTATTTAAATCCGATGGGATTTCTGTGTTTCATCGTCAATGAGAAGGTCCAAGGGATACAGTAAACCTGAAGTGAAGCATCGGAATTATAAACTGGTCTCACAGGAAAGGATCGAATCATATACAGCAAGATGAGTCAATCTTCTTGTATTTAGGTATTCATTGTGACTTTTGTATTTACTTCCGACGCAATTTCTGTGTTTCATCGTCAATAAGAAGGTCCAAGGGAAACAGTATACCTGAAGTGAAGCATCGGAATCTAAAAGTCGTCTCACAGGAAAGGTTCAAAACATAGACAGTAAGAAGAGTCAGTCTTATTGTACTTAAGTCGGCATTTTGCCTTTTGTGTTTGATTCCGATGCAATCTCTGTGTTTCATCGTGAATACGAAGGTCCAAGGGGTACAGTAAACCTGAGGTGAAGTATCGGAATCTAAAACTGGTCTCACAGGAGGGAATCAAAACATAGACATTAAGAAGAGTCAGTCTTCTTGTACTTATGTCGGCATTGTGCCTTTTGTTTTTAATTCCGATGCAATTTCTGTGTTTCATCGTCAATAAGGCGGTCCAAGTGATACAGTAAACCTGGAGTGAAGCATCGGAATCTATAACTAGTGTCACAGGAATGGTTCAAAACATAGACAGTAAGAAGAGTCAGTCTTCTTGAACTTAAGTCGGCATTGTGCCTTTTGTATTTAATTCCGATGCAATTTCTGTGTTTCATCGTCAATAAGTAGGTCCAAGGGATACAGTAAACCTGAAGTGAAGCATCGGAAACTATAACTAGTGTCACAGGAATGGTTCAAAACATAGACAGTATGAAGAGTCAGTCTTCTTGTACTTAAGTCTGCATTGTGTCAGTTGTATTTAAATCCGATGGGATTTCTGTGTTTCATCGTCAATGAGAAGGTCCAAGGGACACTGTAAACCTGAAGTGAAGCATCGGAATCTATAACTAGTGTCACAGGAATGGTTCAAAATATAGACGGTAAGAAGAGTCAGTCTTCTTGTACTTAAGTCGGCATTGTGCCTTTTGTATTTATTTCCGATGCAATTTCTGTGTTCCGTCGTCAATAAGAAGGTCAGTGGGATACAGTAAACCTGAAGTGAAGTATCGCAATGTATAACTAGTGTCACAGGAATGGTTCAAAACATAGTCAGTAAGAAGAGTCAGTCTTCTTGTACTTAGGTCGGCATTGTGCCTTTTGTATTTAATTCCGATGCAATATCGGTGTTTCATCGTCAATAAGAAGGTCACTGGGATACAGTAAACCGGAAGTGAAGCATCGGAATCTACAACTAGTGTCACAGGAATGGTTCCAAACATAGACAGTAAGAAGGGTCAGTCTTCTTGTACTTAAGTCGGCATTGTGCCATTTGTATTTATTTCCGATGCAATTTCTGTGTGTCATCGTCAATAAGAAGGTCCAAGGGAAACAGTACAACTGAAGTCAAGCATCGGAATCTATAACTAGTGTCACAGGAATGTTTTAAAACATAGCCAGTAAGAAGAGTCAGTCTTCTTGTACTTATGTCGGCATTGTGCTTTTTGTATTTAATTCCGTTGCAATTTCTGTGTTTCATCGTCAATAAGAAGGTCCAAGGGATACAGTAAACCTGAAGTGAAGCATCCGAAACTATAACTAGTGTCACAGGAATGGTTCAAAACATAGTCAGTAAAAAGAGTCAGTCTTCTTGTACTTAAGTCGGCATTGTGCCTTTTGTATTTAATTCCGATGCAATTTCTGTGTTTCATCGTCAATAAG
This sequence comes from Schistocerca piceifrons, assembly GCF_021461385.2. Lineage (NCBI taxonomy): Eukaryota > Metazoa > Arthropoda > Insecta > Orthoptera > Acrididae > Schistocerca > Schistocerca piceifrons. The sequence goes on along the minus strand of NW_025727487.1, from coordinate 77,044 downwards.
TAGGTCAGAGGGATACAGTAAACCTGAAGTGAAGCAACGGAATCTATAACTAGTGTCACAGGAATGGTTCTAATCATAGTCAGTAAAGAGAGTCAGTTTTTTTTTATACATAAGTCGCCATTGTGCCTTTTGTGTTTAATTCCGATGCAGTTTCTATGTTTCATCGTCAATAAGAAGGTCCAAGAGATACACTAAACCAGAAGTGAAGCATCGGAATCCATAACTAGTGTCACAGGAATGGTTCAAAACATAGACAGTAAGAAGACTCAGTCTTCTTGTACTTAAGTCGGCATTGTGCATTTTGTATTTAAATCCGATGCAATTTCTGTGTTTCATCGTCAATAAGAAGGTCCAAGGGATACAGTAAACCTGAAGTGAACCATCGGAATTATAAACTGGTCTCACAGGAAAGGATCAAAACATAGACATTAAGATGAGTCAGTCTTCTTGTATTTAGGTTTTCACTGTGACTTATGTATTTAATTCCGATGCAATCTCTGTGTTTCACCGTGAATACGAAGGTCCAAGGGGTACAGTAAACCTGAGGTGAAGTATCGGAGTCTAAAACTGGTCTCACTGGAGAGATTCAAAACATAGACAGTCTTCTTGTACCTAAGTCGGCATTGTGCCTTTTGTATTTAATCCCGATGCAATATCTGTGTTTCATCGTCAATAAGAAGGTCAGAGGGATACAGTAAACCTGAAGTGAAGCATCAGAATCTATAACTAGTGTCACAGGAATGGTTCTAACCATAGTCAATAAGAAGAGTCAGTCTTTTTGTACTTAAGTCGGCATTGTGCCTTTTGAGTTTAATTCCGATGCAATTTCTGTGTGTCATCGTCAATAAGAAGGTCCAAGGGAAACAGTACAACTGAAGTCAAGCATCGGGATCTATAACTAGAGTCAAGGGAATGGTTCGAAACATAGAAAGTAAGAAGGGTCAGTCTTCTTTTAGTTAAGTCGGCATTGTGCCTTTTCTACTTAAGTCCGATGCAATTTCAGTGTTTAATCGTCAATAAGAAGGTCCAAGGGATACAGTAAAACTGAAGTCAAGCATCGGAATCTATAACTAGTGTCACAGGAATGGTTCAAAACATAGACAGTAAGAAGAGTCAGTCTTCTTGTACTTAAGTAGGCATTGTGGCGTTTCTATTTAATTCCGATGCAATTTCTGTGTTTCATCGTCAATAAGAAGGTCCAAGGGATACAGTAATTCTGAAGTGAAGCATCGGAATCTATAACTAGTGTCACAGGAATGGTTCAAAACATAGTCAATAAAAAGAGTCAGTCTTCCTGTACCTAAGTCGGCATTGTGCCTTTTGTATTTAATTCCGATGCAATTTCTGTGTTTCATCGTCAATAAGAAGGACAGAGGGATACAGTAAACCTGAAGTGAAGCATCGGAATCTATAACTAGTGTCACAGGAATGGCTCAAAACATAGTCAGTAACAACAGTCAGTCTTTTTGTACTTAAGTCGGCATTGTGCCTTTTGTGTTTAATTCCGATGCAATTACTGTGTTTCATTGTCAATAAGAAGGCCAAGGGATACAGTAAACCTGAAGTGATGCATCGGAATCTATAACTAGTGTCACAGGAATGGTTTAAAGCATAGACCGTAGGAAGAGTCAGTCTTCTTGTACTTAAGTCGGCATTGTGCCTTTTGTATTTAATTCCGATGCAATTTCTGTGTTTCATCGTCAATAAGAAGGTCCAAGGGATACAGTAAACCTGAAGTGAACCATCGGAATTATAAACTGGTCTCACAGGAAAGGATCAAAACATAGACATTAAGATGAGTCAGTCTTCTTGTATTTAGGTTTTCACTGTGACTTATGTATTTAATTCCGATGCAATCTCTGTGTTTCACCGTGAATACGAAGGTCCAAGGGGTACAGTAAACCTGAGGTGAAGTATCGGAGTCTAAAACTGGTCTCACTGGAGAGATTCAAAACATAGACAGTAAGAAGAGTCAGTCTTCTTGTACCTAAGTCGGCATTGTGCCTTTTGTATTTAATCCCGATGCAATATCTGTGTTTCATCGTCAATAAGAAGGTCAGAGGGATACAGTAAACCTGAAGTGAAGCATCAGAATCTATAACTAGTGTCACAGGAATGGTTCTAACCATAGTCAATAAGAAGAGTCAGTCTTTTTGTACTTAAGTCGGCATTGTGCCTTTTGAGTTTAATTCCGATGCAATTTCTGTGTGTCATCGTCAATAAGAAGGTCCAAGGGAAACAGTACAACTGAAGTCAAGCATCGGGATCTATAACTAGAGTCAAGGGAATGGTTCGAAACATAGAAAGTAAGAAGGGTCAGTCTTCTTTTAATTAAGTCGGCATTGTGCCTTTTCTATTTAAGTCCGATGCAATTTCAGTGTTTAATCGTCAATAAGAAGGTCCAAGGGATACAGTAAAACTGAAGTCAAGCATCGGAATCTATAACTAGTGTCACAGGAATGGTTCAAAACATAGTCAGTAAAAAGAGTCAGTTTTCCTGTACCTAAGTCGGCATTGTGCCTTTTGTATTTAATTCCGATGCAATTTCTGTGTTTCATCGTCAATAAGAAGGACAGAGGGATACAGTAAACCTGAAGTGAAGCATCGGAATCTATAACTAGTGTCACAGGAATCGTTCAAATCATAGTCAGTAAGAACATTCAGTCTTTTTGTACTTAAGTCGGCATTGTGCCTTTTGTGTTTAATTCCGATGCAATTACTGTGTTTCATTGTCAATAAGAAGGCCAAGGGATACAGAAAACCTGAAGTGATGCATCGGAATCTATAACTAGTGTCACAGGAATGGTTTAAAGCATAGACAGTAGGAAGAGTCAGTCTTCTTGTACTTAAGTCTGCATTGTGCCTTTTGTATTTAATTCCGATGCAATTTCTGTGTTTCATCGTCAATAAGAAGGTCCAAGGTATACAGTAAACCTGAAGTGAAGCATCGGAATTATAAACTGGTCTCACAGCAAAGCATCAAAACATAGACAGTAAGATGAGTCAGTCTTCCTGTATTTAGGTCTCCATTGTGACTTCCGCATTTAATTCCGATGCAATTTCTGTGTTTCATCGTCAATAAGAAGGTCCAAGGGAAACAGTAAACCTGAAGTGAAGCAACGGAATGTAAAAGTCGTGTCACAGGAACGGTTCAAAACATAGACAGTAAGAAGTGTCAGCCTTATTGTACTTAAGTCGGCATTGTGCCTTTTGTGTTTGATTCAGATGCAATCTCTGTGTTTCATCGTGAATACGAAGGTCCAAGGGGTACAGTAAACCTGAAGTGAAGCATAGCAATCTACAACTAGTGTCACAGGAATGGCTCAAAACATAGTCAGTAAGAAGAGTCAGTCTTCTTGTACTTAAGTCGGCATTGTGCCTTTTCTATTTAATTCCGATGCAATTTCTGTGTTTCATCGTGAATAAGAAGATCAGAGGGATACAGTGAACCTGAAGTGAAGCATCCGAATCTATAACTAGTGTCACAGGAATGGTTCATAACATAATCAGTAAAAAGAGTCAGTCTTCTTGTACTTAAGTCGGCATTGTGCCTTTTGTATTTAATTCCGATGCAATATCTGTGTTTCATCGTCAATAAGAAGGTCAGAGGGATACAGTAAATCTGAAGTGAAGCATCTGAATCTATAACTAGTGTCACAGGAATGGTTCTAATCATAGTCAGTAAGAAGAGTCAGTCTTTTCGTACTTAAGTCGGCATTGTGCCTTTTGTGTTTAATCCGATGCAGTTTCTACGTTTCATCGTCAATAAGAAGGTCCAAGAGATGCAGTAAACCAGAAGTGAAGCATCGGAATCCATAACTAGTGTCACAGGAATGGTTCAAAACATAGACAGTAAGAAGAGTCGGTCTTCTTGTACTTAAGTCGGCATTGTGCCTTTTGTATTTAATTCCGATGCAATTTCTGTGTTTCATCGTCAATAAGAAGGTCCAAGGTATACAGTAAACCTGAAGTGAAGCATCGGAATTATAAACTGGTCTCACAGCAAAGCATCAAAACATAGACAGTAAGATGAGTCAGTCTTCCTGTATTTAGGTCTTCATTGTGACTTCTGCATTTAATTCCGATGCAATTTCTGTGTTTCATCGTCAATAAGAAGGTCCAAGGGAAACAGTAAACCTGAAGTGAAGCAACGGAATGTCAAAGTCGTGTCACAGGAAAGGTTCAAAACATAGACAGTAAGAAGTGTCAGCCTTATTGTACTTAAGTCGGCATTGTGCCTTTTGTGTTTGATTCAGATGCAATCTCTGTGTTTCATCGTGAATACGAAGGTCCAAGGGGTACAGTAATCCTGAAGTGAAGCATAGCAATCTACAACTAGTGTCACAGGAATGGCTCAAAACATAGTCAGTAAGAGGAGTCAGTCTTCTTGTACTTAAGTCGGCATTGTGCCTTTTGTATTTAATTCCGATGCAATTTCTGTGTTTCATCGTCAATAAGAAGGTCCAAGGGATACAGTAAACCTTGAGTGAAGCATCGGAATCTATAACTAGTGTCACAGGAATGGTTCAAATCATAGACAGTAGGAAGAGTAAGTCATATTGTACTTAAGTCGGCATAGTGCCTTTTGTATTTAATTCCAATGCAATTTCTGTGTTTCATCGTCAATGAGAAGGTCCAAGGGATACAGTAAACCTGAAGTGAAGCATCGGAAACTATAACTAGTGTCACAGGAATGGTTCAAAACATAGACAGTATGAAGAGTCAGTCTTCTTGTACTTAAGTCTGCATTGTTGCAGTTGTATTTAAATCCGATGGGATTTCTGTGTTTCATCGTCAATGAGAAGGTCCAAGGGATACAGTAAACCTGAAGTGAAGCATCGGAATTATAAACTGGTCTCACAGGAAAGGATCGAATCATATACAGCAAGATGAGTCAATCTTCTTGTATTTAGGTATTCATTGTGACTTTTGTATTTACTTCCGACGCAATTTCTGTGTTTCATCGTCAATAAGAAGGTCCAAGGGAAACAGTATACCTGAAGTGAAGCATCGGAATCTAAAAGTCGTCTCACAGGAAAGGTTCAAAACATAGACAGTAAGAAGAGTCAGTCTTATTGTACTTAAGTCGGCATTTTGCCTTTTGTGTTTGATTCCGATGCAATCTCTGTGTTTCATCGTGAATACGAAGGTCCAAGGGGTACAGTAAACCTGAGGTGAAGTATCGGAATCTAAAACTGGTCTCACAGGAGGGAATCAAAACATAGACATTAAGAAGAGTCAGTCTTCTTGTACTTATGTCGGCATTGTGCCTTTTGTTTTTAATTCCGATGCAATTTCTGTGTTTCATCGTCAATAAGGCGGTCCAAGTGATACAGTAAACCTGGAGTGAAGCATCGGAATCTATAACTAGTGTCACAGGAATGGTTCAAAACATAGACAGTAAGAAGAGTCAGTCTTCTTGAACTTAAGTCGGCATTGTGCCTTTTGTATTTAATTCCGATGCAATTTCTGTGTTTCATCGTCAATAAGTAGGTCCAAGGGATACAGTAAACCTGAAGTGAAGCATCGGAAACTATAACTAGTGTCACAGGAATGGTTCAAAACATAGACAGTATGAAGAGTCAGTCTTCTTGTACTTAAGTCTGCATTGTGTCAGTTGTATTTAAATCCGATGGGATTTCTGTGTTTCATCGTCAATGAGAAGGTCCAAGGGACACTGTAAACCTGAAGTGAAGCATCGGAATCTATAACTAGTGTCACAGGAATGGTTCAAAATATAGACGGTAAGAAGAGTCAGTCTTCTTGTACTTAAGTCGGCATTGTGCCTTTTGTATTTATTTCCGATGCAATTTCTGTGTTCCGTCGTCAATAAGAAGGTCAGTGGGATACAGTAAACCTGAAGTGAAGTATCGCAATGTATAACTAGTGTCACAGGAATGGTTCAAAACATAGTCAGTAAGAAGAGTCAGTCTTCTTGTACTTAGGTCGGCATTGTGCCTTTTGTATTTAATTCCGATGCAATATCGGTGTTTCATCGTCAATAAGAAGGTCACTGGGATACAGTAAACCGGAAGTGAAGCATCGGAATCTACAACTAGTGTCACAGGAATGGTTCCAAACATAGACAGTAAGAAGGGTCAGTCTTCTTGTACTTAAGTCGGCATTGTGCCATTTGTATTTATTTCCGATGCAATTTCTGTGTGTCATCGTCAATAAGAAGGTCCAAGGGAAACAGTACAACTGAAGTCAAGCATCGGAATCTATAACTAGTGTCACAGGAATGTTTTAAAACATAGCCAGTAAGAAGAGTCAGTCTTCTTGTACTTATGTCGGCATTGTGCTTTTTGTATTTAATTCCGTTGCAATTTCTGTGTTTCATCGTCAATAAGAAGGTCCAAGGGATACAGTAAACCTGAAGTGAAGCATCCGAAACTATAACTAGTGTCACAGGAATGGTTCAAAACATAGTCAGTAAAAAGAGTCAGTCTTCTTGTACTTAAGTCGGCATTGTGCCTTTTGTATTTAATTCCGATGCAATTTCTGTGTTTCATCGTCAATAAGTAGGTCAGAGGGATACAGTAAACCTGAAGTGAAGCAACGGAATCTATAACTAGTGTCACAGGAATGGTTCTAATCATAGTCAGTAAAGAGAGTCAGTTTTTTTTTATACATAAGTCGCCATTGTGCCTTTTGTGTTTAATTCCGATGCAGTTTCTATGTTTCATCGTCAATAAGAAGGTCCAAGAGATACACTAAACCAGAAGTGAAGCATCGGAATCCATAACTAGTGTCACAGGAATGGTTCAAAACATAGACAGTAAGAAGACTCAGTCTTCTTGTACTTAAGTCGGCATTGTGCATTTTGTATTTAAATCCGATGCAATTTCTGTGTTTCATCGTCAATAAGAAGGTCCAAGGGATACAGTAAACCTGAAGTGAACCATCGGAATTATAAACTGGTCTCACAGGAAAGGATCAAAACATAGACATTAAGATGAGTCAGTCTTCTTGTATTTAGGTTTTCACTGTGACTTATGTATTTAATTCCGATGCAATCTCTGTGTTTCACCGTGAATACGAAGGTCCAAGGGGTACAGTAAACCTGAGGTGAAGTATCGGAGTCTAAAACTGGTCTCACTGGAGAGATTCAAAACATAGACAGTCTTCTTGTACCTAAGTCGGCATTGTGCCTTTTGTATTTAATCCCGATGCAATATCTGTGTTTCATCGTCAATAAGAAGGTCAGAGGGATACAGTAAACCTGAAGTGAAGCATCAGAATCTATAACTAGTGTCACAGGAATGGTTCTAACCATAGTCAATAAGAAGAGTCAGTCTTTTTGTACTTAAGTCGGCATTGTGCCTTTTGAGTTTAATTCCGATGCAATTTCTGTGTGTCATCGTCAATAAGAAGGTCCAAGGGAAACAGTACAACTGAAGTCAAGCATCGGGATCTATAACTAGAGTCAAGGGAATGGTTCGAAACATAGAAAGTAAGAAGGGTCAGTCTTCTTTTAGTTAAGTCGGCATTGTGCCTTTTCTACTTAAGTCCGATGCAATTTCAGTGTTTAATCGTCAATAAGAAGGTCCAAGGGATACAGTAAAACTGAAGTCAAGCATCGGAATCTATAACTAGTGTCACAGGAATGGTTCAAAACATAGACAGTAAGAAGAGTCAGTCTTCTTGTACTTAAGTAGGCATTGTGGCGTTTCTATTTAATTCCGATGCAATTTCTGTGTTTCATCGTCAATAAGAAGGTCCAAGGGATACAGTAATTCTGAAGTGAAGCATCGGAATCTATAACTAGTGTCACAGGAATGGTTCAAAACATAGTCAATAAAAAGAGTCAGTCTTCCTGTACCTAAGTCGGCATTGTGCCTTTTGTATTTAATTCCGATGCAATTTCTGTGTTTCATCGTCAATAAGAAGGACAGAGGGATACAGTAAACCTGAAGTGAAGCATCGGAATCTATAACTAGTGTCACAGGAATGGCTCAAAACATAGTCAGTAACAACAGTCAGTCTTTTTGTACTTAAGTCGGCATTGTGCCTTTTGTGTTTAATTCCGATGCAATTACTGTGTTTCATTGTCAATAAGAAGGCCAAGGGATACAGTAAACCTGAAGTGATGCATCGGAATCTATAACTAGTGTCACAGGAATGGTTTAAAGCATAGACCGTAGGAAGAGTCAGTCTTCTTGTACTTAAGTCGGCATTGTGCCTTTTGTATTTAATTCCGATGCAATTTCTGTGTTTCATCGTCAATAAGAAGGTCCAAGGGATACAGTAAACCTGAAGTGAACCATCGGAATTATAAACTGGTCTCACAGGAAAGGATCAAAACATAGACATTAAGATGAGTCAGTCTTCTTGTATTTAGGTTTTCACTGTGACTTATGTATTTAATTCCGATGCAATCTCTGTGTTTCACCGTGAATACGAAGGTCCAAGGGGTACAGTAAACCTGAGGTGAAGTATCGGAGTCTAAAACTGGTCTCACTGGAGAGATTCAAAACATAGACAGTAAGAAGAGTCAGTCTTCTTGTACCTAAGTCGGCATTGTGCCTTTTGTATTTAATCCCGATGCAATATCTGTGTTTCATCGTCAATAAGAAGGTCAGAGGGATACAGTAAACCTGAAGTGAAGCATCAGAATCTATAACTAGTGTCACAGGAATGGTTCTAACCATAGTCAATAAGAAGAGTCAGTCTTTTTGTACTTAAGTCGGCATTGTGCCTTTTGAGTTTAATTCCGATGCAATTTCTGTGTGTCATCGTCAATAAGAAGGTCCAAGGGAAACAGTACAACTGAAGTCAAGCATCGGGATCTATAACTAGAGTCAAGGGAATGGTTCGAAACATAGAAAGTAAGAAGGGTCAGTCTTCTTTTAATTAAGTCGGCATTGTGCCTTTTCTATTTAAGTCCGATGCAATTTCAGTGTTTAATCGTCAATAAGAAGGTCCAAGGGATACAGTAAAACTGAAGTCAAGCATCGGAATCTATAACTAGTGTCACAGGAATGGTTCAAAACATAGTCAGTAAAAAGAGTCAGTTTTCCTGTACCTAAGTCGGCATTGTGCCTTTTGTATTTAATTCCGATGCAATTTCTGTGTTTCATCGTCAATAAGAAGGACAGAGGGATACAGTAAACCTGAAGTGAAGCATCGGAATCTATAACTAGTGTCACAGGAATCGTTCAAATCATAGTCAGTAAGAACATTCAGTCTTTTTGTACTTAAGTCGGCATTGTGCCTTTTGTGTTTAATTCCGATGCAATTACTGTGTTTCATTGTCAATAAGAAGGCCAAGGGATACAGAAAACCTGAAGTGATGCATCGGAATCTATAACTAGTGTCACAGGAATGGTTTAAAGCATAGACAGTAGGAAGAGTCAGTCTTCTTGTACTTAAGTCTGCATTGTGCCTTTTGTATTTAATTCCGATGCAATTTCTGTGTTTCATCGTCAATAAGAAGGTCCAAGGTATACAGTAAACCTGAAGTGAAGCATCGGAATTATAAACTGGTCTCACAGCAAAGCATCAAAACATAGACAGTAAGATGAGTCAGTCTTCCTGTATTTAGGTCTCCATTGTGACTTCCGCATTTAATTCCGATGCAATTTCTGTGTTTCATCGTCAATAAGAAGGTCCAAGGGAAACAGTAAACCTGAAGTGAAGCAACGGAATGTAAAAGTCGTGTCACAGGAACGGTTCAAAACATAGACAGTAAGAAGTGTCAGAATTATTGTACTTAAGTCGGCATTGTGCCTTTTGTGTTTGATTCAGATGCAATCTCTGTGTTTCATCGTGAATACGAAGGTCCAAGGGGTACAGTAAACCTGAAGTGAAGCATAGCAATCTACAACTAGTGTCACAGGAATGGCTCAAAACATAGTCAGTAAGAAGAGTCAGTCTTCTTGTACTTAAGTCGGCATTGTGCCTTTTCTATTTAATTCCGATGCAATTTCTGTGTTTCATCGTGAATAAGAAGATCAGAGGGATACAGTGAACCTGAAGTGAAGCATCCGAATCTATAACTAGTGTCACAGGAATGGTTCATAACATAATCAGTAAAAAGAGTCAGTCTTCTTGTACTTAAGTCGGCATTGTGCCTTTTGTATTTAATTCCGATGCAATATCTGTGTTTCATCGTCAATAAGAAGGTCAGAGGGATACAGTAAATCTGAAGTGAAGCATCTGAATCTATAACTAGTGTCACAGGAATGGTTCTAATCATAGTCAGTAAGAAGAGTCAGTCTTTTCGTACTTAAGTCGGCATTGTGCCTTTTGTGTTTAATCCGATGCAGTTTCTACGTTTCATCGTCAATAAGAAGGTCCAAGAGATGCAGTAAACCAGAAGTGAAGCATCGGAATCCATAACTAGTGTCACAGGAATGGTTCAAAACATAGACAGTAAGAAGAGTCGGTCTTCTTGTACTTAAGTCGGCATTGTGCCTTTTGTATTTAATTCCGATGCAATTTCTGTGTTTCATCGTCAATAAGAAGGTCCAAGGGATACAGTAAACCTGAAGTGAACCATCGGAATTATAAACTGGTCTCACAGAAAAGGATCAAAACATAGACAGTAAGATGAGTCAGTCTTCTTGTATTTAGGACTTCACTGTGACTTATGTATTTAATTCCGATGCAATTTCTGTGTTTCATCGTCAATAAGAAGGTCCAAGGAAACAGTAAACCTGAAGTGAAGCATCGGAATCTAAAAGTCGTCTCACAGGAAAGGTTCAAAACATAGACAGTAAGACGTGTCAGCCTTATTGTACTTAAGTCGGCATTGTGCCTCGTGTGTTTGATTCCGATGCAATCTCTGTGTTTCATCGTCAATAAGGAGGACCAAGGGATACAGTAAACCTGGAGTGTAGCATCGGAATCTATAACTAGTGTCACAGGAATGGTTGAAATCATAGATAGTAGGAAGAGTTAGTCTTCTAGTACTTACGTCGGCATTGTGCCTTTTGTATTTAATTCCGATGCAATTTCTGTGTTTCATCAACAATAAGAAGGTCAGAGGGATACAGTAAACCTGAAGTGAAGCATCGGAATCCAAAACTAGTGTCACAGGAGTGGTTCAAGGCATAGACAGTAGGAAGAGTCAGTCTTCTTGTACTTAAGTCGATATTGTGCCTTTTGTTTTTAATTCCTTTGCAATTTCTGTGTTTCATCGTCAATAAGAAGGTCCAAGGTATACAGTAAACCTGAAGTGAAGCATCGCAGTCTATAACTAGTGTCACAGTTATAGTTCAGACCATAGTCGGTAAAAAGAGTCAGTCTTCTTGTACTTAAGTCCGCATTGTGCTTTTTCTATTTAATTCCGATGCTATTTCTGTGTTTCATCGTCAATAAGAAGGTCAGAGAGATACAGTAAACCTGAAGTGAAGCATCGGAATCTATAGCTAGTGTCACAGGAATGGTTCGCAACATAGTCAGTAAGAGAAGTCAGTCTCTTTGTCCTTAAGTCGGCATTGTGCCTTTTGTATTTAGTTACGATGCAAATTCTGTGTTTCATCGTCAATAAGAAGGTTCAAGGGATACAGTAAACCTGGAGTGAAGCATCTGAATCTATAACTAGTGTCACAGGAATGGTTCAAAACATAGGCAGTAAGGAGAGTCAGTCTTCTTGTACTTAAGTCGGCATTGTGCCTTTTGTATTTAATTCCGATGCAACTTCTGTGTTTCATCAGCAATAATAAGGTCCAAGGGAAACAGTAAACCTGAAGTGAAGCATCGGAATCTAAAAGTTGTCTCACAGGAATGGTTCAAAACATAGTCTATAAGAAGTGTCAGCCTTATTGTGCTTAAGTCGGCATTATGCCTTTTGTGTTTGATTCCGATACAATCTCTGTGATTCATCGTGTATACGAAGGTCCATGGGGTACAGTAAACCTGAGGTGAAGTATCGGAATCTCTAAACTGGTCCCACAGGAGAGATTCAAAACATAGACAGTAAGAAGAGTCTGTCTTCTTCTACTTATGTCGGAATTGTACCTTTTGTATTTAATTCCGATGCAATTTCTGTGTTTCATCGTCAATAAGAAGGTCCAAGGGATACTGTAAACCTGACATGAAGCATCGGAATCTAAAACTGGTCCCACAGGAAAGTTCAAAACATAGACAGTAAGAAGAGTCAGTCTTCTTGTACTTAAGACAGCATTGTGCCTTTCGTATTTAATTCCGATGCAATTTCTGTGTTTCATCGTCAATAAGAAGGTCCAAGGGATACAGTTACCCTGAAGGGAATCATTGGAATCTAATACTGGTCCCACAGGAAAGGTTCAAAACATACACAGTAAGAAGAGTCAGTCTTCTTGTACTTAAGTCTGCATTGTGTCATTCGTATTTAATTCCGATGCGATATCAGTGTTTCATCGTCAATAAGAAGGTGCAAGGGACACAGTAAACCTGAAGTGAAGCATCGGAATCTATAACTAGTGTCACAGGAATGGTTCAAAGCATAGACAGTAGGAAGAGTCGGTCTTCTTGTACTTAAGTAGGCATTGTGGCGTTTCTATTTAATTCCGATGGAATTTCTGTGTTTCATCGTCAATAAGAAGGTCAGAGGGATACAGTCAACATGAAGTGAAGCATCGGGATCTATAAGTTGAGTCACTGGAATGGTTCATGACATAGTCAGTAAGAAGAGTCAGTCTTCTTGAACTTAAGTCGGCATTGTGCCTTTTGTATTTAATTCCGGTGCAATTTCTGTGTTTCATCGTCAATAAGAAGGTCAGAGGGATACAGTAAACCTGAAGTGAAGCATCGGAATCTATAACTAGTGTCACAGGAATGGTTCAAAACATAGTCGGTAAGAACAGTCAGTCTTTTTGTACTTAATTCGGCATTGTGCCTTTTGTGTTTAATTCCGATCCAATTACTGTGTTTCATTGTCAATAAGAAGGTCCAAGGGATACAGTAAGCCTGAAGTGAAGCATCGGAATCTATAACTAGTGTCACAGGAATGGTTCAAAGCATAGACAGTAGGAAGAGTCGGTCTTCTTGTACTTAAATCGGCATTGTGCCTTTTGTATTTAATTCCGATGCAATTTCTGATTTTCATCGTCAATAAGAAGGTCCAATGGATACAGTAAACCTGAAGTGAAGCATCGGAATTATAAACTGGTCTCACAGGAAAGCATCAAAACATAGACAGTAAGATGAGTCAGTCTTCTTGTATTTAGGTCTTCATTGTGACTTTTGCATTTAATTCCGATGCAATTTCTGTGTTTCATCGTCAATAAGAAGGTCCAAGGGAAACAGTAAACCTGAAGTGAAGCATCGGAATCTAAAAGTCGTCTCACAGCAAAGGTTCAAAACATAGACAGTAAGAAGTGTCAGCCTTATTGTACTTAAGTCGGCATTGTGCCTTTTGTGTTTGATTCTGATGCAATCTCAGTGTTTCATCGTGAATACGAAGGTCCAAGGGGTACAGTAAACCTGAAGTGAAGCATAGCAATCTACAACTAGTGTCACAGGAATGGCTCAAAACATAGTCAATAAGAAGAGTCAGTCTTCTTGTACTTAAGTCGGCATTGTGCCTTTTCTATTTATTTCCGATGCAATTTCTGTGTTTCATCGTGAATAAGAAGGTCAGAGGGATACAGTGAACCTGAAGTGAAGCATCCGAATCTATAACTAGTGCCACAGGAATGGTTCAAAACATAGTCAGTAAAAAGAGTCAGTCTTCTTGTACTTAACTCGGCATTGTGCCTTTTGTATTTAATTCCGATGCAATTTCTGTGTTTCATCGTCAATAAGAAGGTCAGAGGGATACAGTAAATCTGAAGTGAAGCATCTGAATCTATAACTAGTGTCACAGGAATGGTTCTTTTCATAGTCAGTAAGAAGAGTCAGTCTTTTTGTACTTAAGTCGGCATTGTGCCTTTTGTGTTTAATCCGATGCAGTTTCTATGTTTCATCGTCAATAAGAAGGTCCAAGAGATGCAGTAAACCAGAAGTGAAGCATCGGAATCCATAACTAGTGTCACAGGAATGGTTCAAAACATAGACAGTAAGAAGAGTCAGTCTTCTTGTACTTAAGTCGGCATTGTGCCTTTTGTATTTAATTCCGATGCAATTTCTGTGTTTCATTGTCAATAAGAAGGTCCAAGGGATACAGTAAACCTGAAGTGAACCATCGGAATTATAAACTGGTCTCACAGAAAAGGATCAAAACATAGACAGTAAGATGAGTCAGTCTTCTTGTATTTAGGTCTTCACTGTGACTTATGTATTTAATTCCGATGCAATTTCTGTGTTTCATCGTCAATAAGAAGGTCCAAGGAAACAGTAAACCTGAAGTGAAGCATCGGAATCTAAAAGTCGTCTCACAGGAAAGGTTCAAAACATAGACAGTAAGACGTGTCAGCCTTATTGTACTTAAGTCGGCATTGTGCCTCTTGTGTTTGATTCCGATGCAATTTCTGTGTTTCATCGTCAATAAGAAGGTCAGAGGGATACAGTAAACCTGAAGTGAAGCATCGGAATCTATAACTAGTGTCACAGGAATAGTTCTAATCATAGTCAACAAGAAGAGTCAGTCTTTTTGTACTTAAGTCGGTATTGTGCCTTTTGTGTTTAATTCCGATGCAATTTCTGTGTATCTTCGTCAATAAGAAGGTCCAAGCGATACAGTAAACCTGAAGTGATGCATCGGAATCTATAACTAGAGTCAAGGGAATGGGTCAAAACATAGTCAGTAAAAAGAGTCATTGTTCTTGTACTTAAGTCGGCATTGTACCCTTTGTATTTAATCCCGATGCAATTTCTGTGTTTCATCGTCAATAAGAAGGTCCAAGGGATACAGTAAACCTAAAGTGAAGCATCGGAATCTATTAGTAGTGTCACAGGAATGGTTCAAAGCATAGACAGTAAGAAGAGTCAGTCTTCTTGTACTTAAGTCGGTATTGTGCCTTTTGTATTTAATCCTGATGCAGTTTCTGTGTTTCATCGTCAATAAGAAGGTCAGAGGGATACAGTAAACCTGAAGTGAAGCTTCGGAATCTATAACTAGTGTCACAGGAATGGTTCAAAACGTAGACAGTAAGAAGAGTCAGTCATCTTGTACTTAAGTCGGCATTGTGCCTTTTGTTTTTAATTCCGATGCAATTTCTGTGTTTCATCGTCAATAAGGAGGACCAACGGATACAGTAAACCTGGAGTGTAGCATCGGAATCTATAACTAGTGTCACAGGAATGGTTCAAATCATAGATAGTAGGAAGAGTCAGTCTTCTAGTACTTACGTCGGCATTGTGCCTTTTGTATTTAATTCCGATGCAATTTCTGTGTTTCATCAACAGTAAGAAGGTCAGAGGGATACAGTAAACCTGAAGTGAAGCATCGGAATCCAAAACTAGTGTCACAGGTATGGTTCAAGACATAGACAGTAGGAAGAGTCAGTTTTCTTGTACTTAAGTCGATATTGTGCCTTTTGTATTTAATTCCTTTGCAATTTCTGTGTTTCATCGTCAATAAGAAGGTCCAAGGTATACAGTAAACCTGAAGTGAAGCATCGCAGTCTATAACTAGTGTCACAGGAATAGTTCAGACCATAGTCAGTAAAAAGAGTCAGTCTTCTTGTACTTAAGTCCGCATTGTGCTTTTTCTATTTAATTCCGATGCTATTTCTGTGTTTCATCGTCAATAAGAAGGTCAGAGGGATACAGTAAACCTGAAGTGAAGCATCGGAATCTATAGCTAGTGTCACAGGAATGGTTCACAACATAGTCAGTAAGAGAAGTCAGTCTCTTTGTCCTTAAGTCGGCATTGTGCCTTTTGTATTTAGTTACGATGCAAATTCTGTGTTTCATCGTCAATAAGAAGGTTCAAGGGATACAGTAAACCTGGAGTGAAGCATCGGAATCTATAACTAGTGCCACAGGAATGGTTCAAAACATAGACAGTAAGGAGAGTCAGTCTTCTTGTACTTAAGTCGGCATTGTGCCTTTTGTATTTAATTCCGATGCAACTTCTGTGTTTCATCAGCAATAAGAAGGTCCAAGGGAAACAGTAAACCTGAAGTGAAGCATCGGAATCTAAAAGTTGTCTCACAGGAATGGTTCAAACATAGTCTATAAGAAGTGTCAGCCTTATTGTGCTTAAGTCGGCATTGTGCCTTTTGTGTTTGATTCCGATGCAATCTCTGTGATTCATCGTGTATACGAAGGTCCATGGGGTACAGTAAACCTGAGGTGAAGTATCGGAATCTAAAACTGGTCCCACAGGAGAGATTCAAAACATAGACAGTAAGAAGAGTCAGTCTTCTTCTACTTATGTCGGAATTGTACATTTTGTATTTAATTCCGATGCAATTTCTGTGTTTCATCGTCAATAAGAAGGTCCAAGGGATACTGTAAACCTGACGTGAAGCATCGGAATCTAAAACTGGTCCCACAGGAAAGTTCAAAACATAGACAGTAAGAAGAGTCAGTCTTCTTGTACTTAAGACAGCATTGTGCCTTTCGTATTTAATTCCGATGCAATTTCTGTGTTTCATCGTCAATAAGAAGGTACAAGGGATACAGTAAACCTGAAGTGAAGCATCGGAATCTAAAAGTCGTCTCACAGCAAAGGTTCAAATCATAGACAGTAAGAAGTGTCAGCCTTATTGTACTTAAGTCGGCATTGTGCCTTTTGTGTTTGATTCTGATGCAATCTCTGTGTTTCATCGTGAATACGAAGGTCCAAGGGGTAAAGTAAACCTGAAGTGAAGCATAGCAATCTACAACTAGTGTCACAGGAATGGCTCAAAACATAGTCAGTAAGAAGAGTCAGTCTTCTTGTACTTAAGTCGGCATTGTGCCTTTTGTATTTAATTCCGATGCAATTTCTGTATTTCATCGTCAATAAGAAGGTCAGAGGTATACAGTAAACCTGAAGTGAAGCATAGCAATCTACAACTAGTGTCACAGGAATTTCTCAAAACTTAGTCAGTAAGAAGAGTCAGTCTTCTTGTACTTAAGTCGGCATTGTGCCTTTTGTATTTAATTCCGATGCAATTTCTGTGTTTCATCGTCAATAAGAAGGTCAGAGGGATACAGTAACCCTCGAGTGAAGCATCGGAATCTATAACTAGTGTCACAGGAATGGTTCAAAACATAGACAGTGAGAAGGGTCAGTCTTCTTGTACTGAAGTTGGCATTGTGCCTTTCGTATTTCATTCCGATGAAATTTCTGTGTTTCATTGTCAATAAGAAGGTCCAAGGGATACAGTTAACCTGAAGTGAAGCATTGGAATCTAATACTGGTCCCACAGGAAATTCCCAACACATAGACAGTAAGAAGAGTCAGTCTTCTTGTACTTAAGTCGGCATTGTGTCATTTGTATTTAAATCCGATGCGATTTCTGTGTTTCATCGTCAATACGAAGATCAGAGGGATACAGTAACCCTCGAGTGAGGCATCGGAATCTATAACTAGTGTCACAGGAATGCTTCAAGACATAGACAATAAGAAGGGTCAGTCTTCTTGTACTTAGGTCGGTATTGTGATTTTGAATTTAATTCCGATGCAATTTCGGTGTTTCACCGTCAATAAGAAGGTCCAAGGGATACAGTGAACCTGAAGTGAAGCATCGGAATCTATAACTAGTGTCACAGGAATGGTTCAAAACATAGACAGTAAGAAGAGTCACTCTTCTTGTACTTAAGTCGGCTTTGTGCGTTTTCTATTTAATTCCGATGCAATTTCAGTGTTTCATCGTCAATAAGAAGGTCCAAGGGATACAGAAAACCTGAAGCGAAGCATCGGAATCTGTAACTAGTGTCACAGGAATGGTTCAAACCATAGACAGTAAGAAGAGTCAGTCTTCTTGTACTTAAGTCGGCATTGTGCCTCTTCTATTTCATTCCGATGCAATTTCTGTGTTTCATCGTCAATAAGAAGGTCAGAGGGATACAGTAAACCTGAAGTGAAGCATCGGAATCTATAACTAGTGTCACAGGAATGGCTCAAAACAGAGTCTGTAAGAAGAGTCAGTCTTTTTGTACTTAAGTCGGCATTGAGCCTTTTGTGTTTAATTCCGATGCAATTTCTGTGTTTCAGCGTCAATAAGAAGGTCGAAGGGATACAGTACACCTGAAGTGAAGCATCGGAATCTACAACTAGTGTCACAGGAATGGTTCAAAACATAGCCAGTAAGAAGAGTCAGTCTTCTTGTACTTAAGTAGGCATTGTGCCTTTTATATTTAATTCCGATGCAATTTCTGTGTTTCATCATCAATAAGAAGGTCCAAGGGATACAGTAACCCTGGAGTGAAGCATCGGAATCTATAACTAGTGTCGCAGGAATGGTTTTAAACATAGACAGTAAGAAGGGTCAGTCTTCTTGTACTTAAGTCGGCATTGTGTCTTTTGTATTTAATTCCGATGCAATTTCTGTGTTTCATCGTCAATAAGAAGGTCCAAGGGATACAGTAGACCTGAATTGAAGCATAGGAATCTATAACTAGTGTCACAGGAATGGCTTAAAACATAGACAGTAAGAAGAGTCAGTCTTCTTGTACGTAATTCGGCATTGTGCCTTTTGTATTTAATTCCGATGCAATTTCTGTGTTTCATCGTCAAGAAGAAGGTAAGAGGGATACAGTAAACATGAAGTGAAGCATCGGAATCTATAACTAGAGTCACAGGATTGGTTCAAAACTTAGACAGTAAGAGGAGTCAGTCTTCTTGTACTTAAGTCGGCATTGTGCCTCTTGTATTTAATTCCGATGCAATTTCTGTGTTTCATCGTCAATAAGAAGGTCAGAGGGATACAGTAAACCTGAAAAGAAGCATCGGAATCTATAACTAGTGTCACAGGAATGCTTCAAAACATAGGCAGTAAGAAGAGTCAGTCTTCTTGTACTTAAGTCGGTATTGTGATTTTGTATTTAATTCCGATGCAATTTCTTTGTTTCATCGTCAATAACAAGGTCCAAGGGATACAGTAAACCTGAAGTGAAGCATCGGAACCTATAACTAGTGTCACAGGAATGGTTCAAAACATAGACAGTAAGAAGAGTTAGTCTTCTTGTACTTAAGTAGGCATTGTGGCGTTTCTATTTAATTCCGATGGAATTTCTGTGTTTCATCGTCAATAAGAAGGTCAGAGGGATACAGTAAACATGAAGTGAAGCATCGGGATCTATAAGTTGAGTCACTGGAATGGTTCATAACATAGTCAGTAAGAAGAGTCAGTCTTCTTGAACTTAAGTCGGCATTGTGCCTTTTGTATTTAATTCGGGTGCAATTTCTGTGTTTCATCGTCAATAAGAAGGTCCAAGGGATACAGTAATTCTGAAGTGAAGCATCGGAATCTAAAACTAGTGTCACAGGAATGGTTCAAAACATAGTCAGTAAAAGGAGTCAGTCTTCTTGTACTTAAGTCGGCATTGTGCCTTTTGTATTTAATTCCTATGCAATTTCTGTGTTTCATCGTCAATAAGAAGGTCAGAGGGATACAGTAAACCTGAAGTGAAGCATCGGAATCTATAACTAGTGTCACAGGCATGGTTCAAAACATAGTCGGTAAGAACAGTCAGTCTTTTTGTACTTAATTCGGCATTGTGCCTTTTGTGTTTAATTCCGATGCAATTACTGTGTTCCAATGTCAATAAGAAGGTCTAAGGGATACAGTAAACCTGAAGTGAAGCATCGGAATCTATAACTAGTGTCACAGGAATGGTTCAAAGCATAGACAGTAGGAAGAGTCAGTCTTCTTGTACTTAAATCGGCATTGTGCCTTTTGTATTTAATTCCGATGCAATTTCTGATTTTCATCGTCAATAAGAAGGTCCAAGGGATACAGTAAACCTGAAGTGAAGCATCGGAATTATAAACTGGTCTCACAGGAAAGCATCAAAACATAGACAGTAAGATGAGTCAGTCTTCTTGTATTTAGGTCTTCATTGTGACTTTTGCATTTAATTCCGATGCAATTTCTGTGTTTCATCGTCAATAAGAAGGTCCAAGGGAAACAGTAAACCTGAAGTGAAGCATCGGTATCTAAAAGTCGTCTCACAGCAAAGGTTCAAAACATTGACAGTAAGAAGTGTCAGCCTTATTGTTCTTAAGTCGGCATTGTGCCTTTTGTGTTTGATTCTGATGCAATCTCTGTGTTTCATCGTGAATACGAAGGTCCAAGGGGTAAAGTAAACCTGAAGTGAAGCATAGCAATCTACAACTAGTGTCACAGGAATGGCTCAAAACATAGTCAGTAAGAAGAGTCAGTCTTCTTGTACTTAAGTCGGCATTGTGCCTTTTGTATTTAATTCCGATGCAATTTCTGTATTTCATCGTCAATAAGAAGGTCAGAGGTATACAGTAAACCTGAAGTGAAGCATAGCAATCTACAACTAGTGTCACAGGAATTTCTCAAAACTTAGTCAGTAAGAAGAGTCATACTTCTTGTACTTAAATCGGCATTGTGCCTTTTGTATTTAATTCCGATGCAATTTCTGTGTTTCATCGTCAATAATAAAGTCAGAGGGATACAGTAACCCTCGAGTGAAGCATCGGAATCTATAACTAGTGTCACAGGAATGGTTCAAAACATAGACAGTGAGAAGGGTCAGTCTTCTTGTACTTAAGTTGGCATTGTGCCTTTCGTATTTAATTCCGATGCAATTTCTGTGTTTCATTGTCAATAAGAAGGTCCAAGGGATACAGTTAACCTGAAGTGAAGCATTGGAATCTAATACTGGTCCCACAGGAAAGGCTTAAAACATAGACAGTAAGAAGAGTCAGTCTTCTTGTACTTAAGTCGGCATTGTGTCATTTGTATTTAAATCCGATGCGATTTCTGTGTTTCATCGTCAATACGATGATCAGAGGGATACAGTAACCCTCGAGTGAAGCATCGGAATCTATAACTAGTGTCACAGGAATGCTTCAAGACATAGACAATAAGAAGAGTCAGTCTTCTTGTACTTAAGTCGGTATTGTGATTTTGAATTTAATTCCGATGCAATTTCGGTGTTTCACCATCAATAAGAAGGTCCAAGGGATACAGTAAACCTGAAGTGAAGCATCGGAATCTATAACTAGTGTCACAGGAATGGTTCAAAACATGGACAGTAAGAAGAGTCACTCTTCTTGTACTTAAGTCGGCTTTGTGCGTTTTCTATTTAATTCCGATGCAATTTCAGTGTTTCATCGTCAATAAGAAGGTCCAAGGGATACAGTAAACCTGAAGCGAAGCATCGGAATCTGTAACTAGTGTCACAGGAATGGTTCAAACCATAGACAGTAAGAAGAGTCAGTCTTCTTGTACTTAAGTCGGCATTGTGCCTCTTCTATTTAATTCCGATGCAATTTCTGTGTTTCATCGTCAATAAGAAGGTCAGAGGGATACAGTAAACCTGAAGTGAAGCATCGGAATCTATAACTAGTGTCACAGGAATGGCTCAAAACAGAGTCTGTAAGAAGAGTCAGTCTTTTTGTACTTAAGTCGGCATTGAGCCTTTTGTGTTTAATTCCGATGCAATTTCTGTGTTTCAGCGTCAATAAGAAGGTCCAAGGGTTACAGCAGACCTGAAGTGAAGCATCGGAATCTACAACTAGTGTCACAGGTATGGTTCAAAACATAGACAGTAAGATGAGTCAGTCTTCTTGTACTTAAGTCGACATTGTGCCTTTTGTATTTAATTCCGATGCAATTTCTGTGTTTCATCGTCAATAAGAAGATCAGAGGGATACAGTAAACCTGAAGTGAAGCATCGGAATCTATAACTAGTGTCACAGGAATGGTTCAAATCATTGATAGTAGGAAGAGTCAGTCTTCTTGTACTTAAGACGGCATTGTGCCTTTTGTATTTACTTCCGATGCAATTTCTGTGTTTCAACGTCAGTTAGAAGGTCCAAGGGATACAGTAAACCTGAAGTGAAACATCGGAATCTATAACTAGTGTCACAGGAATGGTTCAAAACATAGCCAGTAAGAAGAGTCAGTCTTCTTGTACTTAAGTGGGCATTGTGCCTTTTATATTTAATTCCGATGCAATTTCTGTGTTTCATCGTCAATAAGAAGGTCCAAGGGATACAGTAACCCTGGAGTGAAGCATCGGAATCTATAACTAGTGTCTCAGGAATGGTTTTAAACATAGACAGTAAGAAGAGTCAGTCTTCTTGAACTTAAGTCGGCATTGTGCCTTTTGTATTTAATTCCGGTGCAATTTCTGTGTTTCATCGTCAATAAGAAGGTCAGAGGGATACAGTAAACCTGAAGTGAAGCATCGGAATCTATAACTAGTGTCACAGGAATGGTTCAAAACATAGTCGGTAAGAACAGTCAGTCTTTTTGTACTTAATTCGGCATTGTGCCTTTTGTGTTTAATTCCGATCCAATTACTGTGTTTCATTGTCAATAAGAAGGTCCAAGGGATACAGTAAGCCTGAAGTGAAGCATCGGAATCTATAACTAGTGTCACAGGAATGGTTCAAAGCATAGACAGTAGGAAGAGTCGGTCTTCTTGTACTTAAATCGGCATTGTGCCTTTTGTATTTAATTCCGATGCAATTTCTGATTTTCATCGTCAATAAGAAGGTCCAATGGATACAGTAAACCTGAAGTGAAGCATCGGAATTATAAACTGGTCTCACAGGAAAGCATCAAAACATAGACAGTAAGATGAGTCAGTCTTCTTGTATTTAGGTCTTCATTGTGACTTTTGCATTTAATTCCGATGCAATTTCTGTGTTTCATCGTCAATAAGAAGGTCCAAGGGAAACAGTAAACCTGAAGTGAAGCATCGGAATCTAAAAGTCGTCTCACAGCAAAGGTTCAAAACATAGACAGTAAGAAGTGTCAGCCTTATTGTACTTAAGTCGGCATTGTGCCTTTTGTGTTTGATTCTGATGCAATCTCAGTGTTTCATCGTGAATACGAAGGTCCAAGGGGTACAGTAAACCTGAAGTGAAGCATAGCAATCTACAACTAGTGTCACAGGAATGGCTCAAAACATAGTCAATAAGAAGAGTCAGTCTTCTTGTACTTAAGTCGGCATTGTGCCTTTTCTATTTATTTCCGATGCAATTTCTGTGTTTCATCGTGAATAAGAAGGTCAGAGGGATACAGTGAACCTGAAGTGAAGCATCCGAATCTATAACTAGTGCCACAGGAATGGTTCAAAACATAGTCAGTAAAAAGAGTCAGTCTTCTTGTACTTAACTCGGCATTGTGCCTTTTGTATTTAATTCCGATGCAATTTCTGTGTTTCATCGTCAATAAGAAGGTCAGAGGGATACAGTAAATCTGAAGTGAAGCATCTGAATCTATAACTAGTGTCACAGGAATGGTTCTTTTCATAGTCAGTAAGAAGAGTCAGTCTTTTTGTACTTAAGTCGGCATTGTGCCTTTTGTGTTTAATCCGATGCAGTTTCTATGTTTCATCGTCAATAAGAAGGTCCAAGAGATGCAGTAAACCAGAAGTGAAGCATCGGAATCCATAACTAGTGTCACAGGAATGGTTCAAAACATAGACAGTAAGAAGAGTCAGTCTTCTTGTACTTAAGTCGGCATTGTGCCTTTTGTATTTAATTCCGATGCAATTTCTGTGTTTCATTGTCAATAAGAAGGTCCAAGGGATACAGTAAACCTGAAGTGAACCATCGGAATTATAAACTGGTCTCACAGAAAAGGATCAAAACATAGACAGTAAGATGAGTCAGTCTTCTTGTATTTAGGTCTTCACTGTGACTTATGTATTTAATTCCGATGCAATTTCTGTGTTTCATCGTCAATAAGAAGGTCCAAGGAAACAGTAAACCTGAAGTGAAGCATCGGAATCTAAAAGTCGTCTCACAGGAAAGGTTCAAAACATAGACAGTAAGACGTGTCAGCCTTATTGTACTTAAGTCGGCATTGTGCCTCTTGTGTTTGATTCCGATGCAATTTCTGTGTTTCATCGTCAATAAGAAGGTCAGAGGGATACAGTAAACCTGAAGTGAAGCATCGGAATCTATAACTAGTGTCACAGGAATAGTTCTAATCATAGTCAACAAGAAGAGTCAGTCTTTTTGTACTTAAGTCGGTATTGTGCCTTTTGTGTTTAATTCCGATGCAATTTCTGTGTATCTTCGTCAATAAGAAGGTCCAAGCGATACAGTAAACCTGAAGTGATGCATCGGAATCTATAACTAGAGTCAAGGGAATGGGTCAAAACATAGTCAGTAAAAAGAGTCATTGTTCTTGTACTTAAGTCGGCATTGTACCCTTTGTATTTAATCCCGATGCAATTTCTGTGTTTCATCGTCAATAAGAAGGTCCAAGGGATACAGTAAACCTAAAGTGAAGCATCGGAATCTATTAGTAGTGTCACAGGAATGGTTCAAAGCATAGACAGTAAGAAGAGTCAGTCTTCTTGTACTTAAGTCGGTATTGTGCCTTTTGTATTTAATTCTGATGCAGTTTCTGTGTTTCATCGTCAATAAGAAGGTCAGAGGGATACAGTAAACCTGAAGTGAAGCTTCGGAATCTATAACTAGTGTCACAGGAATGGTTCAAAACGTAGACAGTAAGAAGAGTCAGTCATCTTGTACTTAAGTCGGCATTGTGCCTTTTGTTTTTAATTCCGATGCAATTTCTGTGTTTCATCGTCAATAAGGAGGACCAACGGATACAGTAAACCTGGAGTGTAGCATCGGAATCTATAACTAGTGTCACAGGAATGGTTCAAATCATAGATAGTAGGAAGAGTCAGTCTTCTAGTACTTACGTCGGCATTGTGCCTTTTGTATTTAATTCCGATGCAATTTCTGTGTTTCATCAACAGTAAGAAGGTCAGAGGGATACAGTAAACCTGAAGTGAAGCATCGGAATCCAAAACTAGTGTCACAGGTATGGTTCAAGACATAGACAGTAGGAAGAGTCAGTTTTCTTGTACTTAAGTCGATATTGTGCCTTTTGTATTTAATTCCTTTGCAATTTCTGTGTTTCATCGTCAATAAGAAGGTCCAAGGTATACAGTAAACCTGAAGTGAAGCATCGCAGTCTATAACTAGTGTCACAGGAATAGTTCAGACCATAGTCAGTAAAAAGAGTCAGTCTTCTTGTACTTAAGTCCGCATTGTGCTTTTTCTATTTAATTCCGATGCTATTTCTGTGTTTCATCGTCAATAAGAAGGTCAGAGGGATACAGTAAACCTGAAGTGAAGCATCGGAATCTATAGCTAGTGTCACAGGAATGGTTCACAACATAGTCAGTAAGAGAAGTCAGTCTCTTTGTCCTTAAGTCGGCATTGTGCCTTTTGTATTTAGTTACGATGCAAATTCTGTGTTTCATCGTCAATAAGAAGGTTCAAGGGATACAGTAAACCTGGAGTGAAGCATCGGAATCTATAACTAGTGCCACAGGAATGGTTCAAAACATAGACAGTAAGGAGAGTCAGTCTTCTTGTACTTAAGTCGGCATTGTGCCTTTTGTATTTAATTCCGATGCAACTTCTGTGTTTCATCAGCAATAAGAAGGTCCAAGGGAAACAGTAAACCTGAAGTGAAGCATCGGAATCTAAAAGTTGTCTCACAGGAATGGTTCAAACATAGTCTATAAGAAGTGTCAGCCTTATTGTGCTTAAGTCGGCATTGTGCCTTTTGTGTTTGATTCCGATGCAATCTCTGTGATTCATCGTGTATACGAAGGTCCATGGGGTACAGTAAACCTGAGGTGAAGTATCGGAATCTAAAACTGGTCCCACAGGAGAGATTCAAAACATAGACAGTAAGAAGAGTCAGTCTTCTTCTACTTATGTCGGAATTGTACATTTTGTATTTAATTCCGATGCAATTTCTGTGTTCATCGTCAATAAGAAGGTCCAAGGGATACTGTAAACCTGACGTGAAGCATCGGAATCTAAAACTGGTCCCACAGGAAAGTTCAAAACATAGACAGTAAGAAGAGTCAGTCTTCTTGTACTTAAGACAGCATTGTGCCTTTCGTATTTAATTCCGATGCAATTTCTGTGTTTCATCGTCAATAAGAAGGTACAAGGGATACAGTAAACCTGAAGTGAAGCATCGGAATCTAAAAGTCGTCTCACAGCAAAGGTTCAAATCATAGACAGTAAGAAGTGTCAGCCTTATTGTACTTAAGTCGGCATTGTGCCTTTTGTGTTTGATTCTGATGCAATCTCTGTGTTTCATCGTGAATACGAAGGTCCAAGGGGTAAAGTAAACCTGAAGTGAAGCATAGCAATCTACAACTAGTGTCACAGGAATGGCTCAAAACATAGTCAGTAAGAAGAGTCAGTCTTCTTGTACTTAAGTCGGCATTGTGCCTTTTGTATTTAATTCCGATGCAATTTCTGTATTTCATCGTCAATAAGAAGGTCAGAGGTATACAGTAAACCTGAAGTGAAGCATAGCAATCTACAACTAGTGTCACAGGAATTTCTCAAAACTTAGTCAGTAAGAAGAGTCAGTCTTCTTGTACTTAAGTCGGCATTGTGCCTTTTGTATTTAATTCCGATGCAATTTCTGTGTTTCATCGTCAATAAGAAGGTCAGAGGGATACAGTAACCCTCGAGTGAAGCATCGGAATCTATAACTAGTGTCACAGGAATGGTTCAAAACATAGACAGTGAGAAGGGTCAGTCTTCTTGTACTGAAGTTGGCATTGTGCCTTTCGTATTTCATTCCGATGAAATTTCTGTGTTTCATTGTCAATAAGAAGGTCCAAGGGATACAGTTAACCTGAAGTGAAGCATTGGAATCTAATACTGGTCCCACAGGAAATTCCCAACACATAGACAGTAAGAAGAGTCAGTCTTCTTGTACTTAAGTCGGCATTGTGTCATTTGTATTTAAATCCGATGCGATTTCTGTGTTTCATCGTCAATACGAAGATCAGAGGGATACAGTAACCCTCGAGTGAGGCATCGGAATCTATAACTAGTGTCACAGGAATGCTTCAAGACATAGACAATAAGAAGGGTCAGTCTTCTTGTACTTAGGTCGGTATTGTGATTTTGAATTTAATTCCGATGCAATTTCGGTGTTTCACCGTCAATAAGAAGGTCCAAGGGATACAGTGAACCTGAAGTGAAGCATCGGAATCTATAACTAGTGTCACAGGAATGGTTCAAAACATAGACAGTAAGAAGAGTCACTCTTCTTGTACTTAAGTCGGCTTTGTGCGTTTTCTATTTAATTCCGATGCAATTTCAGTGTTTCATCGTCAATAAGAAGGTCCAAGGGATACAGAAAACCTGAAGCGAAGCATCGGAATCTGTAACTAGTGTCACAGGAATGGTTCAAACCATAGACAGTAAGAAGAGTCAGTCTTCTTGTACTTAAGTCGGCATTGTGCCTCTTCTATTTCATTCCGATGCAATTTCTGTGTTTCATCGTCAATAAGAAGGTCAGAGGGATACAGTAAACCTGAAGTGAAGCATCGGAATCTATAACTAGTGTCACAGGAATGGCTCAAAACAGAGTCTGTAAGAAGAGTCAGTCTTTTTGTACTTAAGTCGGCATTGAGCCTTTTGTGTTTAATTCCGATGCAATTTCTGTGTTTCAGCGTCAATAAGAAGGTCGAAGGGATACAGTACACCTGAAGTGAAGCATCGGAATCTACAACTAGTGTCACAGGAATGGTTCAAAACATAGCCAGTAAGAAGAGTCAGTCTTCTTGTACTTAAGTAGGCATTGTGCCTTTTATATTTAATTCCGATGCAATTTCTGTGTTTCATCATCAATAAGAAGGTCCAAGGGATACAGTAACCCTGGAGTGAAGCATCGGAATCTATAACTAGTGTCGCAGGAATGGTTTTAAACATAGACAGTAAGAAGGGTCAGTCTTCTTGTACTTAAGTCGGCATTGTGTCTTTTGTATTTAATTCCGATGCAATTTCTGTGTTTCATCGTCCAATAAGAAGGTCCAAGGGATACAGTAGACCTGAATTGAAGCATAGGAATCTATAACTAGTGTCACAGGAATGGCTTAAAACATAGACAGTAAGAAGAGTCAGTCTTCTTGTACGTAATTCGGCATTGTGCCTTTTGTATTTAATTCCGATGCAATTTCTGTGTTTCATCGTCAAGAAGAAGGTAAGAGGGATACAGTAAACATGAAGTGAAGCATCGGAATCTATAACTAGAGTCACAGGATTGGTTCAAAACTTAGACAGTAAGAGGAGTCAGTCTTCTTGTACTTAAGTCGGCATTGTGCCTCTTGTATTTAATTCCGATGCAATTTCTGTGTTTCATCGTCAATAAGAAGGTCAGAGGGATACAGTAAACCTGAAAAGAAGCATCGGAATCTATAACTAGTGTCACAGGAAGCTTCAAAACATAGGCAGTAAGAAGAGTCAGTCTTCTTGTACTTAAGTCGGTATTGTGATTTTGTATTTAATTCCGATGCAATTTCTTTGTTTCATCGTCAATAACAAGGTCCAAGGGATACAGTAAACCTGAAGTGAAGCATCGGAACCTATAACTAGTGTCACAGGAATGGTTCAAAACATAGACAGTAAGAAGAGTTAGTCTTCTTGTACTTAAGTAGGCATTGTGGCGTTTCTATTTAATTCCGATGGAATTTCTGTGTTTCATCGTCAATAAGAAGGTCAGAGGGATACAGTAAACATGAAGTGAAGCATCGGGATCTATAAGTTGAGTCACTGGAATGGTTCATAACATAGTCAGTAAGAAGAGTCAGTCTTCTTGAACTTAAGTCGGCATTGTGCCTTTTGTATTTAATTCGGGTGCAATTTCTGTGTTTCATCGTCAATAAGAAGGTCCAAGGGATACAGTAATTCTGAAGTGAAGCATCGGAATCTAAAACTAGTGTCACAGGAATGGTTCAAAACATAGTCAGTAAAAGGAGTCAGTCTTCTTGTACTTAAGTCGGCATTGTGCCTTTTGTATTTAATTCCTATGCAATTTCTGTGTTTCATCGTCAATAAGAAGGTCAGAGGGATACAGTAAACCTGAAGTGAAGCATCGGAATCTATAACTAGTGTCACAGGCATGGTTCAAAACATAGTCGGTAAGAACAGTCAGTCTTTTTGTACTTAATTCGGCATTGTGCCTTTTGTGTTTAATTCCGATGCAATTACTGTGTTCCAATGTCAATAAGAAGGTCTAAGGGATACAGTAAACCTGAAGTGAAGCATCGGAATCTATAACTAGTGTCACAGGAATGGTTCAAAGCATAGACAGTAGGAAGAGTCAGTCTTCTTGTACTTAAATCGGCATTGTGCCTTTTGTATTTAATTCCGATGCAATTTCTGATTTTCATCGTCAATAAGAAGGTCCAAGGGATACAGTAAACCTGAAGTGAAGCATCGGAATTATAAACTGGTCTCACAGGAAAGCATCAAAACATAGACAGTAAGATGAGTCAGTCTTCTTGTATTTAGGTCTTCATGTGACTTTTGCATTTAATTCCGATGCAATTTCTGTGTTTCATCGTCAATAAGAAGGTCCAAGGGAAACAGTAAACCTGAAGTGAAGCATCGGTATCTAAAAGTCGTCTCACAGCAAAGGTTCAAAACATTGACAGTAAGAAGTGTCAGCCTTATTGTTCTTAAGTCGGCATTGTGCCTTTTGTGTTTGATTCTGATGCAATCTCTGTGTTTCATCGTGAATACGAAGGTCCAAGGGGTAAAGTAAACCTGAAGTGAAGCATAGCAATCTACAACTAGTGTCACAGAATGGCTCAAAACATAGTCAGTAAGAAGAGTCAGTCTTCTTGTACTTAAGTCGGCATTGTGCCTTTTGTATTTAATTCCGATGCAATTTCTGTATTTCATCGTCAATAAGAAGGTCAGAGGTATACAGTAAACCTGAAGTGAAGCATAGCAATCTACAACTAGTGTCACAGGAATTTCTCAAAACTTAGTCAGTAAGAAGAGTCATACTTCTTGTACTTAAATCGGCATTGTGCCTTTTGTATTTAATTCCGATGCAATTTCTGTGTTTCATCGTCAATAATAAAGTCAGAGGGATACAGTAACCCTCGAGTGAAGCATCGGAATCTATAACTAGTGTCACAGGAATGGTTCAAAACATAGACAGTGAGAAGGGTCAGTCTTCTTGTACTTAAGTTGGCATTGTGCCTTTCGTATTTAATTCCGATGCAATTTCTGTGTTTCATTGTCAATAAGAAGGTCCAAGGGATACAGTTAACCTGAAGTGAAGCATTGGAATCTAATACTGGTCCCACAGGAAAGGCTTAAAACATAGACAGTAAGAAGAGTCAGTCTTCTTGTACTTAAGTCGGCATTGTGTCATTTGTATTTAAATCCGATGCGATTTCTGTGTTTCATCGTCAATACGATGATCAGAGGGATACAGTAACCCCTCGAGTGAAGCATCGGAATCTATAACTAGTGTCACAGGAATGCTTCAAGACATAGACAATAAGAAGAGTCAGTCTTCTTGTACTTAAGTCGGTATTGTGATTTTGAATTTAATTCCGATGCAATTTCGGTGTTTCACCATCAATAAGAAGGTCCAAGGGATACAGTAAACCTGAAGTGAAGCATCGGAATCTATAACTAGTGTCACAGGAATGGTTCAAAACATGGACAGTAAGAAGAGTCACTCTTCTTGTACTTAAGTCGGCTTTGTGCGTTTTCTATTAATTCCGATGCAATTTCAGTGTTTCATCGTCAATAAGAAGGTCCAAGGGATACAGTAAACCTGAAGCGAAGCATCGGAATCTGTAACTAGTGTCACAGGAATGGTTCAAACCATAGACAGTAAGAAGAGTCAGTCTTCTTGTACTTAAGTCGGCATTGTGCCTCTTCTATTTAATTCCGATGCAATTTCTGTGTTTCATCGTCAATAAGAAGGTCAGAGGGATACAGTAAACCTGAAGTGAAGCATCGGAATCTATAACTAGTGTCACAGGAATGGCTCAAAACAGAGTCTGTAAGAAGAGTCAGTCTTTTTGTACTTAAGTCGGCATTGAGCCTTTTGTGTTTAATTCCGATGCAATTTCTGTGTTTCAGCGTCAATAAGAAGGTCCAAGGGTTACAGCAGACCTGAAGTGAAGCATCGGAATCTACAACTAGTGTCACAGGTATGGTTCAAAACATAGACAGTAAGATGAGTCAGTCTTCTTGTACTTAAGTCGACATTGTGCCTTTTGTATTTAATTCCGATGCAATTTCTGTGTTTCATCGTCAATAAGAAGATCAGAGGGATACAGTAAACCTGAAGTGAAGCATCGGAATCTATAACTAGTGTCACAGGAATGGTTCAAATCATTGATAGTAGGAAGAGTCAGTCTTCTTGTACTTAAGACGGCATTGTGCCTTTTGTATTTACTTCCGATGCAATTTCTGTGTTTCAACGTCAGTTAGAAGGTCCAAGGGATACAGTAAACCTGAAGTGAAACATCGGAATCTATAACTAGTGTCACAGGAATGGTTCAAAACATAGCCAGTAATAAGAGTCAGTCTTCTTGTACTTAAGTGGGCATTGTGCCTTTTATATTTAATTCCGATGCAATTTCTGTGTTTCATCGTCAATAAGAAGGTCCAAGGGATACAGTAACCCTGGAGTGAAGCATCGGAATCTATAACTAGTGTCTCAGGAATGGTTTTAAACATAGACAGTAAGAAGGGTCAGTCTTCTTGTACTTAAGTCGGCATTGTGTCTTTTGTATTTAATTCCGATGCAATTTCTGTGTTTCATCGTCAATAAGAAGGTCCAAGGGATACAGTAGACCTGAATTGAAGCATAGGAATCTATAACTAGTGTCACAGGAATGGTTTAAAACATAGACAGTAAGAAGAGTCAGTCTTCATGTACGTAATTCGGCATTGTGCCTTTTGTATTTAATTCCGATGCAATTTCTGTGTTTCATCGTCAATAAGAAGGTCCAAGGGATACAGTAGACCTGAATTGAAGCATAGGAATCTATAACTAGTGTCACAGGAATGGTTTAAAACATAGACAGTAAGAAGAGTCAGTCTTCATGTACGTAATTCGGCATTGTGCCTTTTGTATTTAATTCCGATGCAATTTCTGTGTTTCATCGTCAATAAGAAGGTCAGAGGGAAACAGTAAACCTGAAAAGAAGCATCGGAATCTATAACTAGTGTCACAGGAATGCTTCAAAACATAGGCAGTAAGAAGAGTCAGTCTTCTTGTACTTAAGTCGGTATTGTGATTTTGTATTTAATTCCGATGCAATTTCTTTGTTTCATCGTCAATAACAAGGTCCAAGGGATACAGTAAACC
Source organism: Schistocerca piceifrons (assembly GCF_021461385.2). Taxonomy (NCBI): domain Eukaryota; kingdom Metazoa; phylum Arthropoda; class Insecta; order Orthoptera; family Acrididae; genus Schistocerca; species Schistocerca piceifrons. The sequence goes on along the minus strand of NW_025727487.1, from coordinate 44,903 downwards.
TGAAGTGAAGCATCGGAATCTATAACTAATGGCACAGGAGTGGTTCAAAACATAGTCAGTAAGAAGAGTCAGTCTTCTTGTACTTAAGTCGGCATTGTGCCTTTTCTATATAATTCCGATGCAATTTCTGTGTTTCATCGTCAATAAGAAGGTCAGAGGGATACAATAAACCTGAAGTGAAGCATCGGAATCAATAACTAGTGTCACAGGAATGGTTCAAAGCATAGACAGTAGGAAGAGTCAGTCTTCTTGTGCTTAAATCGGCATTGTGCCTTTTGTATTTAATTCCGATGCAATTTCTGTTTTTCATCGTCAATAAGAAGGTCCAAGGGATACAGTAAACCTGAAGTGAAGCATCGGAATTATAAACTGGTCTCACAGGAAGGCATCAAAACATAGACAGTAAGATGAGTCAGTCTTCTTGTATTTAGGTCTTCATTGTGACTTTTGCATTTAATTCCGATGCAATTTCTGTGTTTCATCGACAATAAGAAGGTCCAAGGGAAACAGTAAACCTGAAGTGAAGCATCGGAATCTAAAAGTCGTCTCACAGCAAAGGTTCAAAACATAGACAGTAAGAAGTGTCAGCCTTATTGTACTTAAGTCGGCATTGTGCCTTTTGTATTTAATTCCGATGCAATTTCTGTATTTCATCGTCAATAAGAAGGTCAGAGGTATACAGTAAACCTGAAGTGAAGCATAGCAATCTACAAATAGTGTCACAGGAATTTCTCAAAACTTAGTCAGTAAGAAGAGTCAGTCTTCTTGTACTTAAGTCGGCATTGTGCCTTTTGTATTTAATTCCGATGCAATTTCTGTGTTTCATCGCCAATAAGAAGGTCAGAGGGATACAGTAACCCTCGAGTGAAGCATCGGAATCTATAACTAGTGTCACAGGAATGGTTCAAAACATAGTCAGTAAGAACAGTCAGTCTTCCTGTCCCTAAGTCGGCATTGTGCCTTTTTTATTTAATTCCGATGCAATGTCTGTGTTTCATCGTAGATAAGAAGGTCCAAGGGATACAGTAGACCTGAATTAAAGCATCGGAATCTATTACTAGTGTCACAGGAATGGTTCAAAACATAGACAGTAAGAAGAGTCAGTCTTCTTGTACGTAAGTCGGCATTGTGACTTTTGTATTTAATTCCGATGCAATTTCTGTGTTTCATCGTCAATAAGAAGGTCAGAGGGATACCGTAAACATGAAGTGAAGCATCGGAATCTATAACTAGAGTCACAGGATTGGTTCAAATCCTAGACAGTAAGAAGAGTCAGTCTTCTTGTACTTAATTCGGCATTGTGCCTTTTGTATTCAATTCCGATGCAATTTCTGTGTTTCATCGTCAATAAGATGGTTTAAGGGATACAGTTAACCTGAAGTGAAGCATCGGAATAAATAACTAGTGTCACAGGAATGGTCCTAAACATAGTCAGTAAGAAGGGTCAGTCTTCTTGTACTTAAGTCAGCATTGTGCTTTTTGTACTTAATTCCGATGCAATTTCTGTGTTTCATCGTCAATAAGAAGGTCAGAGGGATACAGTAAACCTAAAGTGAAGCATCGGAATCTATAACTAGTGTCACAGGAATGGTTCAAAACATAGACAGTAGGCAGAGTCAGTCTTCTTGTACTTAAGTCGGCATTGTGCCTTTTGTATTTAATTCGGATGCAATTTCTGTATTTCATCGTTAATAGGAAGGTCCAAGGGATACAGTTAACCTGAAGTGAAGCATTGGAATCTATAACTAGACTCACAGGAATGGTTCAGAAGATAGACAGTAAAAGAAGTCTGTCGTCTTGTACTTAAGGCAGCATGGTGCCTTTTCTATTTAATTCCGATGCAATTTCTGTCTTTCATCGTTAATAAGAAGGTCAGAGGGATACAGTAAACCAGAAGTGAAGCATCGGAATCTATAACTAGTGTCACAGGAGTGGGTCAAAACATAGTCAGTAAAACGAGTCAGTCCTCTTGTACTTAAGTCGGCATTGTGCCTTTTGTATTTAATTCCGATGCAATTTCTGTGTTTCATCGTCAATAAGAAGGTCAGAGGGATACAGTAAACCTGAAATGAAGAATCGGAATCTATAACTAGTGTCAAAGGAATGTTTCAAAACATAGACAGTAGGAAGAGTCACTCTTCTTGTACTTAAGTCGGCATTGTGCCTTTTGTATTTAATTCCGATGCAATTTCTGTGTTTCATCGTTAATAAGAAGATCAGAGGGATACAGTAAACCTGAAGTAAAGCATCGGAATCTATAACTAGTGTCACAGGAATGGTTCAAAACATAGACAGTAGGAAGAGTCAGTCTTCTTGTACTTAAGTCGGTATTGTGATTTTGTATTTAATTCCGATGCAATTTCTGTGTTTCATCGTCAATAACAAGGTCCAAGGGATACAGTAAACCTGAAGTGAAGCATCGGAATCTATAACTAGTGTCACAGGAATGGTTCAAAACATAGTCAGTAAGAAGAGTCAGTCTTCTTGTACTTAAGTCGTCATTGTGCCTTTTCTATATAATTCCGATGCAATTTCTGTGTTTCATCGTCAATAAGAAGGACCATGGGATACAGTAACCCTGGAGTGAAGCATCGGAATCTATAACTAGTGTCTCAGGAATGGTTTTAAACATAGACAGTAAGAAGGGTCAGTCTTCTTGTACTTAAGTCGGCATTGTGCCTATTGTATTTAATTCCGATGCAATTTCTGTGTTTCATCGTCAATAAGAAGGTCCAGGGGATACAGTAACCCTGGAGTGAAGCATCAGAATCTATAACTAGTGTCTCAGGAATGGTTTTAAACATAGACAGTAAGAAGGGTCAGTCTTCTTGTACTTAAGTCGGCATTGTGCCTTTTGTATTTAATTCCGATGCGATTACTGTGTTTCATCGTCAATAAGAAGGTCCAAGGGCGACAGTAGACCTGAATTGAATATCGGAATCTATAACTAGTGTCACAGGAATGGTTCAAACCATAGTCAGTAAGAAGAGTCAGTCTTCCTGTAGTTAAGTCGGCATTGTGCCTTTTTTATTTAATTCCAATGCAATTTCTGTGATTCATCGTCAATAAGAAGGTCAGAGGGATACAGTAAACCTTAAGTGAAGCATCGGAATCTATAACTAGTGTTTCACGAATGGTTCAAAACATAGAGAGTTGGAAGAGTCAGTCTTCTTGTACTTAAGTCGGCATTGTGCCCTTTGTATTTAATTCCGATGCAATTTCTGTGTTTCATCGTCAATAAGAAGGTTTAAGGGATACAGTGAACCTGAAGTGAAGCATCGGAATCCATAACTAGTGTCACATGAATGGTTCAAAACATAGTCATTAAGAAGGGTCAGTCTTCTTGTACTTAAGTCAGCATTGTGCCTTTTGTATTTAATTCCGATGCAATTTCTGTGTTTCATCGTCAATAAGGAGGTCAGAGGGATACAGTAAACCTGAAGTGAAGCATCGGAATTTATAACTAGTGTCCCAGGAATGGTTCAAAACATAGACAGTAGGAGGAGTCAGTCTTCTTGTACTTAAGTCGGCATTGTGCCTTTTGTATTTACATCGGATGCAATTTCTGTGTTTCATCGTCAACAGGAAGGTCCAAGGGATACAGTAAACCTGAAGTGAAGCATCGGAATCTATAACTAGAGTCACAGGAATGGTTCAAAAGATAGAGAGTAAGAAAAGTCTGTCGTCTTGTACTTAAGTCGGCATGGTGCATTTTGTATTTAATTCCGATGCAATATCTGTGTTTCATCGTCAATTAGAAGGTCAGAGGGATACAGTAAAACAGAAGTGAAGCATCGGAATCTATAACTAGTGTCACAGGAGTGGTTCAAAGCATAGTCAGTAAAACGAGTCAGTCTTCTTGTACTTAAGTCGGCATTGTGCCTTTTGTATTTAATTCCGATGCAATTTCTGTGTTTCATCGTCAATAAGAAGGTCAGAGGGATACAGTAAAACCGAAAAGAAGCATCGGAATCTATAACTAGTGTCACAGGAATGGTTCAAAACATAGACAGAAAGAAGAGTCAGTCTTCTTGTACTTAAGTCAGCATTGTGCCTTTTGTATTTAATTCCGATGCAATTTCTGTGATTCATCGTTAATAAGAAAATCAGAGGCATACAGTAAACCTGAAGTGAAGCATCGGAATCTATTACAAGTGTCACAGGAATGGTTCAACACATTGACAGTAGGAAGAGTCAGTCTTCTTGTACATAAGTCGGCATTGAGCTTTTTGTATTTCACTCCGATGCAATTTCCGTGTTTCATCGTCAATAAGAAGGGCCAAGGGATACAGTAAAATTGAAGTGAAGCATCTTAATCTATAACTAGTGTCACAGGAATGCTTCAAAACATAGACAGTAAGAAGAGTCAGTCTTCTTGTACTTAAGTCGGTATTGTGATTTTGTATTTAATTCCGATGCAATTTCTGTGTTTCATCGTCAATAAGCAGGTCCAAGGATATAGTAACCCTGGAGTGAAGCACCGGAATCTATAACTAGTGTCTCAGGAATGGTTTTAAACATAGACAGTAAGAAGGGACAATCTTCTTGTACTTAAGTCGGCATTGTGCCTTTTGTATTTAATTCCGATGCAATTTCGTTGTTTCATCGTCAATAACAAGGTTTACGGGATACAGTAAACCTGAAGTGAAGCATCGGAATCCATAACTAGTGTCACAGGAATGGTTCAAACCGTAGTCAGTAAGAAGGGTCAGTCTTCCTGTACTTAAGTCAGCATTGTGCCTTTTGTATTTAATTCCGATGCAATTTCTGTGTTTCATCGTCAATAAGAAGGTCACAGGGATACAGTAAACCTGAAGTGAAGCATCGGAATCTATAACTAGTGTCACAGGAATGGTTCAAAACATAGACAGTAGGAAGAGTCAGTCTTCTTGTACTTAAGTCGGCATTGTGCCTTTTGTATTTCATTCGGATGCAATTTCTGTGTTTCGTCGTCAATAGGAAGGTCAGAGGGATACGGTAAACCGGAAGTGAAGCATCGGAATCTATAACTAGTGTCACAGGAATGGTTCAAAACATAAACAGTGAGAAAAGTCAGTCTTTTTGTACTTAAGTCGGCATTGTGCCTTTTCTATTTAAATCCGATGCAATATCTATTTTTCATTGTCAATAAGAAGGTCCAAGCGATACAGTAAACCTGAAGTGAAGCATCGGAATGTGTAACTAGTGTCACAGGAATGGTTCAAGGCATAGTCAGTAAGAAGAGTCAGTCTTCTTGTAGTTAAGTCGGCATTGTGGCATTTGTATTTAATTCCGATGCAATTTCTGTGTTTCATCGTCAATAAGAAGGTCCAAGGGATACAGTAAACCTGAAGTGAAGCATCGGAATCTATAACATGTGTCTCAGGAATGGTTCAAAGCATTCACAGTAGGAAGAGTCAGTCTACATGTACTTAAGTCGGCATTGTGCCTTTTGTATTTAATTCCGATGCAACTTCTGTGTTTCATCGTCAATAAGAAGGTCAGAGGGTACAGTAAACCTGAAGTGAAGCATCGGAATCTATAACTAGAGTCACAGGAATGGTTCAAAACATAGACAGTAAGAAGAGTCTGTCTTCTTGTACTTAAGTCGGCATTGTGCCTTTTGTATTTAATTCCGATGCAATTTCTGTGTTTCATCGTCAATAAGAAGGTTTAAGGGATACAGAAAACCTGAAGTGAAGCATCGGAATCCATAACTAGTGTCACAGGGGTGGTTCAAAGCATAGTCAGTAAGAAGAGTCAGTCCTCTTGTACTTAACTCAGCATTGTGCCTTTTGTATGTAATTCCGATGCAATTTCTGTGTCTCATCGTCGATAAGAAGGTCAGAGTGATACAGTAAACCTAAAGTGAAGCATCGGAATCTATAAGTAGTGTCACAGGAATGGTTCAGAAGATAGACAGTAAAGAAAGTCTGTCGTCTTGTACTTAAGTCGGCATTGTGCCTTTTGTATTTAATTCGGATGCTATTTCTGTGTTTCATCGTCAATAAGAAGGTCCAAGGGATACAGTAAACCTGGAGTGAAGCATCGGAATCTATAACTAGTGTCACAGGAGTGGTTCAAGGCATAGAGAGTAAGAAGAGTCACTCTTCTTGTACTTGATTCTCCATTGTGCCTTTCGTATTTAATTCCGATGCAATTTCTGCGTTTTATCGTCAATAAGAAGGTCCAAGGGATACAGTGAACCTGGAGTGAAGCACCGGATTCTATAACTAGTGTCACAGGAATGGTTCAAAACATACACAGTAGGAAGAGTCAGTCTTCTTGTACTTTAGTCGAAATGGGCCTTTTGTATTTAATTCCGATGCAATTTCTGTGTTTCATCATCAATAAGATGGTCCAAGGGATACAGTAAACCTGGAGTGAAGCATCGGAATCTATAACTAGAGTCACAGGAATGGTTCAAAAGATAGACAGTAAGAAAAGTCTGTCGTCTTGTACTTAAGTCGGCATGGTGGCTTTTGTATTTAATTCCGATGCAATTTCTGTGTTTCATCGTCAATTAGAAGGTCAGAAAGATACAGTAAACCAGAAGTGAAGCATCGGAATCTATAACTAGTGTCACAGGAGTGGTTCAAAGCATAGTCAGTAAAACGAGTCAGTCTTCTTGTACTTAAGTCGGCATTGTGCCTTTTGTATTTAATTCCGATGCAATTTCTGTGTTTCATCGTCAATAAGAAGGTCAGAGGGATACAGTAAACCTGAAGTGAAGCATCGGAATCTATAACTAGTGTCACAGGAATGGTTCAAAACATAGACAGTAGGAGGAGTCAGTCTTCTTGTACTTAAGTCGGCATTGTGCCTTTTGCATTTAATTCCGATGCAATTTCTGTGTTTCATCGTCAACAGGAAGGTCCATGTGGTACAGTAAACCTGAAGTGAAGCATCGGAATCTATAACTAGACTCACAGGAATGGTTCAAAAGATAGACAGTAAGAAAAGTCTGTCGTCTTGTACTTAAGTCGGCATGGTGACTTTTGTATTTAATTCCGATGCAATTTCTGTGTTTCATCGTCAATTAGAAGGTCAGAATGATACAGTAAACCAGAAGTGAAGCATCGGAATCTATAACTAGTGTCACAGGAGTGGTTCAAAACATAGTCAGTAAAACGAGTTAGTCTTCTTGTACTAAAGTCGACATTGTGCCTTTTGTATTTAATTCCGATGCAATTTCTGTGTTTCATCGTCAATAAGAAGATCAGAGGCATAAAGTAAACCTGAAGTGAAGCTACGGAATCTATTACAAGTGTCACAGGAATGGTTCAAAACATTGACAGTAGCAAGAGTCAGTCTTCTTGTGCATAAGTCGGCATTGTGCATTTTGTATTTCATTCCGATGCAATTTCCGTGTTTCATCGTCAATAAGAAGGGCCAAGGGATACAGTGAAATTGAAGTGAAGCATCTTAATCTATAACTAGTGTCACAGGAATGCTTCAAAACATAGACAGTAAGAAGAGTCAGTCTTCTTGTACTTAAGTCGGCATTGTGCTTTTCTAGATAATTCCGATGCAATTTCTGTGTTTCATCGTCAATAAGAAGGTCCAAGGGATACAGTAACCCTGGAGTGAAGCATCGGAATCTATAACTAGTGTCTCAGGAATGGTTTTAAACATAGACAGTAAGAAGGGTCAGTCTTCTTGTACTTAAGTCGGCATTGTGCCTTTTGTATTTAATTCCGATGCAATTTCTGTGTTTCATCGTCAATAAGAAGGTCCAGGGGATACAGTAACCCTGGAGTGAAGCATCGGAATCTATAACTAGTGTCTCAGGAATGGTTTTAAACATAGACAGTAAGAAGGGTCAGTCTTCTTGTACTTAAGTCGGCATTGTGCCTTTTGTATTTAATTCCGATTCGATTTCTGTATTTCATCGTCAATAAGAAGGTCCAAGGGCGACAGTAGACATGAATTGAAGCATCGGAATCTATAACTAGTGTCACAGGAATGGTTCAAACCATAGTCAGTAAGAAGAGTCAGTCTTCTTGTAGTTAAGTCGGCATTGTGCCTTTTTTATTTAATTCCAATGCAATTTCTGTCATTCATCGTCAATAAGAAGGTCAGAGGGATACAGTAAACCTTAAGTGAAGCATCGGAATCTTTAACTAGTGTTTCACGAATGGTTCAAAACATAGAGAGTTGGAAGAGTCAGTCTTCTTGTACTTAAGTCGGCATTGTGCCTTTTGTATTCCGATGCAATTTCTGTGTTTCATCGTCAATAAGAAGGTTTAAGGGATACAGTGAACCTGAAGTGAAGCATCGGAATCCATAACTAGTGTCACATGAATGGTTCAAAACATAGTCAGTAAGAAGGGTCAGTCTTCTTGTACTTAAGTCAGCATTGTGCCTTTTGTATTTAATTCCGATGCAATTTCTGTGTTTCATTGTCAATAAGGAGGTCAGAGGGATACAGTAAACCTGAAGTGAAGCATCGGAATCTATAACTAGCGTCACAGGATTAGTTTAAATCATAGTCAGTAAGAAGAGTCGGTCTTCTTGTACTTAAGTCGGCATTGTGCCTTTTGTATTTATTTCCGATGCAATTTCTGTGTTTCGTCGTCAATAAGAAGGTCCAAGGGATACAGTAATTTTTGAGTGAAGCATCGGAATCTATAACTAGTGTCACAGGGACGGTTCAAAACATAGAAAGTAAGATGAGTCAGTATTCTTGTACTTAAGCCGGCATTGTGCCTTTTGTATTTAATTCCGATGCAATTTCTGTGTTTCGTCGTCAATAAGAAGGTCCAAGGGATACAGTAATTCTGGAGTGAAGCATCGGAATCTATAACTAGTGTCACAGGGACGGTTCAAAACATAGAAAATAAGATGAGTCAGTATTCTTGTACTTAAGTCGGCATTGTGCCTTTTGTATTTACTTCCGATTCAATTTCTGTGTTTCATCGTCAATAAGAAGGTCCGAGGGATACAGTACACCTGAAGTGAAGCACCGGATTCTATAACTAGTGGCACAGGAATGGTTTAAAGCATAGACAGTTGGAAGAGTCAGCCTTCTTGTACTTAAGTCAGCCTTGTGCCTTTTGTATTTAATTCCGATGAAAAATCTGTGTTTCATCGTCAATAAGAAGGTTCAAGGGATACAGTAGACCTAAATTGAAGCATCGGAATCTATAACTAGTGTCACAGGAATGGTTCAAAACATAGACAGTAAGAAGAGCCAGTCTTCTTGTACTTAATTCGGCATTGTGCCTTTTGTATTTAATTCCGATGTAATTTCTGTGTTTCATCGTCAATAAGTAGGTCCAAGGGATACAGTAAACATGAAATGAAGCATCGGAATCAATAACTAGTGTCACAGGAATGGTTCAAAACATAGTCAGTAAGAAGAGTCAGTCTTCTTGTACTGAAGTCGGCATTGTGCCTTTTGTATTTAATTCCGATGCAATTTCTGTGTTTCATCGTCAATAAGAAGGTGCAAGGGATACAGTAAACCTGGAGTGAAGCATCGGAGTCTATAACTAGTGTCACAGGAAAGGTTCAAACGTAGACAGTAAGAAGAGTCAGTCTTCTTGTACTTAATTCGGCATTGTGCCTTTTGTATTTAATTCCGATGCAATTTCTGTGTTTCATCGTCAATAAGAAGGTCAGAGGGATACAGTAAACATGAAATGAAGCATCGGAATCAATAACTAGTGTCACAGGAATGGTTCAAAACATAGTCAGTAAGAAGAGTCAGTCTTCTTGTACTTAAGTCGGCATTGTGCCTTTTGTATTTAATTCCGATGCAATTTCTGTGTTTCATCGTCAATAAGAAGGTCCAAGGGATACAGTAATCCTGAAGTTAAGCATCGGAATCAATGACTAGTGCCACAGGTATTGTTCAAAACATAGTCAGTTAGAAGAGTAAGTCTTCTTGTACTTAAGACGGTATTGTGCCTTTTGTATTTAATTCCGATACAATTTCTGTGTTTCATCGTCAATAAGAAGGTCCAAGGGATACATTAAACCTGAAGTGAAGCATCGGAATCTATAACTAGTGTCACAGGAATGGTTCAAATCTTAGACGGTGGGAAGAGTCAGTCTTCTTGTACTTAAGTCGGCATTTAGCCTATTGTATTTTATTCCGATGCAATGTCTGTGCTTCATCGTCAATAAGAAGGTCCAAGGGACACAGTAAACCTGGAGTGAAGCATCGGAATCTATTACGAGTGTCACAGGAATGGTTCAAAACATAGACAGTCGGAAGAGTCAGTCTTCTTGTATTTAAGTCGGCATTGTGCCTTTTGTATTTAATTCCGATGCAATTTCTGTGTTTCATCGTCAATAAGAAGGTCAGAGGGATACAGTAAACCTGAAGTGAAGCATCGGAATCTATAACTAGTGTCACAGGATCGGTTCAAAGCATTGACAGTAAGAAGAGTCAGTCTTCTTGTACTTAAGTCGGCGTTGTGCCCTTTGTATTTAATTCCGATGCAATGTCTGTGTTTAAACGTGAATAAGAAGGTCCAAGGGATACAGTAAACCAGAAGTGAAGCATCGGAATCTATAACTAGTGTCACAGGGATGGTTCAAAACGTAGACAGTGGGAAGAGTCAGTCTTCTTGAACTTAAGTCGGCATTGTGCCTATTGTATTTAATTCCGACGCAATTTCTGTGTTTCATCGTCAATAAGAAGGTTTAAGGGACACAGTAAACCTGGAGTGAAGCATCGGAATCTATAACTAGTCTCACAGGAATGGTTCAAAACATAGACAGTAAGAAGAGTCAGTCTTCTTGTACTTAAGTCGGCATTGTGCCTTTTGTATTTAATTCCGATGCAATTTCTGTGTTTCCTCGTCAATAAGAAGGTCCAAGGGATACAGTAATTTTTGAGTGAAGCATCGGAATCTATAACTAGTGTCACAGGGACGGTTCAAAACATAGAAAGTAAGATGAGTCAGTATTCTTGTACTTAAGTCGGCATTGTGCCTTTTGTATTTAATTCCGATGCAATTTCTGTGTTTCGTCGTCAATAAGAAGGTCCAAGGGATACAGTAATTCTGGAGTGAAGCATCGGAATCTATAACTAGTGTCACAGGGACGGTTCAAAACATAGAAAATAAGATGAGTCAGTATTCTTGTACTTAAGTCGGCATTGTGCCTTTTGTATTTACTTCCGATTCAATTTCTGTGATTCATCGTCCATAAGAAGGTCCGAGGGATACAGTAAACCTCAAGTGAAGCATCTGAATAAAAAACTAGTGTCACAGGAATGGTTGAAAGCATAGACAGTAAGAAGAGTCAGTCTTCTTGTACTTAAGTCGGCATTGTGCCTTTTGTATGTAATTCCGATGCAATTTCTGTGTTTCATCGTCAATAAGAAGGTCAGAGGGATACAGTAAACCTGAAGTGAAGCATCGGAATCTATAACTAGTGTCACAGGAATGGTTCAAAACATAGACAGTAGGAGGAGTCAGTCTTCTTGTACTTAAGTCGGCATTGTGCCTTTTGCATTTAATTCCGATGCAATTTCTGTGTTTCATCGTCAACAGGAAGGTCCATGGGGTACAGTAAACCTGAAGTGAAGCATCGGAATCTATAACTAGACTCACAGGAATGGTTCAAAAGATAGACAGTAAGAAAAGTCTGTCGTCTTGTACTTAAGTCGGCATGGTGACTTTTGTATTTAATTCCGATGCAATTTCTGTGTTTCATCGTCAATTAGAAGGTCAGAATGATACAGTAAACCAGAAGTGAAGCATCGGAATCTATAACTAGTGTCACAGGAGTGGTTCAAAACATAGTCAGTAAAACGAGTTAGTCTTCTTGTACTAAAGTCGACATTGTGCCTTTTGTATTTAATTCCGATGCAATTTCTGTGTTTCATCGTCAATAAGAAGATCAGAGGCATAAAGTAAACCTGAAGTGAAGCTACGGAATCTATTACAAGTGTCACAGGAATGGTTCAAAACATTGACAGTAGCAAGAGTCAGTCTTCTTGTGCATAAGTCGGCATTGTGCATTTTGTATTTCATTCCGATGCAATTTCCGTGTTTCATCGTCAATAAGAAGGGCCAAGAGATACAGTGAAATTGAAGTGAAGCATCTTAATCTATAACTAGTGTCACAGGAATGCTTCAAAACATAGACAGTAAGAAGAGTCAGTCTTCTTGTACTTAAGTCGGCATTGTGCTTTTCTAGATAATTCCGATGCAATTTCTGTGTTTCATCGTCAATAAGAAGGTCCAAGGGATACAGTAACCCTGGAGTGAAGCATCGGAATCTATAACTAGTGTCTCAGGAATGGTTTTAAACATAGACAGTAAGAAGGGTCAGTCTTCTTGTACTTAAGTCGGCATTGTGCCTTTTGTATTTAATTCCGATGCAATTTCTGTGTTTCATCGTCAATAAGAAGGTCCAGGGGATACAGTAACCCTGGAGTGAAGCATCGGAATCTATAACTAGTGTCTCAGGAATGGTTTTAAACATAGACAGTAAGAAGGGTCAGTCTTCTTGTACTTAAGTCGGCATTGTGCCTTTTGTATTTAATTCCGATGCGATTTCTGTATTTCATCGTCAATAAGAAGGTCCAAGGGCGACAGTAGACCTGAATTGAAGCATCGGAATCTATAACTAGTGTCACAGGAATGGTTCAAACCATAGTCAGTAAGAAGAGTCAGTCTTCTTGTAGTTAAGTCGGCATTGTGCCTTTTTTATTTAATTCCAATGCAATTTCTGTCATTCATCGTCAATAAGAAGGTCAGAGAGATACAGTAAACCTTAAGTGAAGCATCGGAATCTATAACTAGTGTTTCACGAATGGTTCAAAACATAGAGAGTTGGAAGAGTCAGTCTTCTTGTACTTAAGTCGGCATTGTGCCTTTTGTATTCCGATGCAATTTCTGTGTTTCATCGTCAATAAGAAGGTTTAAGGGATACAGTGAACCTGAAGTGAAGCATCGGAATCCATAACTAGTGTCACATGAATGGTTCAAAACATAGTCAGTAAGAAGGGTCAGTCTTCTTGTACTTAAGTCAGCATTGTGCCTTTTGTATTTAATTCCGATGCAATTTCTGTGTTTCATTGTCAATAAGGAGGTCAGAGAGATACAGTAAACCTGAAGTGAAGCATCGGAATCTATAACTAGCGTCACAGGATTAGTTTCAATCATAGTCAGTAAGAAGAGTCGGTCTTCTTGTACTTAAGTCGGCATTGTGCCTTTTGTATTTATTTCCGATGCAATTTCTGTGTTTCGTCGTCAATAAGAAGGTCCAAGGGATACAGTAATTTTTGAGTGAAGCATCGGAATCTATAACTAGTGTCACAGGGACGGTTCAAAACATAGAAAGTAAGATGAGTCAGTATTCTTGTACTTAAGTCGGCATTGTGCCTTTTGTATTTAATTCCGATGCAATTTCTGTGTTTCGTCGTCAATAAGAAGGTCCAAGGGATACAGTAATTCTGGAGTGAAGCATCGGAATCTATAACTAGTGTCACAGGGACGGTTCAAAACATAGAAAATAAGATGAGTCAGTATTCTTGTACTTAAGTCGGCATTGTGCCTTTTGTATTTACTTCCGATTCAATTTCTGTGTTTCATCGTCAATAAGAAGGTCCGAGGGATACAGTACACCTGAAGTGAAGCACCGGATTCTATAACTAGTGGCACAGGAATGGTTTAAAGCATAGACAGTTGGAAGAGTCAGCCTTCTTGTACTTAAGTCAGCCTTGTGCCTTTTGTATTTAATTCCGATGAAAAATCTGTGTTTCATCGTCAATAAGAAGGTTCAAGGGATACAGTAGACCTAAATTGAAGCATCGGAATCTATAACTAGTGTCACAGGAATGGTTCAAAACATAGACAGTAAGAAGAGCCAGTCTTCTTGTACTTAATTCGGCATTGTGCCTTTTGTATTTAATTCCGATGTAATTTCTGTGTTTCATCGTCAATAAGTAGGTCCAAGGGATACAGTAAACATGAAATGAAGCATCGGAATCAATAACTAGTGTCACAGGAATGGTTCAAAACATAGTCAGTAAGAAGAGTCAGTCTTCTTGTACTGAAGTCGGCATTGTGCCTTTTGTATTTAATTCCGATGCAATTTCTGTGTTTCATCGTCAATAAGAAGGTGCAAGGGATACAGTAAACCTGGAGTGAAGCATCGGAGTCTATAACTAGTGTCACAGGAAAGGTTCAAACGTAGACAGTAAGAAGAGTCAGTCTTCTTGTACTTAATTCGGCATTGTGCCTTTTGTATTTAATTCCGATGCAATGTCTGTGCTTCATCGTCAATAAGAAGGTCCAAGGGACACAGTAAACCTGGAGTGAAGCATCGGAATCTATTACGAGTGTCACAGGAATGGTTCAAAACATAGACAGTCGGAAGAGTCAGTCTTCTTGTATTTAAGTCGGCATTGTGCCTTTTGTATTTAATTCCGATGCAATTTCTGTGTTTCATCGTCAATAAGAAGGTCAGAGGGATACAGTAAACCTGAAGTGAAGCATCGGAATCTATAACTAGTGTCACAGGATCGGTTCAAAACATTGACAGTAAGAAGAGTCAGTCTTCTTGTACTTAAGTCGGCGTTGTGCCCTTTGTATTTAATTCCGATGCAATGTCTGTGTTTAAACGTGAATAAGAAGGTCCAAGGGATACAGTAAACCAGAAGTGAAGCATCGGAATCTATAACTAGTGTCACAGGGATGGTTCAAAACGTAGACAGTGGGAAGAGTCAGTCTTCTTGAACTTAAGTCGGCATTGTGCCTATTGTATTTAATTCCGACGCAATTTCTGTGTTTCATCGTCAATAAGAAGGTTTAAGGGACACAGTAAACCTGGAGTGAAGCATCGGAATCTATAACTAGTCTCACAGGAATGGTTCAAAACATAGACAGTAAGAAGAGTCAGTCTTCTTGTACTTAAGTCGGCATTGTGCCTTTTGTATTTAATTCCGATGCAATTTCTGTGTTTCCTCGTCAATAAGAAGGTCCAAGGGATACAGTAATTTATGAGTGAAGCATCGGAATCTATAACTAGTGTCACAGGGACGGTTCAAAACATAGAAAGTAAGATGAGTCAGTATTCTTGTACTTAAGTCGGCATTGTGCCTTTTGTATTTAATTCCGATGCAATTTCTGTGTTTCGTCGTCAATAAGAAGGTCCAAGGGATACAGTAATTCTGGAGTGAAGCATCGGAATCTATAACTAGTGTCACAGGGACGGTTCAAAACATAGAAAATAAGATGAGTCAGTATTCTTGTACTTAAGTCGGCATTGTGCCTTTTGTATTTACTTCCGATTCAATTTCTGAGTTTCATCGTCAATAAGAAGGTCCGAGGGATACAGTACACCTGAAGTGAAGCACCGGATTCTATAACTAGTGGCACAGGAATGGTTTAAAGCATAGACAGTTGGAAGAGTCAGCCTTCTTGTACTTAAGTCAGCCTTGTGCCTTTTGTATTTAATTCCGATGAAAAATCTGTGTTTCATCGTCAATAAGAAGGTTCAAGGGATACAGTAGACCTAAATTGAAGCATCGGAATCTATAACTAGTGTCACAGGAATGGTTCAAAACATAGACAGTAAGAAGAGTCAGTCTTCTTGTACTTAATTCGGCATTGTGCCTTTTGTATTTAATTCCGATGTAATTTCTGTGTTTCATCGTCAATAAGAAGGTCCAAGGGATACAGTAAACATGAAATGAAGCATCGGAATCAATAACTAGTGTCACAGGAATGGTTCAAAACATAGTCAGTAAGAAGAGTCAGTCTTCTTGTACTGAAGTCGGCATTGTGCCTTTTGTATTTAATTCCGATGCAATTTCTGTGTTTCATCGTCAATAAGAAGGTGCAAGGGATACAGTAAACCTGGAGTGAAGCATCGGAGTCTATAACTAGTGTCACAGGAAAGGTTCAAACGTAGACAGTAAGAAGAGTCAGTCTTCTTGTACTTAATTCGGCATTGTGCCTTTTGTATTTAATTCCGATGCAATTTCTGTGTTTCATCGTCAATAAGAAGGTCAGTGGGATACAGTAAACATGAAATGAAGCATCGGAATCAATAACTAGTGTCACAGGAATGGTTCAAAACATAGTCAGTAAGAAGAGTCAGTCTTCTTGTACTTAAGTCGGCATTGTGCCTTTTGTATTTAATTCCGATGCAATTTCTGTGTTTCATCGTCAATAAGAAGGTCCAAGGGATACAGTCATCCTGAAGTTAAGCATCGGAATCAATGACTAGTGCCACAGGTATTGTTCAAAACATAGTCAGTTAGAAGAGTAAGTCTTCTTGTACTTAAGACGGTATTGTGCCTTTTGTATTTAATTCCGATACAATTTCTGTGTTTCATCGTCAATAAGAAGGTCCAAGGGATACATTAAACCTGAAGTGAAGCATCGGAATCTATAACTAGTGTCACAGGAATGGTTCAAATCTTAGACGGTGGGAAGAGTCAGTCTTCTTGTACTTAAGTCGGCATTTAGCCTATTGTATTTTATTCCTATGCAATGTCTGTGCTTCATCGTCAATAAGAAGGTCCAAGGGACACAGTAAACCTGGAGTGAAGCATCGGAATCAATTACGAGTGTCACAGGAATGGTTCAAAGCATAGACAGTCGGAAGAGTCAGTCTTCTTGTATTTAAGTCGGCATTGTGCCTTTTGTATTTAATTCCGATGCAATTTCTGTGTTTCATCGTCAATAAGAAGGTCAGAGGGATACAGTAAACCTGAAGTGAAGCATCCGAATCTATAACTAGTGTCACAGGATCGGTTCAAAACATTGACAGTAAGAAGAGTCAGTCTTCTTGTACTTAAGTCGGCGTTGTGCCCTTTGTATTTAATTCCGATGCAATGTCTGTGTTTAAACGTGAATAAGAAGGTCCAAGGGATACAGTAAACCAGAAGTGAAGCATCGGAATCTATAACTAGTGTCACAGGGATGGTTCAAAACGTAGACAGTGGGAAGAGTCAGTCTTCTTGTACTTAAGTCGGCATTGTGCCTATTGTATTTAATTCCGACGCAATTTCTGTGTTTCATCGTCAATAAGAAGGTTTACGGGACACAGTAAACCTGGAGTGAAGCATCGGAATCTATAACTAGTCTCACAGGAATGGTTCAAAACATAGACAGTCGGAAGTGTCAGTCTTCTTGTACTTAAGTTGGCATTGTGCCTTTCGTATTTAATTCCGATGCAATTTCTGTGTTTCATCGTCAATAAGAAGGTCAGAGGGATACAGTAAACCTGAAGTGAAGCATCGGAATCTACAACTAGTGTCGCAGGAATGGTTCAACAAATAGACAGTAAGAAGAGTCAGTCATCTTGTACTTAATTCGGCATTGTGCCTTTTGTATTTAATTGCGATGCAATTTTTGTGTTTCATCGTCAATAAGAAGGTCAGAGGGATACAGTAAACCTGAAGTGCAGCATCGGAATCTATAACTAGTGGCACAGGAATGGTTCAAATCATAGACAGTAGGTAAAGTCAGTCTACATGTACTTAAGTCGGCATTGTGCCATTTGTTTTTAATTCCGATGCTATTTTTGTGTCTCATCGTCAATACGAAGGTTAGAGGGATACAGTAAACCTGAAGTGAAGCATCGGAATCTATAACTAGAGTCACAGGAATGGTTCAAAACATAGACAGTAAGAAGTGTCAGTCTTCTTGTACTTAAGTTGGCATTGTGCCTTTTGTATTTAATTCCGATGCAATGTCTGTGTTTAAACGTGAATAAGAAGGTCCAAGGGATACAGTAAACCAGAAGTGAAGCATCGGAATCTATAACTAGTGTCACAGGGATGGTTCAAAACGTAGACAGTTTGAAGAGTCAGTCTTCTTGTACTTAAGTCGGCATTGTGCCATTTGTTTTTAATTCCGATGCTATTTTTGTGTCTCATCGTCAATACGAAGATTAGAGGGATACAGTAAACCTGAAGTGAAGCATCGGAATCTATAACTAGAGTCACAGGAATGGTTCAAAACATAGACAGTAAGAAGTGTCAGTCTTCTTGTACTTAAGTTGGCATTGTGCCTTTTGTATTTAATTCCGATGCAATTTCTGTGTTTCATCGTCAATAAGAAGGTCCAAGGGATACAGTAAACCAGAAGTTAAGCATCGGAATCTATGACTAGTGTCACAGGAATGTTTCAAACATAGTCAGTAAGAAGAGTCAGTCCTCTTGTATTTAAGTCGGTATTGTGCCTTTTGTATTTAATTCCGATGCAATTTCTGTGTTTCATCGTCTATAAGAAGGTCCAAGGGATACAGTAAACCTGAAGTGAAGCATCGGAATCTATGACTAGTGTCACAGGAGCGGTTCAAAACATAGACAGTAGGAACTGTCAGTCTTCTTCTACTTAAGTCGGCATTGTGCCTACTGTATTTAATTCCGATGCAATTTCTGTGTTTCATCGTCAATGAGAAGGTCATAGGGATAAAGTAAACCTGGAGTGAAGCATCGGAATCTATAACTAGTGTCACAGGGATGGTTCAAATCATAGACAGTAAGAAGAGTCAGTCTTCTTGTACTTAATTCAGCATTGCGCATTTTGTATTTAATTGCGATTCAATTTCTGTGTTTCATCGTCAATAAGAAGGTCCAAGGGATACAGTAAACCAGTAGTGACGCATCGGAGTCTATAACTAGTGTCACAGGAATGGTTCAAAGCATAGACAGAAAGAAGAATCAGTCTTTATGTACTTAAGTCGGCATTGTGCCTTTTGTATTTAATTCCGATGCAATTTCTGTGTTTCATCGTCAACAAGAAGGTCCAAGGAATACAGTAAAACTGAAATGAACCATCGGAATCTATAACTAGTGTCACAGGAATGGTTCAAAAAATAGACAGTAGGTAAAGTCAGTCTACATGTACTTAAGTCGGCATTGTGCCATTTGTTTTCAATTCCGATGCTATTTCTGTGTCTCATCGTCAATACGAAGGTTAGAGGGATACAGTAAACCTGATGTGAAGCATCGGGATATATAACTAGAGTCACAGGAATGGTTCAAAACATAGACAGTAGGAAGAGTAGGTCTTCTTGTACTTAAGTCGGCATTGTGCCTTTTGTATTTAATTCCGATGCAATTTCTGTGTTTCATCGTCAATAAGAAGGTCCAAGGGATACAGTAAATCAGGAGTGAAGCATCGGAGTCCATAACTAGTGTCACAGGAATGGTTCAAAGCATAGACAGAAAGAACAGTCAGTCTTCTTGTACTTAATTCGGCATTGTGCCTTTTGTATTTAATTCCGATGCAATTCTGTGTTTCATCGTCAATAAGAAGGCCAGAGGGATACAGTGAACCTGAAGTGAAGCATCGGAATCTATAACTAGTGTCACAGGAGTGGTTCAAAACATAGACAGTAAGAAGTGTCAGTCTTCTTGTACTTATGTCGGCATTGTGCCTTTTGTATTTGATTCCGATGCATTTTCTGTGTTACATCGTCTATAAGAAAGTCCAAGGGATACAGTAATCCGGAAGTAAGCATCGGAATCTATGACAAGTGTCACAGGAATGGTTCAAAATATAGTCAGGAATAAGAGTCAGTCCTCTTGTACTTAAGTCGATATTATGCATTTTGTATTTAATTCCGATCCAATTTCTGTGTTTCATCGTCAATAAGAAGGTCCAAGGGATACAGTAAACCTAAAGTGAAGCATCGGAATCTATGACTAGTGTCACAGGAGTGGTTCAAAACATAGACAGTAGGAACAGTCAGTCTTCTTGTACTTAAGTCGGCATTGTGCCTATTGTATTTAATTCCGATGCAATTTCTGTGTTTCATCGTCAATGAGAAGGTCATAGGGATAAAGTAAACCTGGAGTGAAGCATCGGAATCTATAACTAGTGTCACAGGGATGGTTCAATACATAGACAGTAAAAAGAGTCAGTCTTCTTGTACTTAATTCGTCATTGTGCATTTTGTATTTAATTCCGATTCAATTTCTGTGTTTCATCGTCAGTAAGAAGGTCCAAGGGATACAGTAAACCAGGAGTGACGCATCGGAGTCTATAACTGGTGTCACAGGAATGGTTCAAAGCATAGACAGAAAGAAGAGTCAGTCTTCTTGTACTTAAGTCGGCATTGTGACTTTTGTATTTAATTCCGATGCAATTTCCGTGTTTCATCGTCAACAAGAAGGTCCAAGGGACACAGTAAACCTGAAATGAACCATCGGAATCCATAACTAGTGTCACAGGAATGGTTCAAAACATAAACAGTAGGTAAAGTCAGTCTACATGTACTTAAGTCGGCATTGTGCCATTTGTTTTTAATTCCGATGCTATTTCTGTGTCTTATCGTCAATACGAAGGTTAGAGGGATACAGTAGACCTGAGGTGAAGTATCGGAATCTATATCTAGAGTCACAGGAATGGTTCAAAACATAGACAGTAAGAAGAGTCAGTCTTCTTGTACTTAAGTCGGCATTGTGCCTTTTATATTTAATTCCGATGCAATGTCTGTGTTTCATCGTCAATAAGAAGGTCCAAGGGATACAGTAAACCAGGTGTGAAGCATCGGAGTTCATAACTAGTGTCACAGGAATACTTCAAAGCATAGACAGAAAGAAGAGTCAGTCTTCGTGTACTTAATTCGGCATTGTGCATTTTTGTATTTAATTCCGATGCAAATCCGGGTTTCATCGACAATAAGAAGGCCAAAGGGATACAGTAAACCTGAAGTGAAGCATCGGAATCTATAACTAGTGTCACAGGAATGGTTCAAAACATAGGCAGTAAGAAGTGTCAGTCTTCTTGTACTTATGTCGGCATTGTGCCTTTTGTATTTGATTCCGATGCAATTTCTGTGTTACATCGTCTATAAGAAAGTCCAAGGGATACAGTAATCCTGAAGTAAGCATCGGAATCTAGGACTAGTGTCACAGGAATGGTTCAAAATATAGTCAGGAATAAGAGTCAGTCTTCTTGTACTTAAGTCGGTATTATGCCTTTTGTATTTAATTCCGATGCAATTTCTGTGTTTCATCGTCAAGAAGATGGTCAGAGGGATACAGTAAACCTCAAGTGAAGCATCGGAATCTATAACTAGTGTCACAGGAATGGTTCAAAACATAGACCGTAGGAAGAGTCAGTCTTCTTTTACTTAAGTCGGCATTGTGCCTTTTGTATTTAATTCCGATGCAATTTATGTGTTTCACCGTCAATAAGAAGGTCAGAGGGATACAGTAAACCTGAAGCGAAGCATCGTAAACTATAACTAGTGTCACAGGAATAGTTCAAAACATAGTCAGTAAGAAGAGTCAGTCTTCTTGTACTTAATTCGGCATTGTGCCTTTTGTATTTAATTCCGATGCAATTTCTGTGTTTCATCGTCAATAAGAAGGTCCAAGGGATACAGTAAATCAGGAGTGAAGCATCGGAGTCCATAACTAGTGTCACAGGAATGGTTCAAATCATAGACAGAAAGAACAGTCAGTCTTCTTGTACTTAATTCGGCATTGTGCCTTTTGTATTTAATTCCGATGCAATTCTGTGTTTCATCGTCAATAAGAAGGCCAGAGGGATACATTGAACCTGAAGTGAAGCATCGGAATCTATAACTAGAGTCACAGGAATGGTTCAAAACATAGACAGTAAGAAGAGTCAGTCTTCTTGTACTTAAGTCGGCAATGTGCCTTTTGTATTTAATTCCGATGCAATTTCTGTGTTTCGTCGTCAATAAGAAGGTCCAAGGGATACAGTAATTCTGGAGTGAAGCATCGGAATCTATAACTAGTGTCACAGGGACGGTTCAAAACATAGAAAATAAGATGAGTCAGTATTCTTGTACTTAAGTCGGCATTGTGCCTTTTGTATTTACTTCCGATTCAATTTCTGTGTTTCATCGTCAATAAGAAGGTCCGAGGGATACAGTACACCTGAAGTGAAGCACCGGATTCTATAACTAGTGGCACAGGAATGGTTTAAAGCATAGACAGTTGGAAGAGTCAGCCTTCTTGTACTTAAGTCAGCATTGTGCCTTTTGTATTTAATTCCGATGAAAAATCTGTGTTTCATCGTCAATAAGAAGGTTCAAGGGATACAGTAGACCTAAATTGAAGCATCGGAATCTATAACTAGTGTCACAGGAATGGTTCAAAGCATAGACAGTAAGAAGAGTCAGTCTTCTTGTACTTAATTCCGCATTGTGCCTTTTGTATTTAATTCCGATGTAATTTCTGTGTTTCATCGTCAATAAGAAGGTCCAAGGGATACAGTAAACATGAAATGAAGCATCGGAATCAATAACTAGTGTCACAGGGATGGTTCAAAACGTAGACAGTGGGAAGAGTCAGTCTTCTTGTACTGAAGTATGCATTGTGCCTTTTGTATTTAATTCCTTGCAATTTCAGTGTTTCATCGTCAATAAGAAGGTGCAAGGGATACAGTAAACCTGGAGTGAAGCATCGGAGTCTATAACTAGTGTCACAGGAAAGGTTCAAACATAGACAGTAAGAAGAGTCAGTCTTCTTGTACTTAATTCGGCATTGTGCCTTTTGTATTTAATTCCGATGCAATTTCTGTGTTTCATCGTCAATAAGAAGGTCAGAGGGATACAGTAAACATGAAATGAAGCATCGGAATCAATAACTAGTGTCACAGGAATGGTTCAAATCTTAGTCAGTAAGAAGAGTCAGTCTTCTCGTACTTAAGTCGGCATTGTGCCTTTTGTATTTAATTCCGATGCAATTTCTGTGTTTCATCGTCAATAAGAAGGTCCAAGGGATACAGTAATCCTGAAGTTAAGCATCGGAATCTATGACTAGTGCCACAGGTATTGTTCAAAACATAGTCAGTTAGAAGAGTAAGTCTTCTTGTACTTAAGTCGGTATTGTGCCTTTTGTATTTAATTCCGATACAATTTCTGTGTTTCAACGTCAATAAGAAGGTCCAAGGGATACATTAAACCTGAAGTGAAGCATCGGAATCTATAACTAGTGTCACAGGAATGGTTCAAATCTTAGACGGTGGGAAGAGTCAGTCTTCTTGTACTTAAGTCGGCATTTAGCCTATTGTATTTTATTCCGATGCAATGTCTGTGCTTCATCGTCAATAAGAAGGTCCAAGGGACACAGTAAACCTGGAGTGAAGCATCGGAATCTATTAAGAGTGTCACAGGAATGGTTCAAAACATAGACAGTCGGAAGAGTCAGTCTTCTTGTATTTAAGTCGGCATTGTGCCTTTTGTATTTAATTCCGATGCAATTTCTGTGTTTCATCGTCAATAAGAAGGTCAGAGGGATACAGTAAACCTGAAGTGAAGCATCGGAATCTATAACTAGTGTCACAGGATCGGTTCAAAACATTGACAGTAAGAAGAGTCAGTCTTCTTGTACTTAAGTCGGCGTTGTGCCCTTTGTATTTAATTCCGATGCAATGTCTGTGTTTAAACGTGAATAAGAAGGTCCAAGGGATACAGCAAACCTGGAGTGAAGCATCGGAATGTATAACTAGTGTCATAGCGACGGTTCAAAACATAGACTGTAAGATGGGTCAGTATTCCTGTACTTCAGTCGGCATTGTGCCTTTTCTATATAATTCCGATGCAATTTATGTGTTTCATCGTCAATAAGAAGGTCCAAGGGATACAGTAAACCCGAAGTGAAGCATCGGAAGCTAAAACTAGTGTCACAGGAATGGTTCAAAATATAGACAGTAAGAAGAGTCAGTCTTCTTGTACTTAAGTCGGCATTGTGCCTTTTGTATTTAATTCCGATGCAATTTCTGTGTTTCCTCGTCAATAAGAAGGTCAGAGGGATACAGTAAACCTGAAGTGAAGCATCGGAATCTATAACTAGAGTCACAGGAATGGTTCAAATCATAGACAGTAAGAAGAGTCAGTCTTCTTGTACTTAAGTCGGCATTGTGCCTTTTGTATTCAAGTCCGAAGCAATTTCTGTGTTTCATCGTCAAGAAGAAGGTCCAAGGGATACAGTAAACCTGGAGCGAAGCATCGGAGTCTATTACTAGTGTCACAGGAAAGGTTCAAACATAGACAGTAAGAAGAGTCAGTCTTCTTGTACTTAATTCGGCATTGTGCCTTTTGTATTTAATTCCGATGCAATTTCTGTGTTTCATCGTCAATAAGAAGGTCAGAGGGATACAGTAAACCTGAAGGGAAGCATCGGAATCTATAACTAGTATCACAGGAATGGTTCAAAGCATAGACCGTAGGAAGAGTCACTCTTCTTTTTCTTAAGTCGGCATTGTGACTTTTGTATTTAATTCCAAAGCAATTTCTGTGTTTCATCGTCATTAAGAAGGCCAGAAGGATACAGTAAACCTGGAGTGAAGCATCGGAGTCTATAACTAGTGTCACAGGAATGGTTCAACACATAGACGGTAAGAAGAATCAGTCTTCTTGTACTTAATTCGGCATTGTGCCTTTTGTATTTAATTCCGATGCAATTTATGTGTTTCATCGTCAATAAGAAGGTCAGAGGGATACAGTAAACCTGAAGCGAAGCATCGTAATCTATAACTAGTGTCACAGGAGTAGTTCAAAACATAGTCAGTAAGAAGAGTCAATCTTCTTGTACTTAAGTCGGCATTGTGCCTTTTGTATTTAATTCCGATGCAATTTCTGTGTTTCGTCGTCAATAAGAAGGTCCAAGGGATACAGTAATTCTGGAGTGAAGCATCGGAATCTATAACTAGTGTCACAGGGACGGTTCAAAACATAGAAAGTAAGATGAGTCAGTATTCTTGTACTTAAGTCGGCATTGTTCCTTTTGTATTTACTTCCGATTCAATTTCTGTGTTTCATCGTCCATAAGAAGGTCCAAGGGATACAGTACACCTGAAGTGAAGCATCGGATTCTATAACTAGTGGCACAGGAATGGTTTAAAACATAGACAGTTGGAAGAGTCAGCCTTCTTGTACTTAAGTCGGCATTGCGCCTTTTGTATTTAATTCCGATGCAAAATCTGTGTTTCATCGTCAATAAGAAGATCCAAGGGATACAGTAGACCTAAATGGAAGAATCGGAATCTATAACTAGTGTCACAGGAATGGTTCAAAACATAGACAGTAAGAAGAGTCAGTCTTCTTGTACTTAATTCGGCATTGTGCCTTTTGTATTTAATTCCGATGCAATTTCTGTGTTTCATCGTCAATAAGAAGGTCCAAGGGATACAGTAAACATGAAATGAAGCATCGGAATCAATAACTAGTGTCACAGGAATGGTTCAAAACATAGTCAGTAAGAAGAGTCAGTCTTCTTGTACTGAAGTCGGCATTGTGCCTTTTGTATTTAATTCCGATGCAATTTCTGTGTTTCATCGTCAATAAGAAGGTGCAAAGGATACAGTAAACCTGGAGTGAAGCATCGGAGTCTATAACTAGTGTCACAGGAAAGGTTCAAACATAGACAGTAAGAAGAGCCAGTCTTCTTGTACTTAATTCGGCATTGTGCCTTTTGTATTTAATTCCGATGCAATTTCTCTGTTTCATCGTCAATAAGAAGGTCAGAGGGGTACAGTAAACATGAAATGAAGCATCGGAATCAATAACTAATGTCACAGGAATGGTTCAAAACATAGTCAGTAAGAAGAGTCAGTCTTCTTGTACTTAAGTCGGTATTGTGCCTTTTGTATTTAATTCCGATACAATTTCTGTGTTTCATCGTCAATAAGAAGGTCCAAGGGATACATTAAACCCGAAGTGAAGCATCGGAATCTATAACTAGTGTCACAGGAATGGTTCAAATCTTAGACGGTGGGAAGAGTCAGTCTTCTTGTACTTAAGTCGGCATTTAGCCTATTGTATTTTATTCCGATGCAATGTCTGTGCTTCATCGTCAATAAGAAGGTCCAAGGGACACAGTAAACCTGGAGTGAAGCATCGGAATCTATAACGAGTGTCACAGGAATGGTTCAAAACATAGACAGTCGGAAGAGTCAGTCTTCTTGTATTTAAGTCGGCATTGTGCCTTTTGTATTTAATTCCGATGCAATTTCTGTGTTTCATCGTCAATAAGAAGGTCAGAGCGATACAGTAAACCTGAAGTGAAGCATCGGATTCTATAACTAGTGTCACAGGATCGGTTCAAAACATTGACAGTAAGAAGAGTCAGTCTTCTTGTACTTAAGTCGGCGTTGTGCCTTTTGTATTTAATTCCGATGCAATGTCTGTGTTTAAACGTGAATAAGAAGGTCCAAGGGATACAGCAAACCTGGAGTGAAGCATCGGAATGTATAACTAGTGTCATAGCGACGGTTCAAAACATAGACTGTAAGATGGGTAAGTATTCCTGTACTTAAGTCGGCATTGTGCCTTTTCTATATAATTCCGATGCAATTTATGTGTTTCATCGTCAATAAGAAGGTCCAAGGGATACAGTAAACCTGAAGTGAAGCATCGGAAGCTAAAACTAGTGTCACAGGAATGGTTCAAACCATAGACAGTAAGAAGAGTCAGTCTTCTTGTACTTAAGTCGGCATTGTGCCTTTTGTATTTAATTCCGATGCAATTTCTGTGTTTCATCGTCAATAAGAAGGTCAGAGGGATACAGTAATCCTGAAGTGAAGTATCGGAATCTATAACTAGAGTCACAGGAATGGTTCAAATCATAGACAGTAAGAAGAGTCAGTCTTCTTGTACTTATGTCGGCATTGTGCCTTTTGTATTCAATTCCGAAGCAATTTCTGTGTTTCATCGTCAAGAAGAAGGTGCAAGGGATACAGTAAACCTGGAGTGAAGCATCGGAGTCTATTACTAGTGTCACAGGAAAGGTTCAAACATAGACAGTAAGAAGAGTCAGTCTTCTTGTACTTAATTCGGCATTGTGCCTTTTGTATTTAATTCCGATGCAATTTCTGTGTTTCATCGTCAATAAGAAGGTCAGAGGGATACAGTAAACCTGAAGTGAAGCATCGGAATCTATAACTAGTATCACAGGAATGGTTCAAAACATAGGCCGTAGGAAGAGTCAGTCTTCTTTTACTTAAGTCGGCATTGTGACTTTTGTATTTAATTCCAAAGCAATTTCTGTGTTTCATCGTCATTAAGAAGGCCAGAGGGATACAGTAAACCTGGAGTGAAGCATCGGAGTCTATAACTAGTGTCACAGGAATGGTTCAACACATAGACGGTAAGAAGAATCAGTCTTCTTGTACTTAATTCGGCATTGTGCCTTTTGTATTTAATTCCGATGCAATTTATGTGTTTCATCGTCAATAAGAAGGTCAGAGGGATACAGTAAACCTGAAGCGAAGCATCGTAATCTATAACTAGTGTCACAGGAGTAGTTCAAAACATAGTCAGTAAGAAGAGTCAATCTTCTTGTACTTAAGTCGGCATTGTGCCTTTTGTATTTAATTCCGATGCAATTTCTGTGTTTCGTCGACAATAAGAAGGTCCAAGGGATACAGTAATTCTGGAGTGAAGCATCGGATTCTATAACGAGTGTCACAGGAATGGTTCAAAACATAGACAGTCGGAAGAGTCAGTCTTCTTGTATTTAAGTCGGCATTGTGCCTTTTGTATTTAATTCCGATGCAATTTCTGTGTTTCATCGTCAATAAGAAGGTCAGAGCGATACAGTAAACCTGAAGTGAAGCATCGGATTCTATAACTAGTGTCACAGGATCGGTTCAAAACATTGACAGTAAGAAGAGTCAGTCTTCTTGTACTTAAGTCGGCGTTGTGCCTTTTGTATTTAATTCCGATGCAATGTCTGTGTTTAAACGTGAATAAGAAGGTCCAAGGGATACAGCAAACCTGGAGTGAAGCATCGGAATGTATAACTAGTGTCATAGCGACGGTTCAAATCATAGACTGTAAGATGGGTCAGTATTCCTGTACTTAAGTCGGCATTGTGCCTTTTCTATATAATTCCGATGCAATTTATGTGTTTCATCGTCAATAAGAAGGTCCAAGGGATACAGTAAACCTGAAGTGAAGCATCGGAAGCTAAAACTAGTGTCACAGGAATGGTTCAAACCATAGACAGTAAGAAGAGTCAGTCTTCTTGTACTTAAGTCGGCATTGTGCCTTTTGTATTTAATTCCGATGCAATTTCTGTGTTTCATCGTCAATAAGAAGGTCAGAGGGATACAGTAAACCTGAAGTGAAGTATCGGAATCTATAACTAGAGTCACAGGAATGGTTCAAATCATAGACAGTAAGAAGAGTCAGTCTTCTTGTACTTAAGTCGGCATTGTGCCTTTTGTATTCAATTCCGAAGCAATTTCTGTGTTTCATCGTCAAGAAGAAGGTCCAAGGGATACAGTAAACCTGGAGTGAAGCATCGGAGTCTATTACTAGTGTCACAGGAAAGGTTCAAACATAGACAGTAAGAAGAGTCAGTCTTCTTGTACTTAATTCGGCATTGTGCCTTTTGTATTTAATTCCGATGCAATTTCTGTGTTTCATCGTCAATAAGAAGGTCAGAGGGATACAGTAAACCTGAAGTGAAGCATCGGAATCTATAACTAGTATCACAGGAATGGTTCAAAACATAGGCCGTAGGAAGAGTCAGTCTTCTTTTACTTAAGTCGGCATTGTGACTTTTGTATTTAATTCCAAAGCAATTTCTGTGTTTCATCGTCATTAAGAAGGCCAGAGGGATACAGTAAACCTGGAGTGAAGCATCGGAGTCTATAACTAGTGTCACAGGAATGGTTCAACACATAGACGGTAAGAAGAATCGGTCTTCTTGTACTTAATTCGGCATTGTGCCTTTTGTATTTAATTCCGATGCAATTTATGTGTTTCATCGTCAATAAGAAGGTCAGAGGGATACAGTAAACCTGAAGCGAAGCATCGTAATCTATAACTAGTGTCACAGGAGTAGTTCAAAACATAGTCAGTAAGAAGAGTCAATCTTCTTGTACTTAAGTCGGCATTGTGCCTTTTGTATTTAATTCCGATGCAATTTCTATGTTTCGTCGACAATAAGAAGGTCCAAGGGATACAGTAGTTCTGGAGTGAAGCATCGGAATCTATAACTAGTGTCACAGGGACGGTTCAAAACATAGAAAGTAAGATGAGTCAGTATTCTTGTACTTAAGTCGGCATTGTGCCTTTTGTATTTACTTCCGATTCAATTTCTGTGTTTCATCGTCAATAAGAAGGTCCAAGGGATACAGTACACCTGAAGTGAAGCATCGGATTCTATAACTAGTGGCACAGGAATAGTTTAAAACATAGACAGTTGGAAGAGTCAGCCTTCTTGTACTTAAGTCGGCATTGCGCCTTTTGTATTTAATTCCGATGCAAAATCTGTGTTTCATCGTCAATAAGAAGATCCAAGGGATACAGCAGACCTAAATTGAAGAATCGGAATCTATAACTAGTGTCACAGGAATGGTTCAAAACATAGACAGTGAGAAGGGTCAGTCTTCTTGTACTTAAGTTGGCATTGTGCCTTTCGTATTTAATTCCGATGCAATTTCTGTGTTTCATTGTCAATAAGAAGGTCCAAGGGATACAGTTAACCTGAAGTGAAGCATTGGAATCTAATACTGGTCCCACAGGAAAGGCTCAAAACATAGACAGTAAGAAGAGTCAGTCTTCTTGTACTTAAGTCGGCATTGTGTCATTTGTATTTAAATCCGATGCGATTTCTGTGTTTCATCGTCAATACGATGATCAGAGGGATACAGTAACCCTCGAGTGAAGCATCGGAATCTATAACTAGTGTCACAGGAATGCTTCAAGACATAGACAATAAGAAGAGTCAGTCTTCTTGTACTTAAGTCGGTATTGTGATTTTGAATTTAATTCCGATGCAATTTCGGTGATTCACCGTCAATAAGAAGGTCCAAGGGATACAGTAAACCTGAAGTGAAGCATCGGAATCTATAACTAGTGTCACAGGAATGGTTCAAAACATGGACAGTAAGAAGAGTCACTCTTCTTGTACTTAAGTCGGCTTTGTGCGTTTTCTATTTAATTCCGATGCAATTTCAGTGTTTCATCGTCAATAAGAAGGTCCAAGGGATACAGTAAACCTGAAGCGAAGCATCGGAATCTGTAACTAGTGTCACAGGAATGGTTCAAGCCATAGACAGTAAGAAGAGTCAGTCTTCTTGTACTTAAGTCGGCATTGTGCCTCTTCTATTTAATTCCGATGCAATTTCTGTGTTTCATCGTCAATAAGAAGGTCAGAGGGATACAGTAAACCTGAAGTGAAGCATCGGAATCTATAACTAGTGTCACAGGAATGGCTCAAAACAGAGTCTGTAAGAAGAGTCAGTCTTTTTGTACTTAAGTCGGCATTGAGCCTTTTGTGTTTAATTCCGATGCAATTTCTGTGTTTCAGCGTCAATAAGAAGGTCCAAGGGTTACAGCATACCTGAAGTGAAGCATCGGAATCTACAACTAGTGTCACAGGTATGGTTCAAAACATAGACAGTAAGATGAGTCAGTCTTCTTGTACTTAAGTCGACATTGTGCCTTTTGTGTTTAATTCCGATGCAATTTCTGTGTTTCATCGTCAATAAGAAGATCAGAGGGATACAGTAAACCTGAAGTGAAGCATCGGAATCTATAACTAGTGTCACAGGAATGGTTCAAATCATTGATAGTAGGAAGAGTCAGTCTTCTTGTACTTAAGACGGCATTGTGCCTTTTGTATTTACTTCCGATGCAATTTCTGTGTTTCAACGTCAGTAAGAAGGTCCAAGGGATACAGTAAACCTGAAGTGAAACATCGGAATCTATAACTAGTGTCACAGGAGTGGTTCAAAACATAGTCAGTAAGAAGAGTCAGTCTTCTTGTACTTAAGTCGGCATTGTGCCTTTTCTATATAATTCCGATGCAATTTCTGTGTTTCATCGTCAATAAGAAGGTCAGAGGGATACAATAAACCTGAAGTGAAGCATCGGAATCAATAACTAGTGTCACAGGAATGGTTCAAAGCATAGACAGTAGGAAGAGTCAGTCTTCTTGTGCTTAAATCGGCATTGTGCCTTTTGTATTTAATTCCGATGCAATTTCTGTTTTTCATCGTCAATAAGAAGGTCCAAGGGATACAGTAAACCTGAAGTGAAGCATCGGAATTATAAACTGCTCTCACAGGAAAGCATCAAAACATAGACAGTAAGATGAGTCAGTCTTCTTGTATTTAGGTCTTCATTGTGACTTTTGCATTTAATTCCGATGCAATTTCTGTGTTTCATCGTCAATAAGAAGGTCCAAGGGAAACAGTAAACCTGAAGTGAAGCATCGGAATCTAAAAGTCGTCTCACAGCAAAGGTTCAAAACATAGACAGTAAGAAGTGTCAGCCTTATTGTACTTAAGTCGGCATTGTGCCTTTTGTATTTAATCCGATGCAATTTCTGTATTTCATCGTCAATAAGAAGGTCAGAGGTATACAGTAAACCTGAAGTGAAGCATAGCAATCTACAAATAGTGTCACAGGAATTTCTCAAAACTTAGTCAGTAAGAAGAGTCAGTCTTCTTGTACTTAAGTCGGCATTGTGCCTTTTGTATTTAATTCCGATGCAATTTCTGTGTTTCATCGCCAATAAGAAGGTCAGAGGGATACAGTAACCCTCGAGTGAAGCATCGGAATCTATAACTAGTGTCACAGGAATGGTTCAAAACATAGTCAGTAAGAACAGTCAGTCTTCCTGTCCCTAAGTCGGCATTGTGCCTTTTTTATTTAATTCCGATGCAATGTCTGTGTTTCATCGTAGATAAGAAGGTCCAAGGGATACAGTAGACCTGAATTAAAGCATCGGAATCTATAACTAGTGTCACAGGAATGGTTCAAAACATAGACAGTAAGAAGAGTCAGTCTTCTTGTACGTAAGTCGGCATTGTGACTTTTGTATTTAATTCCGATGCAATTTCTGTGTTTCATCGTCAATAAGAAGGTCAGAGGGATACCGTAAACATGAAGTGAAGCATCGGAATCTATAACTAGAGTCACAGGATTGGTTCAAATCCTAGACAGTAAGAAGAGTCAGTCTTCTTGTACTTAATTCGGCATTGTGCCTTTTGTATTCAATTCCGATGCAATTTCTGTGTTTCATCGTCAATAAGATGGTTTAAGGGATACAGTTAACCTGAAGTGAAGCATCGGAATAAATAACTAGTGTCACAGGAATGGTTCTAAACATAGTCAGTAAGAAGGGTCAGTCTTCTTGTACTTAAGTCAGCATTGTGCCTTTTGTACTTAATTCCGATGCAATTTCTGTGTTTCATCGTCAATAAGAAGGTCAGAGGGATACAGTAAACCTAAAGTGAAGCATCGGAATCTATAACTAGTGTCACAGGAATGGTTCAAAACATAGACAGTAGGAAGAGTCAGTCTTCTTGTACTTAAGTCGGCATTGTGCCTTTTGTATTTAATTCGGATGCAATTTCTGTATTTCATCGTTAATAGGAAGGTCCAAGGGATACAGTTAACCTGAAGTGAAGCATTGGAATCTATAACTAGACTCACAGGAATGGTTCAGAAGATAGACAGTAAAAGAAGTCTGTCGTCTTGTACTTAAGGCAACATGGTGCCTTTTCTATTTAATTCCGATGCAATTTCTGTCTTTCATCGTCAATAAGAAGGTCAGAGGGATACAGTAAACCAGAAGTGAAGCATCGGAATGTATAACTAGTTTCACAGGAGTGGGTCAAAACATTGACAGTAGGAAGAGTCACTCTTCTTGTACTTAAGACGGCATTGTGCCTTTTGTATTTAATTCCGATGCAATTTCTGTGTTTCATCGTTAATAAGAAGATCAGAGGGATACAGTAAACCTGAGGTAAAGCATCGGAATCTATTACAAGTGTCACAGGAATGGTTCAAAACATTGACAGTAGGAAGAGTCAGTCTTCTTGTACTTAAGTCGGCATTGTGCTTATTGTATTTTATTCCGATGCAATTTCTGTGTTTCATCGTCAGTAAGAAGGGCCAAGGGATACACTAAACCTGAAGTGAAACATCGGAATCTATAACTAGTGTCACAGGAATGCTTCAAAACATAGACAGTAAGAAGAGTCAGTCTTCTTGTACTTAAGTCGGTATTGTGATTTTGTATTTAATTCCGATGCAATTTCTGTGTTTCATCGTCAATAACAAGGTCCAAGGGATACAGTAAACCTGAAGTGAAGCATCGGAATCTATAACTAGTGTCACAGGAATGGTTCAAAACATAGTCAGTAAGAAGAGTCAGTCTTCTTGTACTTAAGTCGGCACTGTGCCTTTTCTATATAATTCCGATGCAATTTCTGTGTTTCATCGTCAATAAGAAGGACCAAGGGATACAGTAACCCTGGAGTGAAGCATCGGAATCTATAACTAGTGTCTCAGGAATGGTTTTAAACATAGACAGTAAGAAGGGTCAGTCTTCTTGTACTTAAGTCGGCATTGTGCCTTTTGTATTTAATTCCGATGCAATTTCTGTGTTTCATCGTCAATAAGAAGGTCCAGGGGATACAGTAACCCTGGAGTGAAGCATCAGAATCTATAACTAGTGTCTCAGGAATGGTTTTAAACATAGACAGTAAGAAGGGTCAGTCTTCTTGTACTTAAGTCGGCATTGTGCCTTTTGTATTTAATTCCGATGCGATTTCTGTGTTTCATCGTCAATAAGAAGGTCCAAGGGCGACAGTAGACCTGAATTGAATATCGGAATCTATAACTAGTGTCACAGGAATGGTTCAAACCATAGTCAGTAAGAAGAGTCAGTCTTCCTGTAGTTAAGTCGGCATTGTGCCTTTTTTATTTAATTCCAATGCAATTTCTGTGATTCATCGTCAATAAGAAGGTCAGAGGGATACAGTAAACCTTAAGTGAAGCATCGGAATTTATAACTAGTGTCCCAGGAATGGTTCAAAACATAGACAGTAGGAGGAGTCAGTCTTCTTGTACTTAAGTCGGCATTGTGCCTTTTGTATTTACATCGGATGCAATTTCTGTGTTTCATCGTCAACAGGAAGGTCCAAGGGATACAGTAAACCTGAAGTGAAGCATCGGAATCTATAACTAGAGTCACAGGAATGGTTCAAAAGATAGAGAGTAAGAAAAGTCTGTCGTCTTGTACTTAAGTCGGCATGGTGCATTTTGTATTTAATTCCGATGCAATATCTGTGTTTCATCGTCAATTAGAAGGTCAGAGGGATACAGTAAAACAGAAGTGAAGCATCGGAATCTATAACTAGTGTCACAGGAGTGGTTCAAAGCATAGTCAGTAAAACGAGTCAGTCTTCTTGTACTTAAGTCGGCATTGTGCCTTTTGTATTTAATTCCGATGCAATTTCTGTGTTTCATCGTCAATAAGAAGGTCAGAGGGATACAGTAAACCCGAAAAGAAGCATCGGAATCTATAACTAGTGTCACAGGAATGGTTCAAACATAGACAGAAAGAAGAGTCAGTCTTCTTGTACTTAAGTCAGCATTGTGCCTTTTGTATTTAATTCCGATGCAATTTCTGTGATTCATCGTTAATAAGAAAATCAGAGGCATACAGTAAACCTGAAGTGAAGCATCGGAATCTATTACAAGTGTCACAGGAATGGTTCAACACATTGACAGTAGGAAGAGTCAGTCTTCTTGTACATAAGTCGGCATTGAGCTTTTTGTATTTCACTCCGATGCAATTTCCGTGTTTCATCGTCAATAAGAAGGGCCAAGGGATACAGTAAAATTGAAGTGAAGCATCTTAATCTATAACTAGTGTCACAGGAATGCTTCAAAACATAGACAGTAAGAAGAGTCAGTCTTCTTGTACTTAAGTCGGTATCGTGATTTTGTATTTAATTCCGATGCAATTTCTGTGTTTCATCGTCAATAAGCAGGTCCAAGGATATAGTAACCCTGGAGTGAAGCACCGGAATCTATAACTAGTGTCTCAGGAATGGTTTTAAACATAGACAGTAAGAAGGGACAATCTTCTTGTACTTAAGTCGGCATTGTGCCTTTTGTATTTAATTCCGATGCAATTTCTGTGTTTCATCGTCAATAACAAGGTTTAAGGGATACAGTAAACCTGAAGTGAAGCATCGGAATCCATAACTAGTGTCACAGGAATGGTTCAAACCATAGTCAGTAAGAAGGGTCAGTCTTCCTGTACTTAAGTCAGCATTGTGCCTTTTGTATTTAATTCCGATGCAATTTCTGTGTTTCATCGTCAATAAGAAGGTCACAGGGATACAGTAAACCTGAAGTGAAGCATCGGAAACTATAACTAGTGTCACAGGAATGGTTCAAAACATAGACAGTAGGAAGAGTCAGTCTTCTTGTACTTAAGTCGGCATTGTGCCTTTTGTATTTCATTCGGATGCAATTTCTGTGTTTCGTCGTCAATAGGAAGGTCAGAGGGATACGGTAAACCGGAAGTGAAGCATCGGAATCTATAACTAGTGTCACAGGAATGGTTCAAAACATAAACAGTGAGAAAAGTCAGTCTTTTTGTACTTAAGTCGGCATTGTGCCTTTTCTATTTAAATCCGATGCAATATCTATTTTTCATTGTCAATTAGAAGGTCCAAGCGATACAGTAAACCTGAAGTGAAGCATCGGAATGTGTAACTAGTGTCACAGGAATGGTTCAAGGCATAGTCAGTAAGAAGAGTCAGTCTTCTTGTAGTTAAGTCGGCATTGTGGCATTTGTATTTAATTCCGATGCAATTTCTGTGTTTCATCGTCAATAAGAAGGTCCAAGGGATACAGTAAACCTGAAGTGAAGCATCGGAATCTATAACATGTGTCACAGGAATGATTCAAAGCATTCACAGTAGGAAGAGTCAGTCTACATGTACTTAAGTCGGCATTGTGCCTTTTGTATTTAATTCCGATGCAACTTCTGTGTTTCATCGTCAATAAGAAGGTCAGAGGGTACAGTAAACCTGAAGTGAAGCATCGGAATCTATAACTAGAGGCACAGGAATGGTTCAAAACATAGACAGTAAGAAGAGTCAGTCTTCTTGTACTTAAGTCGGCATTGTGCCTTTTGTATTTAATTCCGATGCAATTTCTGTGTTTCATCGTCAATAAGAAGGTTTAAGGGATACAGAAAACCTGAAGTGAAGCATCGGAATCCATAACTAGTGTCACAGGGGTGGTTCAAAGCATAGTCAGAAAGAAGAGTCAGTCCTCTTGTACTTAACTCAGCATTGTGCCTTTTGTATGTAATTCCGATGCAATTTCTGTGTCTCATCGTCGATAAGAAGGTCAGAGTGATACAGTAAACCTAAAGTGAAGCATCGGAATCTATAACTAGTGTCACAGGAATGTTTCAGAAGATAGACAGTAAAGAAAGTCTGTCGTCTTGTACTTAACACGTTCACTGCCACTGTAATTGGCCTTGCTTTGCCACGTAACCAATATTTTTCTTAATAGAATCTGAAAATATATTGCTAAAAGTAATATAACATGTATTTATTTTATAAGTACACAATCAAATTTACTCTCGTGAATCAAAGTTGTTTTGGGGCGCACTAAGGCGTCAGTGGCATATCAGGCCATATTCTGTAGCGGGTGGCCGTGGACGCGCCAATGCGTCTAGTGTATTGTTCCTGGTTAGTGTGACAGTTTAGGTTACTACAATTTCATTTTATATTCATAAATGAAACGAAACATCCTACTGACAAACGACATATTTATTGGACAAAAAATATAGTAGAAACATTCAAATACAAACACAAGATCTCGAAGAAACTTCTGAAATAAAATGTATGTCAAATCTAAGAAAAATACAATCTAGAGCTTTATCCATTACACTCTCAAACAAATAAAATAAATACAAAGTTTACGAATAGTACCGACACATAACTGTCGAAAAATAAATGAGCAACGAAAGTGCTATCTGCCTTTAGAGGTGGTGAATAACACAACAATTCAAACAATATCCTGCTTTATTTGGGCAATCTAGGCACTCGTAAATCGTGTCTGTTCGTTGTCCACGGCTGGCGCATGATCTGCACTTTTTTCGCGGTGTTTTTGATTTTCCATTTGATTCTCGTTTTACCACAACATGTTGGGGATTTCTGACTGGCCGTTCTACCTGCTTTCGTGGCAATAGTGCTCTTATAATACTGAGTCTAAATTCTTGGAGGGGCATTTTTGTGCCACAATATTTATTGTGTAGGGCATGTGCGTTTGTCAGTATCATTTCCACAACGTGGATAAAAAGTTTCTTGTACCAGCGTATGGTTTTGCGTTCCGAGAGGTAATATGATAACATCTGATCGTGCCGATCAACTCCCGCCATAAATTTATTGTAGTTTACAATGGCCAAGGGCTTAGATTTCTTCTCCTTTCTTTTGGTTTCAACCTCAACCATTTCATTTGTAAATGCATTAGAAATGTAGCAAACCTCCCTCTTATCACGCCACTTACCTATCATAACTCCTTCCGCAAATCTGGCAACGGCTTCACCTTTTCGTAGTTTTGCTTCCTGTATTTCCTTGGGTGTATCCTTCCTATTCGCCCTCAGAGTTCCCGTGCAGTGGGTCTTCTTATCCAGGAGCAGCTTTGCCAATGCGAAGCTGTTATAGTAATTGTCCATGTACACATGGTGACCAGCATTCAACTTTTCATCTAGTAAATGAAGAACAATTTTTTGCGCATGGCCTCTTCCTCCTAAATCGTCCAGCATGCCAGTGTATACCGCGAATTTTAGGACCATTCCAGTGGGAGTTGTCAAAATATATAGCTTTATGCCATATTTGTGCTTTTTGTTTTTGATGTATTGGCGGAAAAGTAATCGTCCACGCCAAAGGATCATTGATTCGTCCAGAGACAGTTCCCGTCCAGGGTAGTAAACTTGGCACATCCTTTCATTGAAAAAATTGATAACGGGACGTATTTTATACAACCTGTCGGATGGTGTTGGTTTGCCCTGTTTTGGATTTTCAGAAAAGTGTAATGCACGTAGTATTAGCAGAAAACGATTTCGTGAAATACTATCGGCAATTCCTTTCACGTTGAATAAAGCGTCCTTTTTCCAATAGTCCTGCAAATTCCTCATCTTTACATTTCCCATGTGCAGGAAAACTCCCAAGAACACTAACAATTCGCCAACAGTCACATCTTTCCAACAGTTTATTCGTGATTGTCCTTTGGTTCCCGCAGAAAGGAATAATTCAATCGCGTTTCGATTTGTTTCTTCTACAACTGTCAATAGAAATTCGTCCGTCAGCAAAAGACGAAAATAATCTAAGGGAGTGTTTTCCGTCGGTTGAATAAGCAGTCCCTCATTTTTTATAAATGGGCAATTTATCATTCCAACTGGCTCTCTTTCCCACGCAACAGTTGTATCAGCTGCGTTATCTCTTGTTACCACTCCTTCTGCCATTTCCCTGTCGCTAGGATTCACAGCCATTTCTACAGTCTCATCTAAAACAAACTCGGCTCCGTCAGACTCTTCACTGGATTCCACGCCGTCCTCCTCACTGGCCAGTTCCGTTTCCGAATCGCTTTCTTCTAATATTCGTAATAATTCCGCATCCGTTAGTTTTTGTACGTTTCTTGTGTCCTGTGTTTTACGTTTCTTAGGTTCTGAAGGGCCCGCCGTGTCACGATTGTCTTCCATTTTCAGTCCCACAACAGAGAAAAACTGTAGGGAAAACACACGAACCGCACCCGCAAAAATTGAAAACAATACGTTCTTAGAGTGCCTGCGCAATGAACCACACCGAATGGCTGTGCCCGACTAAACTGTGGCGCTGAGAAACAGCTGAGTGTCTCGCCGCGCAGGCGCGTCGACGGCATATGCACTAGTATCGGCCGGACGCGCTGGTGCGCCGATGGCAGTGAACGTGTTAAGTCGGCATTGTGCCTTTTGTATTTAATTCGGATGCTATTTCTGTGTTTCATCGTCAATAAGAAGGTCCAAGGGATACAGTAAACCTGGAGTGAAGCATCGGAATCTATAACTAGTGTCACAGGAGTGGTTCAAGGCATAGAGAGTAAGAAGAGTCACTCTTCTTGTACTTGATTCTCCATTGTGCCTTTCGTATTTAATTCCGATGCAATTTCTGCGTTTTATCGTCAATAAGAAGGTCCAAGGGATACAGTGAACCTGGAGTGAAGCACCGGAATCTATAACTAGTGTCACAGGAATGGTTCAAAACATACACAGTAGGAAGAGTCAGTCTTCTTGTACTTTAGTCGAAATGTGCCTTTTGTATTTAATTCCGATGCAATTTCTGTGTTTCATCATCAATAAGATGGTCCAAGGGATACAGTAAACCTGGAGTGAAGCATCGGAATCTATAACTAGAGTCACAGGAATGGTTCAAAAGATAGACAGTAAGAAAAGTCTGTCGTCTTGTACTTAAGTCGGCATGGTGGCTTTTGTATTTAATTCCGATGCAATTTCTGTGTTTCATCGTCAATTAGAAGGTCAGAAAGATACAGTAAACCAGAAGTGAAGCATCGGAATCTATAACTAGTGTCACAGGAGTGGTTCAAAGCATAGTCAGTAAAACGAGTCAGTCTTCTTGTACTTAAGTCGGCATTGTGCCTTTTGTATTTAATTCCGATGCAATTTCTGTGTTTCATCGTCAATAAGAAGGTCAGAGGGATACAGTAAACCTGAAGTGAAGCATCGGAATCTATAACTAGTGTCACAGGAATGGTTCAAAACATAGACAGTAGGAGGAGTCAGTCTTCTTGTACTTAAGTCGGCATTGTGCCTATTGCATTTAATTCCGATGCAATTTCTGTGTTTCATCGTCAACAGGAAGGTCCAAGGGATACAGTAAACCTGAAGTGAAGCATCGGAATCTATAACTAGACTCACAGGAATGGTTCAAAAGATAGACAGTAAGAAAAGTCTGTCGTCTTGTACTTAAGTCGGCATGGTGCCTTTTGTATTTAATTCCGATGCAATTTCTGTGTTTCATCGTCAATTAGAAGGTCAGAATGATACAGTAAACCAGAAGTGAAGCATCGGAATCTATAACTAGTGTCACAGGAGTGGTTCAAAACATAGTCAGTAAAACGAGTTAGTCTTCTTGTACTTAAGTCGACATTGTGCCTTTTGTATTTAATTCCGATGCAATTTCTGTGTTTCATCGTCAATAAGAAGATCAGAGGCATAAAGTAAACCTGAAGTGAAGCTACGGAATCTATAACAAGTGTCACAGGAATGGTTCAAAACATTGACAGTAGCAAGAGTCAGTCTTCTTGTGCATAAGTCGGCATTGTGCTTTTTGTATTTCATTCCGATGCAATTTCCGTGTTTCATCGTCAATAAGAAGGGCCAAGGGATACAGTGAAATTGAAGTGAAGCATCTTAATCTATAACTAGTGTCACAGGAATGCTTCAAAACATAGACAGTAAGAAGAGTCAGTCTTCTTGTACTTAAGTCGGCATTGTGCTTTTCTAGATAATTCCGATGCAATTTCTGTGTTTCATCGTCAATAAGAAGGTCCAAGGGATACAGTAACCCTGGAGTGAAGCATCGGAATCTATAACTAGTGTCTCAGGAATGGTTTTAAACATAGACAGTAAGAAGGGTCAGTCTTCTTGTACTTAAGTCGGCATTGTGCCTTTTGTATTTACTTCCGATGCAATTTCTGTGTTTCATCGTCAATAAGAAGGTCCAGGGGATACAGTAACCCTGGAGTGAAGCATCGGAATCTATAACTAGTGTCTCAGGAATGGTTTTAAACATAGACAGTAAGAAGGGTCAGTCTTCTTGTACTTAAGTCGGCATTGTGCCTTTTGTATTTAATTCCGATGCGATTTCTGTATTTCATCGTCAATAAGAAGGTCCAAGGGCGACAGTAGACCTGAATTGAAGCATCGGAATCTATAACTAGTGTCACAGGAATGGTTCAAACCATAGTCAGTAAGAAGAGTCAGTCTTCTTGTAGTTAAGTCGGCATTGTGCCTTCTTTATTTAATTCCAATGCAATTTCTGTGATTCATCGTCAATAAGAAGGTCAGAGGGATACAGTAAACCTTAAGTGAAGCATCGGAATCTATAACTAGTGTTTCACGAATGGTTCAAAAC
This sequence comes from Schistocerca piceifrons, assembly GCF_021461385.2. Classification (NCBI taxonomy): domain Eukaryota; kingdom Metazoa; phylum Arthropoda; class Insecta; order Orthoptera; family Acrididae; genus Schistocerca; species Schistocerca piceifrons. The sequence goes on along the minus strand of NW_025727487.1, from coordinate 4,050 downwards.
ATAGAGAGTTGGAAGAGTCAGTCTTCTTGTACTTAAGTCGGCATTGTGCCTTTTGTATTTAATTCCGATGCAATTTCTGTGTTTCATCGTCAATAAGAAGGTTTAAGGGATACAGTGAACCTGAAGTGAAGCATCGGAATCCATAACTAGTGTCACATGAATGGTTCAAAACATAGTCAGTAAGAAGGGTCAGTCTTCTTGTACTTAAGTCAGCATTGTGCCTTTTGTATTTAATTCCGATGCAATTTCTGTGTTTCATTGTCAATAAGGAGGTCAGAGGGATACAGTAAACCTGAAGTGAAGCATCGGAATCTATAACTAGCGTCACAGGATTAGTTTAAATCATAGTCAGTAAGAAGAGTCGGTCTTCTTGTACTTAAGTCGGCATTGTGCCTTTTGTATTTATTTCCGATGCAATTTCTGTGTTTCGTCGTCAATAAGAAGGTCCAAGGGATACAGTAATTTTTGAGTGAAGCATCGGAATCTATAACTAGTGTCACAGGGACGGTTCAAAACATAGAAAGTAAGATGAGTCATTATTCTTGTACTTAAGTCGGCATTGTGCCTTTTGTATTTAATTCCGATGCAATTTCTGTGTTTCGTCGTCAATAAGAAGGTCCAAGGGATACAGTAATTCTGGAGTGAAGCATCGGAATCTATAACTAGTGTCACAGGGACGGTTCAAAACATAGAAAATAAGATGAGTCAGTATTCTTGTACTTAAGTCGGCATTGTGCCTTTTGTATTTACTTCCGATTCAATTTCTGTGTTTCATCGTCAATAAGAAGGTCCGAGGGATACAGTACACCTGAAGTGAAGCACCGGATTCTATAACTAGTGGCACAGGAATGGTTTAAAGCATAGACAGTTGGAAGAGTCAGCCTTCTTGTACTTAAGTCAGCCTTGTGCCTTTTGTATTTAATTCCGATGAAAAATCTGTGTTTCATCGTCAATAAGAAGGTTCAAGGGATACAGTAGACCTAAATTGAAGCATCGGAATCTATAACTAGTGTCACAGGAATGGTTCAAAACATAGACAGTAAGAAGAGTCAGTCTTCTTGTACTTAATTCGGCATTGTGCCTTTTGTATTTAATTCCGATGTAATTTCTGTGTTTCATCGTCAATAAGAAGGTCCAAGGGATACAGTAAACATGAAATGAAGCATCGGAATCAATAACTAGTGTCACAGGAATGGTTCAAAGCATAGTCAGTAAGAAGAGTCAGTCTTCTTGTACTGAAGTCGGCATTGTGCCTTTTGTATTTAATTCCGATGCAATTTCTGTGTTTCATCGTCAATAAGAAGGTGCAAGGGATACAGTAAACCTGGAGTGAAGCATCGGAGTCTATAACTAGTGTCACAGGAAAGGTTCAAACGTAGACAGTAAGAAGAGTCAGTCTTCTTGTACTTAATTCGGCATTGTGCCTTTTGTATTTAATTCCGATGCAATTTCTGTGTTTCATCGTCAATAAGAAGGTCAGAAGGATACAGTAAACATGAAATGAAGCATCGGAATCAATAACTAGTGTCACAGGAATGGTTCAAAACATAGTCAGTAAGAAGAGTCAGTCTTCTTGTACTTAAGTCGGCATTGTGCCTTTTGTATTTAATTCCGATGCAATTTCTGTGTTTCATCGTCAATAAGAAGGTCCAAGGGATACAGTAATCCTGAAGTTAAGCATCGGAATCAATGACTAGTGCCACAGGTATTGTTCAAAACATAGTCAGTTAGAAGAGTAAGTCTTCTTGTACTTAAGACGGTATTGTGCCTTTTGTATTTAATTCCGATACAATTTCTGTGTTTCATCGTCAATAAGAAGGTCCAAGGGATACATTAAACCTGAAGTGAAGCATCGGAATCTATAACTAGTGTCACAGGAATGGTTCAAATCTTAGACGGTGGGAAGAGTCAGTCTTCTTGTACTTAAGTCGGCATTTAGCCTATTGTATTTTATTCCGATGCAATGTCTGTGCTTCATCGTCAATAAGAAGGTCCAAGTGACACAGTAAACCTGGAGTGAAGCATCGGAATCTATTACGAGTGTCACAGGAATGGTTCATAACATAGACAGTCGGAAGAGTCAGTCTTCTTGTATTTAAGTCGGCATTGTGCCTTTTGTATTTAATTCCGATGCAATTTCTGTGTTTCATCGTCAATAAGAAGGTCAGAGGGATACAGTAAACCTGAAGTGAAGCATCGGAATCTATAACTAGTGTCACAGGATCGGTTCAAAACATTGACAGTAAGAAGAGTCAGTCTTCTTGTACATAAGTCGGCGTTGTGCCCTTTGTATTTAATTCCGATGCAATGTCTGTGTTTAAACGTGAATAAGAAGGTCCAAGGGATACAGTAAACCAGAAGTGAAGCATCGGAATCTATAACTAGTGTCACAGGGATGGTTCAAAACGTAGACAGTGGGAAGAGTCAGTCTTCTTGTACTTAAGTCGGCATTGTGCCTATTGTATTTAATTCCGACGCAATTTCTGTGTTTCATCGTCAATAAGAAGGTTTAAGGGACACATTAAACCTGGAGTGAAGCATCGGAATCTATAACTAGTCTCACAGGAATGGTTCAAAACATAGACAGTCGGAAGAGTCAGTCTTCTTGTACTTAAGTTGGCATTGTGCCTTTCGTATTTAATTCCGATGCAATTTCTGTGTTTCATCGTCAATAAGAAGGTCAGAGGGATACAGTAAACCTGAAGTGAAGCATCGGAATCTACAACTAGTGTCGCAGGAATGGTTCAACACATAGACAGTAAGAAGAGTCAGTCATTTTGTACTTAATTCGGCATTGTGCCTTTTGTATTTAATTGCGATGCAATTTTTGTGTTTCATCGTCAATAAGAAGGTCAGAGGGATACAGTAAACCTGAAGTGCAGCATCGGAATCTATAACTAGTGTCACAGGAATGGTTCAAATCATAGACAGTAGGTAAAGTCAGTCTACATGTACTTAAGTCGGCATTGTGCCATTTGTTTTTAATTCCGATGCTATTTTTGTGTCTCATCGTCAATACGAAGGTTAGAGGGAATACAGTAAACCTGAAGTGAAGCATCGGAATCTATAACTAGAGTCACAGGAATGGTTCAAACATAGACAGTAAGAAGTGTCAGTCTTCTTGTACTTAAGTTGGCATTGTGCCTTTTGTATTTAATTCCGATGCAATTTCTGTGTTTCATCGTCAATAAGAAGGTCCAAGGGATACAGTAAACCTGAAGTGAAGCATCGGAATCTATAACTAGTGTCACAGGGATGGTTCAAAACGTAGACAGTGGGAAGAGTCAGTCTTCTTGTACTTAAGTCGGCATTGTGCCTATTGTATTTAATTCCGACGCAATTTCTGTGTTTCATCGTCAATAAGAAGGTCCAAGGGACACAGTAAACCTGGAGTGAAGCATCGGAATCTATAACTAGTCGCACAGGAATGGTTCAAAACATAGACAGTCGGAAGAGTCAGTCTTCTTGTACTTAAGTTGGCATTGTGCCTTTTGTATTTAATTCCGATGCAATTTCTGTGTTTCATCGTCAATAAGAAGGTCAGAGGGATACAGTAAACCTGAAGTGCAGCATCGGAATCTATAACTAGTGTCACAGGAATGGTTCGAAACATAGTCAGTAAGAAGACTCAGTCTTCTTGTACTTAAGTCGGCGTTGTGCCTTTTGTATTTAATTCCGATGCAATGTCTGTGTTTCAACGTCACTAATAAGGTCCAAGGGATACAGCAAGCCTGGAGTGAAACTTCGGAATGTATAATTAGTGTCACAGAGACGGTTCAAAACATAGACAGTAAGATGAGTCAGTAATCCTGTACTTAAGTCGGCATTGTGCCTTTTCTATTTAATTCCGATGCAATTTCTGTGTTTCATCGTCAATAAGAAGGTTTAAGGGATACAGTGAACCTGAAGTGAAGCATCGGAATCCATAACTAGTGTCACATGAATGGTTCAAAACATAGTCAGTAAGAAGGGTCAGTCTTCTTGTACTTAAGTCAGCATTGTGCCTTTTGTATTTAATTCCGATGCAATTTCTGTGTTTCATTGTCAATA